>NC_045558.1:8899756-9232256 GCF_009769535.1 Thamnophis elegans
ATCTATGATTTGGCTTCAGTGCAGATATTATTGCTCAACCAATAAATAATAACAACAATTATTTTGCAAGAAATAAAAGGAAACACTGACATCTGTTGCTCTTACTTTTGCTCCCTAGAAATTCTCCATGTTTTGTTACTCATGAATATCCATCTCCAACACTAATTCCCCAAACAAGATTGCTTCTAACATCTTTCTAAAGTATGATTTTCATAAACCATGGTTTCTTGAATATACCACCATATGTGGGTCCACAGATTCCAGTCATAAACCATGGGTCAGAAACCATAATAGCTGAGCTTTTCTAGCGGGGTGATCCAAAACCCACTTTAGGGGTAAGGGCAGCCAGTAAGTTTTCTCCTGTTCGCCACGGGATGTGCTGGATTGTGAATCTACTCAGCTAGAAATCCTATGGATTACAACTAGTCTCTCATATCAGGAATATTTTTATCATTTTTATTTTTTTTAGAAGTATTTATGTCTTATGCTTTTAATGCTATAAGCCAACTAGAATTGCTTTGAAATGAGATAAGTGGCAAATAAATTTAATAAATCAGACAGATACTGTAGATAGATAGATAGATAGATAGATAGATAGATAGATAGATAGATAGATAGATAGACAGACAGACAGACAGACAGACAGACAGACAGACAGATGATAAAGATAAAGATAAATGATTCAGACCATACACAGATATGTAGTTCATATGTGTAGATAGATAGATGGATAGGATAGGATAGGATAGGATAGGATAGGATAGGATAGGATAGGATAGGATAGGATAGGATAGGATAGGATAGGACAGGGCAGGGCAGGGCAGGGCAGGGCAGGGCAGGGCAGGACAGGACAGGGCAGGATAGGACACAATAGAATAGAACAGGAACAGGAATAGGAATAGGAATAGAATAGAAAGAGAGACAGCAGATCAGGTATCAGCAATCTTAAATACTCAAAGAGCCACAAAGGTCCTAATTGGAAGTCCCCCGTTCAATTCTGGAGTCTGGTTCCCCCATCATAGAGTCTCCTCCTAGCAAGGCATCCTTTTTCCTCTACCTGTCCTAACCGAAAGCCCTATCTATTGTGGAGCTGACTGGCGACCAGGAGCTGCAGCAGAGGGATGAAAGAGCCACATGCGGCTCCAGAGCTGCAGGCTGCTGAGCCCTGCAGTAGATAGATAAACATATAGACAGGATGATGCTGTTTTGTTAAGAATCCTTTTCCAATTCTGTATGCCCAGCTCTTCTGTTGTTCCTTTTTCAAACCAGCTTCCTGCCCTGCATTTTTTTTCTCTCCCCAAAAAATATCAGTTGCACAAATACTGCAAACTTCAATTCCACCTTTGGAAGAAATGCAGCCTCTCTTACCTCAAGGCAAATGATGGACCCTTGATGCTCTTTGAAGACTCTCAACTGTTCCCCTGTCACAATGTTCCAAGTACGGATGGTGTAATCAGTGCTTCCCGAAAACAGCTCCCTATTCGGAGCATCAAGTATAAGGCATAAGACAGCCCCAGTGTGTCCCAGCAGGGTCTGGTGGCAGCGCCCAGTGGACACCCACCAGACCTTGACAGTGCAGTCCGTGCTCCCCGTCACCAGGAAGTCTTGGCTCAGCTCTTCCACCTCTTCCACCTCCTCCTCCATCTCTTCCTCCTCAAGGACATCCTTCGAAGAGTAGAGCGCGAGGGCCAGGACGCAGTTGCGGTGGCCCCGAAACTCCTGGATCGGTTTTTCCTTATCCACACTCCAGCAGCGGGCAGTCCTGTCATAGGATCCGCTGAAGAGGTAATCCTTGAAAACTAGGATTCTGTTGGGAGAAAAAAGCCACTCACCAAATTTCTCATCCTGGCTTAACAAAGTAATATGCATTCTATTTGCACAGAAAGTTCACTTCGAAGGCAGTGGTGGGTTCCGGATCCCGGTGCAACCAGTATGGTGCAAAGGGGCGCGGCGTCCACCACATGAACATACGCATGCGTACTTATCATCTGCAACGCTTCGCGATGCCTCCGCGACACTCCAGCCACTTGGTGGAGCATAGTGTAGGCGCCGTAAGCTCCGTGCGCATGTCCGTAAGCCCCGAAGAGCTCAAATACAGGTAAGGACGGTAGGTGGGCAGGCAGGACCTCCAGAGCACCGTACCGGAACGGTACCTGGTGCTCCTGGCAGGCGCCGGTACACCTGTACCGGGGCATACAGGTCGTAACCCACCACTGTTCAAAGGTTATGTTTTTCTACTATAGTAGTATCTCAACTTACGATCACGGCTGAGAGCAGAATTCCCATTGCTAAGTAAGGCAATCATTAAATGAATTGCACCCAATTTTATGGCCCTTTTGGCCACAGTTATTAAGGGAAACACATGGTCGTTAAACAAATACGGCTTCCACTATTGACTTTGTTAGTTGGAAACTTCCTGAGAAGGTTGCAAAAGGAAACTTCTTTTTCTTTGCCATTCCTCTTTCCCTTCCTCCTTCCCTGTCCCTTCCCAGCTCCGTTTTTGCTATCAGAGGGCTGAAAAAGGCTGTCAAAGGCAAAAACGGGGCATGGGGGATGCATGCAGCCTCCCCAGCTCTGTTTTTGCTGGCAGAGGCACCATGGGCCAGTTCTTTGCTGTTTGCATGGCAGCACTGTGGACCAGATCTAAGCATCCCACAGGCTGGATCCAGCCCCTGGCCCTCAGGTTTGACACCTCTGATGTAGAGACTGGAAGAAAGAGAGCGGGAGGGAGGGAGGGAGGGAGGGAAGGAGGGAGGGACAGAGAGAGAGAAAAAAAGTGAGAGCAAGCGAGTCTAGGAAACATGAAATAATCACCCTTAACATGTACCTATTCACAATGGATGTGTGTCCACGATAAATAGTGAGGCATCTTCCGGTCATCATATCCCATTTTCTGATAGTGTGATCTGCACTGCAGGTAAAAGCAACTTCGTTTTCTAAGTGGCAAAAGGTGATGTAGCTTTCATGGCCTAGAATGAACAAATAAACACACAGAGAGATAGACAAGTCAAACTTATTGCTATCATTTCAATGGTGGATAATGTATGTAGGGTTGAACTGTTGCAACAGAGTAGGATAGAATAGAATAGAATATAAAAAATAGAAAATAGAATAGAATTAAGAATATAGAATAGAACAGAATATGGAATATGAAAAATATAAAATATAAAATGGAATAGAATTAAAAATATTGAATAAAATAGAATAGAGAATAGAGAATAGAAGAAAACAGAATAGAATAGAGAAGAGAACAGAACAGAATATGGAATATGAAAAAATAAAATAGAATAGAATTATAAATATTGAATAGAATAGAATAGAGAATAGAACAGAATAGAGAATAGAAGAGAACAGAATATGGAATATGAAAAATATAAAATATAAATTAGAATAGAATTAAAATATTGAAGAGAATAGAGAACAGAGAACAGAGAACAGAGAACAGAGAACAGAGAACAGAGAATAGAGAATAGAACAGAACAGAACAGAACAGAACAGAACAGAATTCTTTATTGGCCAAGTGTGACTGGACACACAAGGAATTTGTCTTTGGTGCATATGCTTTCAGTGTACATAAAGAAAAATAAATAGCAAACATGCTAATAAATCTAATAATGAAACATCTGCAGCATAACAATCAAGCACATTAAAATGTCTTTACATTGTAAAAACTTATAGATGATTTCCAGAGAAGAAGGCGGGGCTTAGCAGTGAGAAGACGGAGTTTCAGGCCATTCCTGAAATTCCCCTATTCCAGAAGAAATGGACGGGTCGTTTATGACCCTAGCTGTCCCGGAGAGACAGTGAAGGTTTGGGGAGATCCAGTGACCTCAGAGACGTCTGCAGGTCTCGGGGGGGGGGCTCGGATTTCAACCCCTTTTGCCATACCTTCCTGGATTAGCTCTAGGCTAACCGAAACTGCAGGCAGCCCTTAAGAATGGTAGAAGTGTTTCCAACTGGTAAGCTGATTTTATTACTCAAAGACAGAGACGGTCCGCACTAAAATTTAAGCTAATTGAAACCAAAGAACAGAAGAATCTAGCGGGGAATTTGTTTTTTTAATGGATTTATGGCTGGTGGTTACTCTATCTCTTAAATGTCTTGAATGCTGTTTACGTGGATAAAGGAAAGTTTATTTTACTTCAACACTCCCTCACGGCTCTCCTTAAGTGGGCTGTAAACCAATTTACTACAATTTGGCTTCTTATAACTTGACACTTTTATTGCTTGGCTGTGTTGGTCTAAGATCAGATAAGACTGCATAGCTCCCAGCGTGTTCCTGTTTGCAATTTCATCTGCGTCACATCATAGCGTTTGTACTTGCTTCAAGTGATTCATTTCAAAAGATTTTCTCCGCTTTTCAGAAGTTGTTTGATATTTATGAAAAATCTGAAAAAAAATCTGGAAAAAAAATGGATTATCTTTTGTTTTTAACATCAAACTATGAAAGAAAGAATCAGAGCGTTGAATGTTTGAGTGCTCCTGAAATCCAAATGAAGAATGTCAGAAAGGAAGTTTTTCAATTTGCTGACACGCCAGGCGTCTGTTTTACTTCGGAGGCAGAAAGAGAAAGAGATGTAACGTTTGAAAAAAGGGGGGCCTTTTAAAAAATTTATCTTAAAAGACAGATTCCAGGAGGAATGAGAAACATTAAAGAATCTATACTTTATGAAACATTACTTGCAGAACTTTCGACACCACCCTTGAAAGTCAAAGACAAATTGATTGGAACAAGCCAAGGACAAAGTTATTATGTCAGAGGCATCCTAAGCAAAAAGGTGCGAAGATATTTCTGTTTGGACTTGCTTATAAAAACGTCTGGGGAATTTGTTTTAGGAATGGTAAGAGGACTAAGGAAGTTTTGCTATTGGAGAGACATAGGCTGATAGACTGAAGAATATAATTGAAAATTAGCTAAATCTAACTACTTTTATTTGTAATAGATATAGCTGAATAATAATTGATATTGATAGTAATGTATATAATGTGGAGTTGATATGATAAATAACAATTGGATATGAGAAAGGAAGGTTGGAAACATTTTTGGATTATACATAAAGGGCATTAATTACAATAATTATCACTATTAAAAAACTAAATAAAATATATACAGTTAAATGTTAATTAATATGGGGAAAATGTTATGATATATGATATAACTAAATATTATGGATGTTCAGCTAAAATAGGATATGAGGATTTGATGTTAATTTTTACAAACAAGTAAATGAAATGTCAGCATGTGTTATGGATTAATCCTTTGGCATAGTTAAGGATGAAGGATGTTTAAATAACTATAGTTAACTAAAAGTGGAAGTATAATGATGTTAATATGGTAAACATTTGAGTTAAGATATTGAATTAATATGAGTTAATGGAAGAGATGCACCAAAGCATGTTGTAACCAGCTGATATACTTTTTCTTTTTTATTAAAGATACCTGTGTTCCTTTTTTTTCTTTTTTCTTTTTCTTTTTTGTTTTTTCTTTCCTGCCTTATCTTTTGCCCTTTTTGTCTTTTTTGTTTTATTTTTGCTTTTTTTTTTTTTTTTGCTTTTTCTTTTTGCTTTTTTCTTTTCCCACTGGTGTGGGCATGTATTGTTCAAGATTATTACCTTTATTAATATTTTTAAATAATAATTACAGTCAAATGAAAATGGATATATGACGATGGTGATATGTATGAATATCTGAGTTAAAATGCTTGAGTTAATATGAGTTATGTTTGTTGACTGTGGAGGAGATGTACCAAAGTTTATTTGTGATCGACTGATACACTTTCTATAGATGTAAAGAAAGATGTTGTACTAGTTTCAAATTAAAATTATAGATGATTTCCAGAGTACGCAGTGTTTCTCAATCTTGACACTTTAAGAAGAGTGGACCAACTCCCAGAATTACCCAGCCAGCCATCCTGTACTTCAGGATTTTAGTCAGAAAAAGCTTCAGATTGCCTGCCACCCTGTCCCATGTCTCTCTGCCTGCAACATCTATTTTAAAAGCAGGAGAGGCAAGGACAATATCGCTTCTGAAGATCACCCCACAGGGCAGAATCATGAGACATAGGAGGGGGTAAAAAAGAGTATATTCGTGCATGTGATTAAGCGCATGGGCATGTAAACAAAAGCCTAAAGCAGCCACACACTGCGCTGTGTCTATGACACTATTGACCCAGCTATATGGCATCCATACTTATTTGTTAGATTTTTATCTCACCTTTATTACTTTATAAATAACTAATAGGCTGCGAACATTCACAATATTCCTTCCTCTTCCTCTTTTTCCCACAATAACAACCCTGTGAGGTGAGTTGGCCTGAGAGAAAGGGACTGGCCAGAAGTCACCAAGCAGCCTTTCATCCTAAGACAGGGCTAGAACTCACAGTGTCCTAGTGATTGGCCCAAAGTCACCCAGCTGGTTTTCATGCCTAAGGCAGGACTAGAACTCACAGTCTCCTAGTGATTGGCCCAAAGTCACCCAGCTGGTTTTCATGCCGAAGGCAGGACTAGAACTCACAGTCTCTTTGTGATTGGCCCAAAGTCACCTAGCTAGCTTTAAAGGCTAAAGCGGGATTAGAACTCACAGTCTCCTTGTGATTGGCCCAAAGTCACCCAGCTGGCTTTAATGACTAAAGTGAAACAATCTGGTTTCTAGGCCACAATCTTAATCCCCACACCAAATTGACTCCCCATATCCATCTTTTCCATACATCTGGCCAATTTGGAAGAATTTATGTGCCAGAGGTACGTGGACTTGATTACAGGCAGTTCTCAACTTACAACCTCAACTGACCCCAACATTTCTGTAGCTAAACAAGACAGTGCTTAAATGGATTTTGACCCACTTTGCGACCTTTTTAGCCTTAGTTGTTATGTGAAGCAGTTCAGTTCTTAAGTTAGTAACACAATTTTTGTGTAGCTAACACAAAACTTTGCTTGTCAGAAGATCAGAACAGAATTCACCTCAGTTCACTGGAACTCTCATAAGCATCTGCCAATTGCCAAATGCCTGGATTTTAATCACATGAGGATGTAGTATGTATGAAAAATAGTCAAGCCACTTTTTTCATTCATTTCCACTTTACCTTCGAACAGCCACTAAGTGTATGGTTGTAAGTTGAGGATGCCAAAGGATACAGTGGCTAAGACCCTGAGCTTGTCGATCAGATGGTCAGCAGTTCGGCAGTTCGAATCCCTAGCGCCACATAACCGAGTGAGCTCCCGTTACTTGTCCCAGCTTCTGCCAACATAGCAGTTTGAAAGCATGTAGAAAAATAGGAACCACCTTTGGTGGGAAGATAACAGCACCTTTGGTGTTGAGGATTACCTGCATAGCAGCAATGGGTGCACAGTTGGGAGACTGAACAGCTAGGCTGGGGGATGAGTCATTTTGGAGAAGATCATCAAAAGCCAACATCAACTTCCTGGCATGTCGGTCAATCAACCAACTGCAAAGACCCAGCTCCCTTATATAGTTTTATATAGCAAAATCTATAATATTAGACAAGGGTGGGAAGAAAGGGAAGAGGATGGCCAGCAGCCACATGGACAGATTATATTCCAATAGAAAAGGGTCCACCATTGGAAGTTCTGAAGGATCAGATTGGAGATAGTTCACCTGGAGAAAGCCCATCTCTCTGGTTGCTGAGAGTCAATATTGACTAGATCGCGGGTGTCAAAATTGCACCGTCATGGCGGCGTCATGTGACGTTATCGGGAATTCCCCCCTTTCACTAAAACCAGGTTGGGGGGGAACTAGCATGTGACGCAACTGGCCTGCAGGCCACGAGTTTGACACCCCTGGACTAGATGGTCCATAATCAATTTATATCCTGGAACCAAAGGACAAATTTTGGACCAGAAGACCTCTAAAGTCCCTCCCAACTCTATTATTGTGTCATTCTACCTACCTTGAAAGTGGGCCTGACATTGGTTGTTAGCAGTGCTCCAGAGTCGTGCCGTCCCATCCTCACTGCCCGTTAGCAGCCACTGACCATCCGGACTTAGGCTGATCCAGTTGATGCCTCCTTGGTGGTCTGTGCAGATTTTGAGGGCTGAAGAGCTGCTCCCCATTCTGCCACAGGGCAGTGGCTGGAATGGGCACACCCCATCAAGTCCAGATCATCTTAAGACCAGGAGAAAGCCTTACGAAGACGAAAGAACATTAAAACCGATTAAGCCATCTTTTGGGGTTTAAAAAATCAGCAAAAGAGCCATTGCTTTCTGTTTCTAAAACATAACATTCGGATGATACATTTTCCTAAATTACTCAGGCACACAAATGTATTTTCCTTAGCCAGAAGTGCACATCCATCAAACAAAGCACATGTTACTCCATAGTATACTATGAAGCTGACCTTGGAAAAAAATGTCAGCAGGCTTCTGCTGATTCAGGACATTGAAGGGAGGAATATTGACTGAAACCTACTGAAATGCTGACATCGTTTCTCAATTTTCTTGTTTGTTCGTCTTGTGCGCGAGAGAAGCAAAAAATACAGGAAGTTCTCGATTTAGTATAATTCTAGCTGTTGGTTACTTTTATGGTTCAAAATAATCCTGGGCCAGGACAAATGAATCTGTCCATGATTTAAAATCTACAAATGAGAACAGTCTCTGGGTCCATTCGGGTAATCCTTGACTTATGTTCATTTGCTTAATGGATGTTCAAAATTATGATGGAAACCCCCCCCCCCAAAAAAAATACTTTCCAAAGTTCTGATGTCTGACCAACACCTCCTGTACAGTCACGTGACTACATTTTTGTTGCTCAGCAATTGTCCTGCTATCACAAAACTGTGATTTATAAGGGTTTTTTTTTCAGAAACCGGTGTTTCCTTCCAGTACCTGGCAAAACACACCCCACAGCAAATAAATTGATTCACTCCCCAATTACAACATCTGCTTAACAACCGCTGCCTTCATTTTGCGACCACAGTGTTCACTTAATGATTACCACACAAAAGGTCGTAAAATTGGATCCAGTCATGTGATGCACTGCTCTGTGACAATAATGACTTACAAGTTTGATTGCAGGACTCAAATACAGTTGTAATTCAAGGACTACCTGTGTATCTTTCAAAAAATAAGGTGCATTTGTTTACCAGGGAAAATGTTTTAGGAATTTAATTCCCTTCCTCAGCGATGGCGAACCTTTCAATGAGTCTTATCTCATATATTAGTTTCACCTTTTAAGTTGCATTACTGAAATAAATGAACTTTTGCACAATATTCTAATTTTTTGAGTTTTGGTTGATAACTTTCTAAGCAGTTTGGAGAACCAGTTGTTGGAAGAAATCTTATTTTGGTTTTTTTCCACTTTCCAGGGCTAATCCTGTAAGGAAGGCAGGAAGGAAACATTCTGGTGTTGTTTCTAGCCTAATCTTTATTGTCCTTGCTTACAGAAACTGCTTTTCCAGTTAACCCTATTACATTTTAACAGCTAAGACGAAGCGCCCATCAACTTGAGTGACATTGAGTTGGCCACGACCAGCCAGTCACATGACCACCAAGCCACACCTACATAGCTGGTCATTAGGGCACAGAACCGGTTGTTAAATTATTTGAATCCCACCACTGGGGAGACGGGTCTAAATGGCCCTTTGAATGTTTAAGCTTGCCGACCCCTGAATGAGTGTAATGTGTGAATATTCACAATTCATTTTGTTCCTGGAAGCTGGAGGCATATCCAGAAAGCATAAGGGCCGACTCATATTTGTGAACTCATACTGGAATGTCATGCACTGCTATACGAGAGTTTTGGTGTTGCATTTCATTGTTTTGCATGGCACTTAGTTACAGGCACATGAAAAATAAATCAACTAATTTTATCCTCTTTTATCACCGGATATTGTAAAGCACCATTTCTCAAGCTTAGCAACTTTTAAATGTTTGGGTTCCCTAGGCAGCAATTTTGAGAATTGAAATCCAGACATCTTAGAAGCTGCTGAGGTTGAAAAATGCTTCTCTAGAGCCCAAATTATATTTATTTTATCACAGAGACTAGAATACCAAGGCAATTGCATGCATGACACATCATTGCAGAAATTACACCCATGATGACATTTGGATCATTTTCATACAGTATCAATTTCCCTGGTCTTCTCCAAGAACACCAATGAACCACAAACAGTCCTCAACTTATGACCATTGGTTTAGCAACTGTTTGAAATTATGACAGTGTTGAAAAAAGTGACTTAGGACAGTCCGCATTCTTATTACCATCTCTTTAAGGTCATGTGATGGCAATTATGGTGCTTGGTAACCTGTATGTATTTAAGATGATTGCATGGCCCCAGGGTCTTTTGAACAATATTTGCAACTGTCAATGGGGGAAGCTGAATCTGCTTAATGACCATGGCAGAAAAATTGGGTAAGGTCATATGACAACTCGCTTAATAACTGCATCATTTAGTGATGGAATTTCAGTTCCAATTCTGGTTATAAGTTGAGGACTACTTGTAGCTTAACTATTCCACAGCTACAGGTAGTTCCTGATTTACAACAGTTCACTTAGTGACCATTTGAAATTAAAACGGCACTGAAAAAGGTGACTTATGCCCATTTTTCACACTTACGACCAATGCAGCATCCCCCAATGGTCATGCGATCAAAATTCAGATGCTTGGCAAATGGGTCCTATTTATTATGGTTGCAGTATCCTGGGGCCATGTGATCCTCTTCTGATAAGCAAAGTCAATGGGAAACAGTTTCCTTTAATGAACATGTTACTAACTGAACAATTGTAGTGATTCGCTTAACAACTGTAGGAAAAATGGTGATAAAATGGGGCAAAACTCACTTAACAAATGTCTCACTTAGCAATGGACATTTTGGGCTCGATTGTGGTTGTGAGTCGCGTACTGCCTAAACTTCTGCGAAATGGGTGGGATTCATAGCTTAATACATTCTAGGTCAGGGGTGTCAAACTCTTGGCCTGTGGGCAGGATGCATCACGCGCTGGCCACGCCCACGCCAGGTTTAGCGAAGGGGGGGGGGAAGTCACGATACGTCACATGATGCTGTGGGTTTGACACCCCTGATCCAGGTCATTATGAAAAAAAAATATGCAGACCCCTTGCTGTCCATGGTTGCAGTGAAAGGATAAGCAAGGATATTCATTAGAAACAATAGTTATGTACATTATCCATTGAGCAGGCTGCTTCACACAGAGCGAACTCCCTTAGGGATGAATTCATAAACCCCATTGATATGTGATTTGCTTACTTTTGGCTTAGCCGTGGTACTTGTAAATCGTGGTTTATGATTTAATAGGTTGGGCCAAGGCAGCCATTAAGAGTTCTCAAGAGATCTGTAAGGAATCCCAAAAGGTCAGCGTGACCCGATCTAGTTCTGCTGAATGTAGTATGTGCTACAAACAATACAACAATTCTTGGAAGGAACAGAATTGATTATAGTAAACGGAATTAAGACAGATTATTCTGCTCTTCTTAATTTGCTTATTGCATTAGACTGGCCTTGGCTGACTGCAAAAAGCTAATTGTAGGTAGCCTTTGAACTCTGGGGCTGGAAAAGACTCCTGCGAGTCTCTTGGACTGCAAGGCGATTCAACCGGTCAGTCCTAGAGATCCACCCTGACTGCTCTTTAGAAGGCCGGATCCTGAAGGTGAAACTCAAATCCTTTGGCCACCTAATGAGAAGGAAGGACTCCCTGGAGAAGAAGAGCCTCATGCTGGGAAAGATGGAGGGCAAAAGAAGAAGGGGACGACAGAGAAGGAGGCAGCTGTATGGAGTCACCGAAGCAGTCGCTGTGAGCTTAGAAGGACTCCAGAGGATGGTAGGGAACAAGAAAGTCTGGAGGAACGTTGTCCATGGGATCGCAATGGGTTGGACACAACTTAGCAACTAACAACAACAAGCTGCTCTTCAATTTATGATAACAATTGAGGCCAGAATTTCTTGCTATACATGGCAGTTGTTTAGTCAGACATGCGTAATTCTTTCCTTTTTTTGCAACGGTGGTTAAACAAATCACTGCAGCTAGTAAGTGAATTATGTGGTTGTTAAGTGAATCTCCCTTCATCCATTGACTTTGCTTATCAGAAGCCAGCTGGGAAGGTCATAAATGAGGGTCACGTGACTGCAAGCACTTTAAATATATACCAAATGCCCAAATTTTGATCACATGATCCTGTGGGATGCTGCAAACATGGTAAGTTGAAAGACCAATTGTAAACCATTATTTTTCAGTGCCATTGTGACTTTGAACAGTCACTAAACAAATCTGTAGAATTACGTAGGATCAGACTAGGTTATTAATTGGATGAGGGACCACGAGGAGATCTCAGAGTTGCAGGCTATTTTTTTTCTATTTTATTTCATTTATTAAAAAAACATTGATATAGGCACCCATCTTATATCCAACTCTGGTCAGCTCCTCCTTGGCTGGGAAGCTTAAACATATAGTAAAATATAGTAAAGCAACCGTAACACACTTGGGGATTGTTCCTAAGAAAATTTCATTTTATAAAATCATCATGAGTGGAAGTGAACTGAAAGAAGATGTTAGGGGAGAATAAAAAACTCCTACATGGTTCAGCAAAGGTGTCCAATCCTGGCAATTTTAAGACTTGCTGACTTCAATTCACAGAATATCTATGCAACTTTCAAAGGCTTATGTGGAATTTTGTGAGTTGAAGTCCACAAGTCTTAAATGTTGGCAAGGCTGGGCACCTCTAGTGTTTTATTTTAAAAGGAAAACACCTTTTTCAGGGTGTGATTTTTAATGGGGTGGCAGGGAAGGGTTCGTAGCAGCCCATGTTAACACCCCCAACCCAGCCCTCCCCCCCAAGTTCAATGTGGCTTCCTCTTACAAACTGGGCATCGGGTTTAAATCAAACCTCCCTTCCATGATTCTCCGCCAAATAGATATGAGGGAGCTTCAATATCCTCACATCTGGACGACACTAGATCTGGGAAAGCAAAAATCTAACCACAACTTGGGGCAAGGATGGTCATCGCATTGGGGGAGGGGAGGGGGAAAGGAAGGGGAAAAGACGAGGAGAGGAGGAGGCAGCCCTTCCCCCTTTCACGGCTCGCCCCCTGCCCACATTTGGCGATGTAGCCGAGCGCGAAACCCTCTCCAACTTTGCGCCGCGGTTTCCCTAACGTCCACCGGAGACTGGCTGGGCTGTATCTGACCCCTATTTCTCTCGAGCCCCACCCCACCCCCGGGCAGCCTTGGTTCGCTGCTTTCTCAACCCTGGAGGCTCCCTCCGCCCCCTCCCCTTGCCTCCCCGCAGCGGAGCAACGCCCCCAACCCAACCCCCGGCGATTTCGCCCGCTTCCTCTCCAGACGCGCAGCGCGCATTCCCAAAGACGCCCCCTCGCTTTGTTTCTTTTTTTCTCTCCTTCCCCCACCGGGAGGAGACCCGGACGCCCACTCCCCCAGGCTTCTATCTTCCAGGCTCGCCATCCCTTTAGGAGTCCCTCCTCCACATCTCAGACTCCCCCTGCTTCGCGCATTCTCTCGCCACCTTCCCTCCGCATTTTCGCTGACCAAGACGCGCCGCCGCCGCCTGGCGCTCCCCTGGCACGGAACCGTTTCCACACGCGCCTACCTCCCTCTTACCCCATCCGCCGTATCTCCCACGCGATATTGTGAGACTGCACTGGAGTGTGCGAGTAAGGAACCCGCAGCCATATACACACGCACAATTTTTCTTCTTAAGAACTCATCAGCCTTGGTGAGAGTTCACTGCCTGGAGGAAGCTTCGTCTAGATCTGGAATGCACGTACACATTTTGCCACATTCTCCCTCCTTTTCAGATTTAAATGAAATGGCAGTGCTCTTTTATCTCTCTCCCCCCCCCTCCATTATCTCCCAAGAGTATTTTCCCTACTTTTGAACCCCTTCAATTTTCCAGTGATGATATAGTTTGCAAAGACACCCAGCATTGGTTGTGGGCTTCAGATCCCACCCCCCAAAAGATGGTCCTGTTTTGCTCCCAACTGCTCCAGAGCCTTAACCTCCTCGGAGGGGGAGGGCAGGATCCAATTTACAAAGATACCCCCCCCCACATTCAGCCTTCAACATAATATCTACATGATTTGTCCTTTTAAATTCAAATTTGCCCAGGCGCATCCCAAAACATAAAATATTAGAAGGTACAGCAATTTTCATGTTACAAAATTATTAATATTTAGGGAAGTGTGGGGGAGGGAGGAGAGAAAATCCTGGAAAACTCAAATTCCAGGAAAGAATTCCAGCCTAAGAGTGATGAAACTCACTTCCTGGCTGATGATGACAAGAAAAGGCTGCTTGGAATGAAGGAAAGAGAAAAGGAAGGTACCTTGTTAGGATGGTTTTTGTCCCCAGCTTCTGAAATTCTCCAATCCTAACTGTCTAGAAGTTTGTCTGCATTCTCCAAAAGATGATGGGAATGATCTTAAATCAGAATGTAGTTCAATTTGCTCGGCTGGCTGCTACTGCATCCCAGATGGGTGAAAATCCTGGATTTTTATGCTTTCTTGTTTAAAAAGTCTTCCTGCCTTTGTCTCCAGCTCTTAGCCACTCTGGTTGTGTTTGAAAGAGTTCCATCTGAATTCCCCACCCACCTCCATCTCTTTCGCTCTCTTCCCCCCCAAAACCTTTTTCCGCTGTTCCTTACATTCATACCATTAGTTGTGCAAAGCATAACTTCTCCGTTTATTCACGCTCTGCAGGGGATCAAATACCACCCCTCCGATTTTCTACACGGTCCTAAAGAAAGCAGAATTACAGCACAGAGACTCAGAAACGCCCCGACCAATGCGGCTTTCGGAAAAGGCCAAAATTGTTGGCCCAGTGATTCTCCCCCAGGAGCAGTTGTGGGATTCAGCCGGTTCGCACCACTTTGGGAGAACCGGTTGGTAACTTTCTAAGCAGTTTGGTGAACTGGTTGTTGGAAGAAATCATTAGGGCAGAGAACTGGTTGTTAAGTTATTTGAATCCCACCACTGCCCAGGACCCTCGAAGGACGGTGATGGGACAGCGAAACTGGGAGAGTGAGGGGCTGGCACAAACCGTGAGATGTGAGGTGATAAATGATGCAACACTTCTGTATTTATTACTAAGATCGACACACCACCGCAATCTGAGTGTCAAGGCGAATTCCAGGTAGCCCTTGACCTTCAAACACAATTGACCCCTCAAATTTCTATTGTTAAGCAAGGCTGTTGTTAAGTGAGCTGTGCCCGACTCTACAACCCTTTTTGCTGCTGCTGTTAAGCAAATCACTACAGTTTTTAAGTGAATGGTCGTTAAGCAAACCTGGCTTTCATTGTTGGCTCTGCTTATTGGAATCTGGTTGGGAACACCGCAAAGGGAGATCACAGAGAGCCTGTGACTGTAATTGTCATGATTACATGCCAGTTGCCAAGTGCCTGAATTTTGATCTCAGGGCCAGGGGTGTGTGTGGGTGTGTGCTGCAACAGTTTCACGAGTGTGAAAACCGGTTATAAGTCAGTTTGTTTCAGGGTTGATACAACTTCAAATTGTCACTAAATGAATGGCTGTATGTCAAGGTCAACCTATCTCCACAGGAAGAGGCCAAAAAATCAAGGTGGCCTCTACAATAGAGCAACCGAAGACCCATCTTTTTTCTGCAAATGTTGTGGTGCAGGTGGGAATGGTGTGGGACTTTGGTTGTAGAGTTGTGGTCCTCCACATTTTGTTCTTTGACTTCCTCCAAACACCATTGGGGGGGATCAAATCTCTGCTTTAAACTTGTTCCCATCACAGCAACCCTGTGAGGTCGATTGAACCCAGATTCACCAAATGAGTTTCTATGGGTAAGAGTGAATTTGAATCTGGGTTCACACACACGCCATGCTCAGGCATGAACTGTGGTTTGCAAATAGTGCTGGTGAAGATCAGAAAACACACTTTGGCTTATGGTGGTCCAGTCTTTCCCCAACAATCTGGGTCCTCATTTTACCAACCACAGAAGGATGGAAGGCTGAGGCAATCTTGAGCAGGTCAGGATCGAACTGCTGACAGTGGGAATGCAGAGTAAACCTGCAATACTGCATTCTAACCACTGAGGGAGGGAGGGAAGAAAGGAAGGAAGGAGGGAGAGGAGAAAGGCAGAGAAGGAACAGCAATACCACTTAGATTTATACACTGCTTTGTAGTGCTTTACAGCCCTCTCTAAGGGGTTTACAGAGTCAGCATATTACAAAAATTATGGGAGGTTAAATTAAGTCAGTGACAGATTATTTCACCAATTGATTTAGTGGTAATGCTGAACCCAGGAATCTGAAACATGTTGTTGCTGTTGTTAATTGCGAAGTCATGTCTGACCCATTGTGACAACATCCCTCCAGACCTTCCTGTCCTCTACCATCCTCTGGAGTCCATTGAAGCTCACACCGACTGCTTCGGTGACTCTATCCAACCACCTCATTCTCTGTTGTCCCCTCCTTCTTTTGCCCTCAGCCTTTCCCAGCATTAGGCTCTTCTCCAGTGAGTCCTTCCTTCTCATTGGGTGGCCAAAGCATTTGAGTTTCATCTTCAGGATTTGGCCTTCTAAAGAGCAGTCAGGGTTGATCTCCTCTAGGACTGACCGGTTGGATCTCCTTGGCACTCAGCCTTTCTTATGGTCCAATTTTCACAGCCACCCATTGCAACTGGGAAAACCATAGCCTTGACTATATGCACTTTTGTTGTCAGGATGATGTCTCTGCTTTTTAGCATGCTGTCTAGTTTTGCCATAGCTTTCCTCCCCAGAAGTAAGCGACTTTTAATTTCTTGGGTGCAGCCCCCATCTGCAGTGATCTTGGAGCCCACATATATTGCACTAAAACTAAAATGGTTAAATCCAGGCTGAAAATATTTGAAGAATCTCTAGGGGGCAGCAATGATCACTTCATTATGTCTTTGCTGCCACCTAATGATCTGGAGTTTGATGGCCCATATTTATATTTATAGTCCTTGTTTTTGACCACAATCCGGACCAGAATTTCCAATCTTAAACAAGGAAGACAGTGAATCACACTCGATTTTACAGCTTTTTTTTGCCATGGTTGTTCAGCAAATGACTGCATTTATTAAGTGAATCATATGTTGTTAAGTGAATCTGGGTTTCTCTATTGATTTTGCTTGTCAGAAGCCAGAAAGGAAAGTCACAAATGGTGACCTGAGCCCAGGATGCTTCAACCATGTCAAATGCCAATTTCAGAGTGCTGGAATTTTGATCACAGAACTGTGTGCATGCTGCAAAGTTCAGAAATGTGAGGATTATTCATAAGTCAGTTTTTTTCAGCGCCATTGAAACTTCAATTGGTTTCCAGTCAAGAAGTGCCTATGGAAACCCTACATTAAGCCATCATTTGTTTTATTATAGGTTTTTTTCAATCAACTACCTTACTCTTATATCTGTAGTAGTCTGAGTGATAAATTTAAAGCTTTGCTTGGTGCTGTAACCACTTACACATGGCAGCCATGATGGCTGCGGGAATCAGCTGAAAGATGTCAAGCTATGTTAGTGCGCAGGGCTAGTTAAAGGCACATGTCCTTGGTTAGCTTCCCTTAGGGACCTCGCTATAGTTCTAACAAAATCTGCTGAAAAGACTAACAGTGTTGTGGTCCATCAGCGGCCAGCGGAGCTGGCAGCCAATTCGAACAGTGAGGAGGTTGGGGAGGAACCTGGGCCAGTCCTGGAATCTGGGGAAGGTTCTGATGGGGGCTCTGTGTCGGAGGCAGAGATGGAGCCAGAACCGTCTGACAGTTATCAGCTGCCTTCAGAGTCAGACATCAGTGAGGCAGACGAACAGCTGGAGCCTGGTCCCAGGGTGCTCATGTGCAGAGCTGCCAGGGGAAGGGAACAGCTAAAAAACAGGGGTCGACTTGGGAATGAGGCCAAAGGTGGACAATGAATGGCCCCTCTCAGAGGAAACAAAAGAGGAGCGAAAGGGGAGTGGAGTTTGCAGGAAACAATTAGTTTGCTTAATTGGTTCGAGACTCTCCAAGATTCCTTGCCAGGTTTTGCAGAGATCGGCCTGGCAGCTCTCCAAGCCAGATAAGGTCTGTGACTGTAAATCCTCCCTTGAAAGACTTTGCTAGATGTGAATGAGCAGAATTCACAGTAAATTAATAAAAAGGTTTTTTGTCGGGCCAAGGAGTTGGCTTCATGCTCTCGGGAAGCCTTGGTCAGAATAACCAGGACTTTGGTCCTATTTGGGTGATGTCCTCAGAGTAGGTCAAGAAGTTGAATCAACAGCCTGGATAGTAGAATCAAACCTTTCCCTAGTCTTTATTTGCACCATGCCCATGAACCAGGCAACGCTTCGACTGTACCGTCAACCCCTGCCCCATTTTTCTCTCTGTAAAAAATGCAGGGCCAGGAGAATATGGCAGTGAAGTTAGATCCATCCCTCTTATGGCAGATCAGGACTGCATCCAGTCAGTGAGTCAGGAAAAGTGTGTCATAGATTCATGCATCTTGTCAGTGATGTGTTATAATGTATTTCACAAGAGGCAGAAATTTTGGGGACAGGCCATTTCTTCCAGCCTCCCTGAAGTCTGGTGGTTTCCTATTCAATGTCTCTTCAAGTTTTCCAATAAGGTGTCTCCCAAATGTCTTCACACTACAACTCCCAAGACAGCCGGTTTGGAATAGCACTTAATGTACTGGCCTAGAAACCAGGTGACAGTGAGTTCTAATCAGGGGTGGGTTTCACTTATTTTTACCATTGGTTCGCCATGTGTGCACAAGCTTGGTTCACAAGCGCACCATTTCCATGCATGTACACGGCCTTCCGGGCATGCACCCAGCCTCAAAAACATGGCTAAATAGGATGGCATAGAGCCAGGGTGGCCGCGATCTCTGCTACCGGTTTGCCCAAACCAGTCCGAACCGGCTACCTCTGGTTCTAATCCAGCTTTAGGGGTGAAAGGCCAGCTGTTGACTTTGGGCCAATCGCCAGGAGACTGTGAGTTAGAGTTCCATCTTAGGCATGAAAGAGCCTGGGTGAGTTTGGGCCAATCACTAGGAGACAGGGAGCTCTAGTCCTGCCTTAGGCGTGAAGGTGGCTGCTTGACTTTGGGCCAATCACTTTTTCCTAGCCTAATCCATCTCACAAGGGCTGTTTTACGGGGAAAAGAGGAGGAGGAGGAGGAGGAGGAGGAGGAGGAGGAGGAAGTGCTATGTACGATTGCCATCTTGACTTACTTATATATTAATAAAGGTAGGATAAAACATAATAAATAAATAAATAAAAATCTGAGAACTATTGTCCCCGAACAACATCTGGAAGGCACTAGGATGAGGAAGGGAGATTAATAGGATGAGGACAGCAGAAGCCGAGCACATCTGGGCAAATGTCACCTAGGCTGGTTCATTGTCAGAGCCATTGTTTACTCTATTATTGAACACCCTACAATTGGCAGAGTGAAAGCTTAAATAAACCAAATTAAGTCCTTTTCTGTGGCGTTGCCTACACCATGGAGCATCACATCCCCCTCCAAATCAAGTCAGCACTGACATGGTAGTTGGGAATTGAATGGCACCTGTGACATAAGTACCCTATTAATGCCATTAAACACCACTGCATTTTTATTGTTACTGGTTGTTTTTCATTGAGTTTTAATTTAGGCCCCAGTCGGGTCCCCCATTTCTGTTTCCAAGAGAGGCATTTGTTACGTGAATTTTGCCCCGTTTCCCGACCTTTCTTGCCACAATGGTTAAATGCATCGTGCAGCTGTTAAATTAGTAACATGGTTGTTAATTGAATCTGGCTTCCCCATTGACTTTGTTTGTCAGGAGGTTGTGAAAGGGGATCACACATGACCCTCGGACACTATAGCCATCATCAATAAAAGCCAGTTGCCAAGCATCCGAATCTCGATCATGCGATCATGGAGATATAGCTTTTGTTCACATCAAATACTGGGTTCATAGCTTGCAATTACCTGGTATCAAAAGCTACTGATACTCATATTCAATCAACCAAAGAGCTCCCATATTTCTTTAATTGCTGACTACCAAAGGCTTCAGATGACACCCTCCTCCTCCTCTCTGGACAGTCAACAGTATTAAAAGTAGCTTTATATTTGAATTTCAGAGCGAACCTGTCAGATTTGGCTTCCTTCTATTTGTTTGTATTCAGGCTCCTATAACAAGTTTCAGTTGTACTTGGAATAAAATGAAAGGAAATCCAGAAGTGCCATTTGATCCTGTACTGTTTTCTTTTCAGAATGCAAATAGCTTTGGTTTTAAAAAACAGATTTATATTTAATAAGTAAACATCTGTATTAGTTTTTATAAAGAGAAGAGAAAAGCTAATGTTGATTCTGTTGGAATACACATACTGTAAACACACACACTCACAAAATATGTATACACACACACAATATGTATACACATGTGTGTATGTATGTGTATGTATATGTATATATGTATGTACGTGTGCATGTGTGTATATATATATATGTATGCATGTATGCATGTATGTAAGTATGTATGTATGTATGTATACATACATACATACTTTAGGGAACCCAAAAACATTTTCATTTTGTTGTAGGAAATCAAGGCTTTAAGACTCTTAAGCAGATCAAACCAACATGAGAACAAATCATGCAGTTAACCTTTTTTTTAGGAGATTAATGCTATCAGGTCACCCAGCTGCCTAGGAAAACGGGTATTTTAAACCCACACATCTGGAGGTCAGTCCTGTTGAGGTGGATCTTCCCATAATTCTCATTTCTTTGCAGATTGCTTTTAGAAAGATATAAGTTGCCAATAAAGGATAATATTTGTAGCTCCGGGTTGAAATGTGGGGTCCTTGGTGCTTTCTGAGCTTCCTTGTTTTCTTGCAGACATCTCAATACCCAAACAATGGACTATCGTCAGGACTAGCACTGATGATATTGCCTAGTTTGGGTAATGAATTGTCTTCTGGAAAATCAGCAAGCTCAGAAAGTATCAAGTACACTTCAGAGCAGGAGTGGGTTCTGGCAGAGACTACTAACGGTTCACTTTGCACATGCGCAGAAGCAAAAAACAAGATGGTGCTGCCAGCAGAACCAGGTTGGAGGCATTCCAGTGACCCAGTGACCCAGACCGCCAAACCACTACCGGTTCAGCCAAGCCGGTAGGAACCCATCACTGCCTGAGAGATATAAGAATTGAACAACTAGGCAATGCAGCTGTTGGAGCCTCCATACACGGGAATTATGGTTTATACCTTTTCATGACGCTGAAGGTGAATGAAAGAAAAGATTGTGGCTTTTCAATCCTTCTGGTCCAACTTTTGGTCACAGAGCTGGGGAACATGCAGTAAACAGAGAATTTCTCACGCTTCCATCAAATAGCAAGTCTTAGGAAATTCCTATGATCTTCAGAGAATATTCCTATCTACAATAATGTTTTTGGTATTGGTATTTGTTTATTTGTATGCCGCCCTTTTCCCTGGGGGGACTCAGGGCGGCTCACAATCCAAGGGGGGGAGAGACAAACTTTTACATATAAGACAGTACATGATTAAAATGCAACATTCATACCATTCAGGCGGGTTACAATCTTTAGCCCCAGGCCTGACGGGATAGCCAGATTCTAAGGGCTGTGCGGAAGGTCTGGAGGGTGGTGAGGGTACGGATCTCCACGGGGAGATCGTTCCATTGGGTCGGGGCTACCACCGAGAAGGCTCTCCTCCGTGTGGTGGTCAGTCGGCATTGGCCAGCAGATGGAACTTGGAGGAGCCTAAACGATGAGATCTGATGGGTCATGTGGAGGTGATCGGCAGTAGGCGGTCTCTCAAGTACCCAGACCCACTACCATGGAGGGCTTTATAGGTGGCGAGTAGCACCTTGAAGCGTATCCGGAGATCGACAGGTAGCCAGTGCAGCTCGCGGAGGATAGGTGTTACGTGGGTGAAACGAGGTGCACCCACAATCGCTCGCGCGGCTGCATTCTGAACTTGCTGAAGTCGCCGAATACTCCTCAAGGGCAGCCCCATGTAGAGCACATTGCAGTACTCCAGCCTAGAGGTCACAAGGGCACGAGTGACTGTTGTGAGAGCCTCCCGGTTCAGGTAGGGGCGCAACTGGTGCACCAGGCGAACCTGGGCAAATGCCCCCCTGGTCACAGCTGACAAATGGTGTTCGAAAGTCAGCTGTGGATCCAGGAGGACTCTCAAGTTGCGGACCCTGTCTGAGGGGTATAATATTTGACCCCCCAGCCTGAGAGATGGAATATTTGCCAAATTAGTGGGAGGGAAACACAACAGCCACTCGGTCTTATCTGGGTTGAGCCAGATGTTGAAACCCCAGTAGAATATTAGTTGAATTCTAAACTTGCAGAACTTTGATTTCATGGTTCTGGCCATTATTTTGACTTTTTTTTAACCCTCGCTAACAACACATTCCTGAAGAATTAAGCAGCAGCAAAAGGGAAAAAATGGAATTCCATAAGGCATCAGTTATGATTTTTATATCAGTTGACTTTTAAAAGTCCACAAAGAATATGCCTATCTTCTGATTTGAAATCACAGTTCCCCCATGGCTTACCCTTTGCACCAAGAAATAAGTTACCCTAAAACAGATGTTTTCCTATTGACATTCATCCCAACACATTTCCAGATTGAAATCCCAAGCACAGAGCAATGGTGGCTGTAAATTAAAAGATATTTTTTACTCACAAAGTCCCATCTTAATTCTTCCTATTTACATCACTCCCTAACACAAGGAATACGGGAAGGAAATAATTTAATGTCACTATTCCAGCTAAAGGTTTTATCTTTGCATTATCAACCCAATTAAGGCAAAAGCTGTGTTAAATTGGACATTAGTGCACTCTTTCATAGATACAAAGTTTTTCTCTGCTGTTAATAAATTCTGGGCTAAGTACATTTCTGTCTCATTAATAAATGTAGTCTTGATGTTCTTATTTTAAGATGTCTTAAATATTAACAGTTCTAACACAAAAAAGGGAGGCAATTCCTTTTAGCATAATAAAAGAATTGTGCTGTTTTGCAGCTTGGCCATGCCATCCCAAACCTAATTGAACTCAAGTTTTAACACTCTAGAGAGATAATTTTGATTCAAACTAATAACCTTCCTATGAACCAAGCTATTTGATGTTTGAAATAAAGGGTCGAGAAAATACCATATTTGTCAGATTATAAGACACAC
Source organism: Thamnophis elegans (assembly GCF_009769535.1). NCBI lineage: Eukaryota > Metazoa > Chordata > Lepidosauria > Squamata > Natricidae > Thamnophis > Thamnophis elegans. Next base: position 8,922,885 of record NC_045558.1, read on the forward strand.
TGGAGTATAAGACGCACCATGATTTTGAAGAGGTAATTTTTTTAAAAAAGTTTTTGCACTATGCAGGCCTCCCAAACCCCCTGCCCGCCTCATTTTTTGCAAAAAAAGGGGGGATGTGCAGAGCTTTGGGAAACTTTTAAGAGTGTTCCTGGGGACTGGGGGCCCAAAAACAAGCAGAAATGGTCCTCTCCAATCCCCAGGAGCACTTTGCTAGCCTCCCAAACCCTCTGCATATCCATTTTTGCAAAAGGGGCAGAGTTTCAGGAGGCCAAAAATTCTGTATTCAGTGTATAAGGCACACCCAGATTTTCAGCCTTGGTGCGTCTTATACTCCGAAAAATACAGTTGTTAATGAAAGGTTTACAGGTAGTCCTCACTTGCTGATTACAATTGGAAATGGCAACTGTCACTAAGTAGATGCAACAATCACGTGACCACACCTGATTTATGATACTGGTTCATCAATTCTGGATGTGGTCATTAAGCAAATCAACATGAGTTGTTAAGCACAACATCCTTGTGGCCTCAACATGCAATTTCCTGCCAGGTTTTCCATGGCCTTTGATTGTCGGAAGCCAGAAATAATGGTTGTAAAGGGTAATTATGTGACCATGGATGCTGCAGGTGTCCTAAATATTTGTTGTTTGCCATGTTCCTAAATTGCAATCACATGAGTGCAGGGACACTGCAACAACCCATCTCGCAAGTCTTCGCGTAAGTATCCTTATGCAGCATTGTCATAACTTTGAACAGTTGCTGAAAGAACGGTTGGTAAATAGAAATAACGCTAGCACTTCGACTAGTATACCGCTTCACAGTACTTTAACCTGCAATACTGTATTGTAACCACTGTGCCACCATGGCTCTTGAGGATTATATATACTTTATTCATTAAATATGAAACTCAGTCAACTGAACATTCAAAAATGTATCACAAATACCATTGACTGGTGCTGATGGTTGATACGGTTTGCTGCCAGCGTCCTAGGTATCAATCAAGTACCTTCTTAAAATATAAAATGTTCCAAGTAGCACAGTTTTTTGCAGTTCCGCTGGAAGCTGCAATTTGTTGATGTATCTTGTAAAATTCTTGGACATGGGTTGTTGTTGTTGTTGTTGTTGTTGTTGTTGTTGCATGGTTATTGGTAGCTCAACAGCTCAAGTCCTAACCAAGGAACTGCTAGGAACTGTTAAGGTAACATCAAACGATATAAACTGTTCCAAGTAGGGTGGTTTTTTTGTAGACTCAGAATGTTCAAGTCTGATAAATTTAAAATTTCCAAATAGGGAGGTAGCCCGTTAGGTATTGCTCCGAGGGCTCCAATTACAATCGGGACAACATACGATTTCTTTTTCCACAGTCGCTCAACTTCAATTTGCAAGTCCCAGTACTTTGTGATTTTTTCTTGCTGTTTATCTTCAATTCGTGCATCTCCAGGTATTGCAATGTCAATGAACCATACTTTTTTTCTTTTCAACTATTGTTATGTCAGGTGTGTTGTGGGCCAAGTGCCTGTCAGTCTGGATTCTGAAGGCCCACAAGATCTTGACTTTCTCGTTCTCTAAAACCTTCTCAACCTGTTGGTCCCAGTGGTTTTTGTTGTAATCAAATCCAAACTTTTGGCACAATTTCCAGTGAATGATCTTAGCAACGTGGTCATGGTGTTGTAGGTTGTCAGTTTGTGAAATTTTGCTGCACCCACTGATCAAGTGGTCGACTGTCTCGTCTTTCTCATTACAGAGGTGACATTTGCTGTTGGTGGTAACATGTTGAATTTTTGCCTTCATGTAGTTTGTAGCTAAGGCTTGTTCTTGAGCTGCCAAAATAAAGCCTTCTGTTTCTTTTTTCAGTGCTCCTGATTTTAACCAGTTCCAAATTAGCTTTTGGTCAGCTTTGCCTTCAATACTTTTCAAGTATTTTATGCATAGCTTTGTTTTTCCAATTTTCAGCTCGCTTCTCAATTACTTCTTTCTTCTATTCAGCTTTTGACTTAGTTGTCTTTAAAAGGCCTCTTTTATTTACTTCCTTAATCATTGGTTCTTCGCTTTTCTGGATGTAATCATTCAAGCTGTGTTTTTCTTCTTCCACAGTCTGTTTTACTTGTAGGAGTCCTTGACCACCCTCTGCTCTCGGTTTTTATTATATTTTATTATATTTTATATTATTATTATTATTGTTGTTGTTGTTGTTGTTGTACAATTGTATCACAGCGGCCAGTTGTTTCGCCGGATTTGGCATTGGTTACTAGTCGGGCCCCACCCAGGGGCCTAGGACGTCGTAACGTATTTTCGTAATATGCGTGCAGATCCAAGCAGTGCGGCTTTTTGCATTTGACTGATGGTGATTTTGTCAATTTTTAACTGTTTTAAATGTAATTCCAGTGCTTTTGGAATAGCACCCAGTGTGCCAATTACCACTGGAATTACCACTGCTGGTTTGTGCCATAGTCGTTGAATTTCGATTTTTAAGTCCTGGTATCTTGCGATTTTTTCATGTTCCTTCTCGGCGACCCTGCTATCACCTGGTATTGCGATGTCTATGATTGTGACCTTATTTTTCTCAACCAGTGTGATGTCTGGTGTATTATGCGCCAGTATTTTGTCGGTTTGTATACGGAAATCCCACAAGATCTTGACCATCTGATTTTCGGTGACTTTTTCAGGCTGATGTTCCCACCAGTTTGTTGCTGTTTTAATATAATAATTTTTGCACAAATTCCAATGGATCATTTGTGCTACTGAATTGTGCCGCAATTTATAATCAGTCTGCGTGATTTTTTTTACAGCAGCTGGGTATGTGATGAACTTCTTTCATCAGCTTCTTTGCAAAGTCTGCATTTGGCATCATCAGAGGATTTTTCGATTTTGGCCTTAATGGCATTTGTGCGGATAGCTTGTTCTTGCGCAGCCAGGATTAGTGACTCTGTTTCTTTCTTTAATGTACCTGTTTTTAACCATAACCAAGTTTGTTCACTGTCCACTTTATCTTTTATTTTTTCCAGAAATTGGCCATGCAGTGCTTTGTTCTGCCAACTCTCCATTCTTGATTTTATCACATCTTTTCTGTATTCTTGTTTCGTCTGTTGGGCCTTCAGTAGATTTTTGTTCTTTACTTCGATTAATAGATGTTCTTGAGTGTCTTTTAAATAATCAGCCAGTGCATGTTTTTCTTCTTCAACTGTTTGCTTCACTTGTAATAATCCTCTGCCACCTGATTTTCGGGGCAGATATAGTCTATCAGTATCACCACGTGGATGTAAACTGTAGTGCATTGTCATTAGTTTCCTGGTTTTTCGGTCCAAAAGGTCCAAATCAGCTTGTGTCCAGTTAACTATGCCAGCTGTGTATCTTATAACTGGTATTGCCCAGGTATTTATGGCCTTGATTGTATTTCCACCATTCAATTTAGATTTCAAAATTTTCCTAACACTGTTGGTGTACTCTCGCCTGACAATAGTTTTTACTTCTCCATGCTTGATGTTATCCAACTGCAGAATGCCTAAGTATTTGTAGGCTTCATTTTCTTTGCATTTAATTAGTTGGCCATTGGGCATTTCAATTCCCTCAGATGCAGTGATTTTGCCCCTTTTTATGGATACAGTGGCGCATTTTTCCATGCCAAACTGCATTGAAATATCGGTGCTGAATACTCGGACTGTATTTGTCAATGATTGGATTTCTATTTCTGACTTTCCATAGAGTTTCAAATCATCCATATATAGTAAATGCGAAATTTTTTCAGCTTTTTTGGCTGTTTGGTAGCCTAATTTCATTTTTTTTAAAGATTACTGATAGTGGGATCATTGCGATGATGAAGAGAAGAGGTGAAAGTGAATCACCCTGGAAAATTCCTCGCTTGATATTAACCATTCCGTAGCTCTCATTCCCTACTGCCAACTCAGTTCTCCATTGTTTCATTGCCTTTTCAGTAAAGGATGTAATATTTTTGCTAATGCCAGTTGTTTCTAAGCATTTTATGATCCAACTATGTGGCAGTGAGTCAAATGCCTTTTTGTAATCAATCCAGACCATATTCAAGTTCGTTTTTCTGTTCTTACAATTTTCTAATATCATTTTATCAATTAGAAGCTGATCTTTTGTGCCCCTGCTCCTTCTTTTGTTGCCTTTTTGCTCTACTGGCAAGATGTTGTTTGTTTCCAAATAATCCATCATGTTATCTGCAATAATGCCTGTGAGTAATTTGAAGGTTGTTGGTAAGCATGTTATTGGTCTATAGTTTTCAGGTGTTGTTCCTTTAGTTGGATCTTTCTGAATCAAGTATGTTTTTCCAGTTGTCAACCATTCATCAATTTGGCCCTTTTGTAAAATTTCATTCAGTTGCCTGGCCAATATTGCATGTAAACTGGTCAGATATTTGAGCCAGAAACCATGTAATTGGTCCTTTCCAGGTGATGTCCAATTCTTTACCTTTTTAACTCGATTTTTGATCATCTCAGTTGTTATTTCTAATACTTGCATTTGTTTGTTGCCAATGCTTTTCTCAAAGTCATGTATCCACTTTGCTTCCTTGTTGTAGTCCTTTGCATTTTCCCACAATTCTTTCCAGAATTCAACTGTGGCCTGCTTTTCTGGTTTTTCACTTTTGGTGTCACCATTCACATTAAGACTTTGATAAAAACGCCGTTGGTCTGATCGAAATTGCTGATTTTGTTTATATTGGATGATTCGTGCCTCATATCTTTCAATTTTTCTAGCTGTTGCTGTTATCTGCTGTTTTACAATCTCTACAGCTTCATTGATGTTTCTTGTATCCAATCTATATCTTCTGATTAGCCGATCTATGATTTTGTTGTTTTTAAGCCGTTGCTCATGCATGTTCTTTAAGTTACTAGCATCTGCCCTTAATTTTTTGATTTTTTGTTCTAGACGGATTTTCCACTTTGGCTTTGATGCTTTTTCTGTTGTGTGACTAGGTACTTTAATTTTAATGCCTAGTTCATTAGTGACTATTACAGCTGCGCTGTACATTAACTGGTTTGTTTCCAAGATGGATCCCGGTTCAATTGTTGAAAACACTGCATTAACCATTTTCATGATAGGGGCCAAAATTTTCTTAGGCACAGTTTTTAGTGATGGTAAACGTTGCCTTTCCCCATTAAGCAGAAAATGTTCCATGATCTTATCCTTCAATTCTTTTTGTTTTTGAGTTAGTTCATCAGTTGGTTCAATGATAACTGGTTCTAGTGGTGGTGATGTTATTTCCTCCCCGAGAGCTTCTTCTGGGAGTTCTACTATAGTGTCTTTAGTTGTGTCTTGAATATCAGTTATTTCCGCTTGTGATATTGTTTTTTGGGTTTTGCAATTTGCCTGAATTTCCTCAAGTTCAACTTCACTAAACACTTTATTCCGTATAATAAATCGCCTTTGATCTGCTAGTCGTTGTTCACTAACATTTGAATCTGGATATTGTTGTTTCCATAATTCATACATTCGCTTTAAATATCCTCTTTTTTCTGGCTCTGAGTTGTAGTAACAGGCCATTATGGCACGGTTTTCATCTGCACTATATTTTTGTTGTTTTGTTGGCTGGTCCACTTGTAGCCCACTTGTCGACGGATGTCCAGGGACCCCAACATCCGCCGCGGCCCTTGTTAACCCGCGCGTCGACCGATGCGGTATGGAATTCTTATTCGTTTTTTTCACCATATTGTATGGGTTGGCAGGGGTTTTTTTACGGGACCAGATGCCAACCTGTTCCCAACCTTCCTCCTTTCTCATCCGGGCTTGGGACCGGCAACGGCAGAGTTATTATTATTATTATTATTATTATTATTATTATTATTATTGTACAATTGTATCACCGCGGCCAGTTGTTTTGCCGGATTTGGCATTGGTTACTAGTGGGACCCCACCCAGGGGCCTAGGATGTCGTAACAGATCCAAGCAGTGCAGCTTTCTGCATTTGACTGATGGTGATTTTGTCAATTTTTAATGGTTTTAAGTGTAATTCCAGTGCTTTTGGAATAGCACCCAGTGTGCCAATTACCACTGGAATTACCACTGCTGGTTTGTGCCATAGTAGTTGAATTTCAATTTTTAAGTCCTGATATTTTGCGATTTTTTCATGTTCCTTCTCGGCGACCCTGCTATCACCTGGTATTGCGATGTCTGTAATTGTGACCTTATTTTTTTCAACCAGTATGATGTCTGGTGTATTATGCCCCAGTATTTTGTCCATTTGTATACGGAAATCCCACAAGATCTTGACCATCTGATTTTCGGTGACTTTTTCAGGCTGATGTTCCCACCAGTTTGTTGCTGTTTTAATATTATAATTTTTGCACAAATTCCAATGGATCATTTGTGCTACTGAATTGTGCCGCAATTTATAATCAGTCTGCGTGATTTTTTTTACAGCAGCTGGGTATGTGATGAACTTCTTTCATCAGCTTCTTTGCAAAGTCTGCATTTGGCATCATCAGAGGATTTTTCGATTTTGGCCTTAATGGCATTTGTGCGGATAGCTTGTTCTTGCGCAGCCAGGATTAGTGACTCTGTTTCTTTCTTTAATGTACCTGTTTTTAACCATAACCAAGTTTGTTCACTGTCCACTTTATCTTTTATTTTTTCCAGAAATTGGCCATGCAGTGCTTTGTTCTGCCAACTCTCCATTCTTGATTTTATCACATCTTTTCTGTATTCTTGTTTCGTCTGTTGGGCCTTCAGTAGATTTTTGTTCTTTACTTCGATTAATAGATGTTCTTGAGTGTCTTTTAAATAATCAGCCAGTGCATGTTTTTCTTCTTCAACTGTTTGCTTCACTTGTAATAATCCTCTGCCACCTGATTTTCGGGGCAGATATAGTCTATCAGTATCACCACGTGGATGTAAACTGTAGTGCATTGTCATTAGTTTCCTGGTTTTTCGGTCCAAAATGTCCAAATCAGCTTGTGTCCAGTTAACTATACCAGCTGTGTATCTTATAACTGGTATTGCCCAGGTATTTATGTCCTTGATTGTATTTCCACCATTCAATTTAGATTTCAAAATTTTCCTAACTCTGTTGGTGTACTCTCACCTAACAATAGTTTTTACTTCTCTATGCTTGATGTTATCCAACTACAGAATGCCTAAGTATTTGTAGGCTTCATTTTTGTTGCATTTAATTGGTTGGCCATTGGGCATTTCAATTCCCTCACATGCAGTGATTTTGCCCCTTTTTATGGATACAGTGGCACATTTTTCCATGCCAAACTGCATTGAAATATCAGTGCTGAATACTCGGACTGTGTTTGTCAATGATTGGATTTCTATTTCTGACTTTCCATAGAGTTTCAAATCATCCATATATAGTAAATGCGAAATTTTTTCAGCTTATTTGGTTGTTTGGTAGCCTAATTTCATTTTTTTTAAGATTACTGATAGTGGGATCATTGCGATGATGAAGAGAAGAGGTGAAAGTGAATCGCCCTGGAAAATTCCTCGCTTAATATTAACCATTCTGTAGATCTCATTCCCTACTGCCAACTCAGTTCTCCATTGTTTCATCGCCTTTTCAGTAAAGGATGTAATATTTTTGCTAATGCCAGTTGTTTCTAAGCATTTTATGATTCAACTATGTGGCAATGAGTCAAATGCCTTTTTGTAATCAATCCAGACCATATTCAAGTTTGTTTTTCTGTTCTTACAATTTTCTAATATCATTTTATCAATTAGGAGCTGATCTTTTGTGCCCCTGCTCCTTCTTTTGTTGCCTTTTTGCTCTACTGGCAAGATGTTGTTTGTTTTCAAATAATCCATCATGTTATCTGCAATAATGCCTGTGAGTAATTTGAAGGTTGTTGACAAGCATGTTATTGGTCTGTAGTTTTCAGGTGTTGTTCCTTTAGTTGCATCTTTCTGAATCAAGTTTGTTTTTCCAGTTGTCAACCATTCATCAATTTGGCCCTTTTGTAAAATTTCATTCAGTTCCCTGGCCAATATTGCATGTAAACTGGTCAGATATTTGAGCCAGATGTAATGGTCCTTTCCAGGTGATGTCAAATTCTTTACCTTTTTTACTCGATTTTTGACCATCTCAGTTGTTATTTCTAATACTTGCATTTGTTTGTTGCCAATGCTTTTCTCAAAGTCATGTATCCACTTTGCTTCCTTATTGTAGTCCTTAGCATTTTCCCACAATTCTTTCCAGAATTCAACTGTGGTCTGCTTTTCCAGTTTTTCACTTTTGGTGTCACCATTCACATTAAGACTTTGATAAAAATGCCATTGGTCTGATCGAAATTGCTGATTTTGTTTATATTGGATGATTCGTGCCTCATATCTTTCAATTTTTCTAGCTGTTGCTGTTATCTGCTGTTTTACAATCTCTACAGCTTCATTGATGTTTCTTGTATCCAATCTATATCTTCTGATTAGCCGATCTATGATTTTGTTGTTTTTAAGCCGTTGCTCATGCATGTTCTTTAAGTTACTAGCATCTGCCCTTAATTTTTTGACTTTTTGTTCTAATCTGATTTTCCACTTTGGCTTTGATGCTTTTTCTGTTGTGTGACTAGGTACTTTGATTTTAATGCCTAGTTCATTAGTGACTATTACAGCTGCGCTGTACATTAACTGATTCGTTTCCAAGATGGATCCCGATTCAATTCAAAGAGCCGAGGTGGCGCAGTGGTTAGGGTGCAGTACTGCAAGCCACTTCAGCTGACTGTGATCTGCAGTTCAGCGGTTCAAATCTCACTGGCTCAAGGTCGATTCAGTCTTCCATCCTTCTGAGGTGGGTGAAATGAGGACCCAGACTGTGGGGGCAAGTTGCTGACTCAATTTGCTAAAAAATCTGTAAACCGCTTAGAGAGGGCTGAAAGCCCTATGAAGCGGTATATAAGTCTAATAAATAAATAAATAAATAAATAAATAAATAAATAAATAAATTGTTGAAAACACTGCATTAACCATTTTCATGATAGGGGCCAAAATTTTCTTAGGCACAGTTTTTAGTGATGGTAAACGTTGCCTTTCCTCATTAAGCAGAAAATGTTCCATGATCTTATCCTTCAATTCTTTTTGTTTTTGAGTTAGTTCATCAGTTGGTTCAGTGATAACTGGTTCTAGTGGTGGTGGTGGTATTTCCTCCCCGAGAGCTTCTTCTGGGAGTTCTACTATAATGTCTTTAGTTGTGTCTTGAATATCAGTTATTTCCACTTGTGATATTGTTTTTTTGGTTTTGCAATTTGCCTGAATTTCCTCAAGTTCAACTTCACTAAACACTTTATTCCGTATAATAAATCGCCTTTGATCTGCTAGTCATTGTTCACTAACATTTGAATCTGGATATTGTTGTTTTCATAATTCATACATTCGCTTTAAATAACCTCTTTTTTCTGGCTCTGAGTTGCAGTAACAGGCCATTATGGCACGGTTTTCATCTGCACTATATTTTTGTCATTTTTTTGGCTGGTCCACTTGTAGCCCACTTGTCGAAAGATGTCCAGAGACCCCAACATTCGCCGTAGCCCTTGTTAACCCGCGCGACGACCAATGCGGTATAAATTTTTTATTCGTTTCTTTCACCATATTGTATGGGTTGGTGGTTTTTTTTTATGGGGCCAGATTGCCAACCTGACCCCAACCCTCCTCCTTTCTCATCCGGGCTTGGGACCGGCAATGGCGGAGTTGTTGTTGTTGTTGTTATTGTTGTTGTTATTAATCTGAAAGGCAAAAGAGAAGCAGTATGCTCCCTCCCATATTTGGGTATACCAAGTGCTTTGACAAAACACCTAATCATTCCCCTGGCTCAGCTGAAAAGGGAGGAAAGCTTGTGGCCTAGAGGTTAATATAATTGCCTAACATGTAAAATAGACCAAGTTCAAATCCCAATAAGGGTATGGCTAGCTGATGAGAGCTAACTAGCTTGAAATAGATCTATACTACTCTCCATTCATTTATTTATCAGCAAAAAATGTAATATGCGCACGCACGCACACACACACACAAACAAGGTAACTAGGGAATTCTGGGAGTTAATGTCCATACCTCTTCAAGTTTGCAAGCTGCCTGGGGAATTCTGGAAAGTGGCATCCATTCCTTGTAAAGTTGAGAAGATCGAGAAATATGGATGTAGAACACTGATGGCAAACCTTTTTCTTATGGCATGCCAAAATTGTGCGCATGCGCGCTATCCTATGCACAGGCATGCCCACACCAATTCAATCCTCACCACCCACCAGCACATGCGCACATGACCCCTCCCTCCATGCGTGCACGCATGACCCCTCCCCAGTCTCCGGAGACTTTCCTGAAGTTGTGGAAGGTGAAAACGGCTTCCCCCGTCCCTCCGGAAGGCCAAAAATCACTATTTGCGTGCCAGCAAATATGGCTCCACTTGCCATTGATTCACCATCATGGATCTAGAAGAACTCTGAAGAATTTCCAGGCCCTTAAGCCCTCGCTGACCAACAGAAGCAGACCAATCTCTGTTCCCAGGATCCTCACAGTCTAAAAACTCCAGAGTGTAAAGGGGCAGCCAGATCAATGATGGCGAAGAATGTGGCTTCCTGTCTTTTTAATCTATCGGAGTTTTTAATGCAGTTGGAAAAGAGGATAAACAAGGACAATTGAAAGCTAACTCTTCTTTGTAAGAGGTCAACCAGTCCAGGAGAGTCCGAGGCCTCTGTACGGAGCTTTTGGATCTCATGCCACAACTCACTTTGAACAAAAAATACCCGTAACAAGTCGCTCTCCATGGAAGATTTATTTGCAAACACGGGGAAGGTTATTTAAAACATGTTCTAGATGTGATAAGTCAACATCCCTTCCTACACTGAAAAATGGCTAATTCATAAGCATCTTGTTTTCATTAGTTGCAGACCCAATGCCCTCAGTCTGCTGGGTGCATTTTCAACTCAGCTATGGGAAGCTGATGATCTACACTATTTTGCCTGTAAATAAAGATCTGTATGTGTGTGTGTGTGTGTGTGTGTGTGTGTGTAAGAGGGAGAGAGGGAAGGAGGGAGGGGAGAGAGGGAGGGAGAGAGGGAAGGAGGGAGAGAGGGAGGAAGTGAGTGAGGGGGGAGGAGGGGGAGAGGGGAAGGGAGGGAGAGGGAGGTGTGAGGGAGAGGGAGGGAGAGAAAGAGAGGGAGGGGAGAGAAGGAGGAGGAAGGAGGTAGGGAGGGGAGAGAGGGGGAGGGAGAGTGGGAGGGAGGGAGGAAAGGGAGAGAGGGGGGAAATGGCGGGGAGGGAGTGTGTAAGACTCCATAATGATATTATCTAACTGCAGATAGATGAAAACAGAAATCTTTTATGTATTTTCTTTAGCCATTTGGTTTGGAGCAGACTGTTCCCCAGCTCAATTTTCACAGGATAATCCTGTGGTTTTGTTCTGGCAAACAGGAAGTGCAACTCTCAGTTCTCTGGTTTCAAGGGAAAACAGGAGAGCCATGGTTATATACCCTAGTTAGAATTTTGTCAAGCAAGCAAAGGCATGCATGGACTATGACTGACAGCATCTCTCCCTCCCTCTTGTGCTAATAATCATTATGCCCCTAACCCGTTTATCCCCCTAAATCAGAGGTGGAGAACCATGGCCCTTTGATGACTTGTGGACTCCAACAACTCCCATACTGGATCAGAAATTCTGGGAGTTGGAGTCCACAAGTCGTAAAAGGGCCAAGGCTCCCCACTCCTGCCCAAAATTAATATTCTCCATTGTGTTGACCTTCTTGAATGCCAAGAGGATATGCGGAATTTTACATTTGAAATCCAGGGCAATCTGCATGATAAGTCGGCTTGGCAGATGTTCATGTTGCATGGCCCTCAGCTTTGTAGTTTAGCCATGGTACATAGTGTTAGGTCGGGTAATGGAAAGGGGCACGCAGGCTAACGGTAACAACAGCTGTTTATTAACTCGGTAGCAACTATGTAAAATCCAGTGAAGGTGAGTCTGACAGCAGCCCTTTTATAGGGAGCTGTCAGACCCTTCGACCAATGAGATTAAACCTCTATTCCCGCCAGAACAGAGGACCTTGATGGAAACCTTTATAGTTGAGGCTAGTATCGAACACCCCTCCCCTCTTAGATGGAATAATCCTACTGGTCACGCAGGTAGGCGGGCTTTTTGGTAGCCCTGCCTGACCTGTGCAGTTCAGTTGGAGGGTGTTCTTTCGACAGGTCGGATGGACCTGTTTGCTTCGCAGCTCCGCTTGGTGGAAGCTCCTGGAATCTTTCACAGGCCGTGGCTGGAGCTTCTCGAGACGGTTCGCTCCCAGCTCGCTGCGGGCCTGCAACACAACCAGATAAGTTCCCCGGTACCCTCGGGCTTGAGCTGTCTATGGATGGAGTGAGTTCTTGCTCCATTTGAGTAGGGCTTTGGCTAACTCGTGCAGGAGTTACCTCTGGTTGCCTAAGAGTGGAGTTGGAGAGGTGGCCACGGAGTTGGTCAATGTGCCTTCTCCAATTTTGACCATCCTCGAGTTCTACAAGATAAGCGCGAGGCCCGGTGATGCCTATCACTGTGGCAGGAATCCACAGAGTTCTCCCGGCATAGTTCTGGGCGTAAACTGAATCCCCTACGCTAAAGTTCCGAATTTTGCTTGTGGAGTCAGGGGGCGATGTGGCAGAATAATTTGGGTATAGTCAGTCTAAGTGGGACCTTAGCCAGCGACCCATGAGAAGCTCGGAGGGGCTTCTCCCTGTAGTGGCACTGGGTGTGATGTGCTGAATTAGCAAATAGTGGTCAACCCGTGTTTGCCAATCTCCCGGGCCCATCCTAGCAAGGGCCTCCTTTGCAGATCTCACCATTCTCTCCACCTGACCATTGGAGGCCAGATGGAATGGCGTGACCAGGGCATGTCTAATTCCCTGTGCTGCTAAGAAGGTCTTGAATTGCAGGGCCATGAATTGGGGCCCATTGTCAGAGACCAGGACGTCGGGCAGGCCGTGCATGGAGAAAAGTCTCTGCAGTACCTTGATGACTACTTCTGCCGTAGTGGAGGTCATCAGGACTACCTGTAGCCATTTCAAGTAGGCGTCCACAACTACAAGAAAAGTCTGGCCATGAACTGGGCCAGCAAAATGATTGTGCACCCTAGAGCACGGTGCTTGAGGTCGCTCCCACTCCTTAGTGGGAGCCTCTGAGGGAGCTGGTTTGGACTCCTGGCACGGTGTGCAGGTAGCCACCCATTCTTCGATCTCCCTGTCCATGTTAGGCCACCACACGTAACTCCTAGCCAAAGACTTCATCCTGACAATTCCAGGATGCCCTATGTGTAAAGCCTCTAATACTACAATGCGCAGTTTGGGTGGAACAACGACCCAGTCCCCCGACAGTAAACAGCCATTAACAACCAATAACTCATCATGTTTGGCTAAATACATTTTAAAATCAATCCCAACAGGCCCCTTGGGCCACTCCCTCCACACCCAGTTCAAAACCTGTTTGATCGTGGAGTCTCTTGCAGAGTGGCGGGCAACATCACTAAATGAGATGGAACCAGTATTTAAACAGTCAATACGAAAGACTGGTGTCTTGGGGTAGGGTCTGCGAGTAGTTCGTCAGCGCTCTCGTTGATACTGGTCACTTCTAGCCCCAGGACTTCAAACCAGTCAAGCCTCAGGAGGCTCTGCAGGTCACCTCTGACCATCGTCACTGGGAGCTGGCCACTGAAGTAGTTGAAATTCACCCAGAAGGTGCCCTGTCCCAGGATGGGGACTCGGTTCCCCTGGTAATCATGAAGGCGGATGTCAGGGGCACATAGATGCTGCTTCTTCAGGCTAGGGAGAACCTGCTTTAGTGTAGACCATGGCATGATGGTCAGTTATGACCCCATGTCAATCTCCATCTTGCACAGAGAGCCCTTGATCAGCTTTTTTGGCTGCCTAGTGCGGACTTGGCCGATTGAGGTGTGGTAGGTGACTCAGGTGTCACCCTCTGAGCACTGTGGTGGCTTCTGCCATGCTCTTTGGTAGGGCCTCTGCTGCCGGTTTGATCAGCTTCTTGGCTGCCAGGTCATCATGGGGTGCTCGCTTCTGCAAACTTTGGCGATGTGCCCCTTTCGCTCGCAGCGCTGGCAGATAGCATCGCGGAAACGGCAAGCCAATCGGACATGGTCTCCACAGTTAGCGCAAGGCAGGAAACGCTGTTCGAATTTGTGCACTGGCTTGCTGTGGCTACTGCGCATGCGGCAGTTGTCATCTTCGCTTCCTGAGCTCTCAGCCTCTGCAGCCTCGCGATGAATGTGTGTGTTCTTTCGCATGTCTTGTGAAGTGCTTTGGTGCTGCAGGGTTTCTGTTGACTTCATGGCCGATTCTGATGTCCTGCCTTCGTCCAAGGAAATTTGTAGAGTGAGGTTAGATTTGGCGAGTAACCTCCTTTGTAAATTAATGTTCTGCACACCGCATATGATGCGATCAAGAATAAGCTCGTCAAGGTCTCAGAACTCACAGTACACTGCGGCCTTTCATAGCGCCGCAACATACTCGTTGATTGATTCGCCTTTCTTCTGGTTGCAAATATTAAATTTGTGCCGGCGGACATGCTTAGACGGCTTGGGAGTGTAGTGAGTCCTCAGCATCTGCTGGAGTATGGACCAAGCAACCGATTGTAGCAGCGTTGGTTCTGACAGGTCTTTGGCAGTTCCGAACACTTCCCATCCACAGTAACCGAGGAATATGTTCTTGTGGCCTTCAGAAAGGCCTATGAGGTCGTTGGCTTCAAGGAAGCAGTCGAACCTCAGCATATATGAGTCCCAGTGCTCGGTGACTAGGTCGGTGGGACGTGCATGGCCATTTTATGTTCTGAGGGCGTTTTGAGTTTGCCACTCAAAAATGGCTGTTCAAAGCCGCTCTGAGCTCCAGGCTGGATTTACTTGCTGGATTGCTATGCTCTTTTTTGGTTCACCTAGTTGCCTTCCAATCCTATCCTCGTCGCCAGTGTTAGATTGGGTAATGGAAAGGCACCCACAGGCTAACGGTAACAACAGCTCTTTATTAACTCAGTAACAACTGTGTACAATCCAACGAAGGTTGAATCTGACAGCAGCCCTTTTATAGGGAGCTGTCACAACCTTCGAACAATGAGATTAAACCTCTATTCCCACTGGAACAGAGGACCTTGGTGGAAACCATTATAGCTGCTAGTATCTAACACAACAGTGATAGGAAGTCCTTGACTTACAATAGGTCATTTAGTGACTGTTTTAAGTTACAACAGTACTGGGGGGAAAAAGAATTTTTTTACACTTACGATATTTGCTGCCTGCCGATGGTCATGTGATCAACATTCAGATGCTTGGCAATTGAGTCGTATTCCTGATAGGGTCCTGGCATCATGTGATCATGGTACTCCAAAATTGCTTGGGAAGACCTCAATTCTCAGATTGAGGAGAATACTAAAGACTAGTATGTATCTACACAGGGGAATCCTAAAAACACTAAACCAAAATACCACCTGAAATTAATTGGAGAGGTAGGTGCACCTTCTTCTTGATTGAGTAGAGAAGGCACAAGAAGGAACTCACAGCAGGTGGGTAGAATTCCCCGCAGAGACTCAGATCTAATCTGGGAATTGAAATGTGCCAGTTGACAATCCAACCCCTGGGGAGAACTACTGTGTTTGTTTCCATACCCATAAAAGATAAGTTTTGTAGCTCGGTTGAACTGTGATTTTCTTGCAGACATCATCAGTGCTAGAAGGGAATGGGCTTAGCTTTCTTTCTATATATTAGTGACTTGTTAGTGTTGGTGGCAGTGTTCTTGATTGTTCCTTAATTAGGCTTTTGTTTACCACTTCAAGCAGTAAGTAGTACCCAATCAAGGAATACCCACTCAGACAAGCTATCAAACAGTAAACCCCACTCTTTTCTAGCATTGATGGTTATCTACTTGTGTAATGTATAAGGCAGGGGTTGGCAACCTTAAACACTCAGAGCCACAAAGGTCCAAACCCGGAAGCCCCTCATTCAATTCTGAAGCCGACCAGAAATCTGGTTTCCCCACCATAGAGTCTCCTCCTAGCATGGCATCCTTTCTCTTCTACCCATCCTAACCAAAAGCCCTATCAATTGTGGAGCTGACCGGTGACAGGAAGCCACAGCAGAGGGATGAAAGAGCCACATGTGGCTCCGGAGCCGCAGTTTGCTGACCCCTAGTATAAGGAATAGAACCTCTAGCTCAGGGTTGAACTATAGGGTCGACCTCAGTGCTCTCTGAGCTTGGTTGTTTTCTTGCAAGTGTTTCATTATCCAAACCAAGCAACAACATCATCCACACTTCAGGAAGCCAAGATATCACCAGGGTACTCCCAAAGTTCTATCAAGGCTGCCAGGAGACCCAAGTCTCAATTCATTTGGTGCTAGCCATTACTTTTAAAGCCCTACATGGTATTGGACCTGGGTACTTGAGAGACCGCCTCCTGTCAATTACCTCCCTACGACCAATTAGATCCCACAGATTAGGCCTCCTCCGAATACCATCTGCTAGCCAATGACGACTGTCGACCCCTCGGGGGAGGGCCTTCTCTGTGGCTGCTCCGGCCCTCTGGAATGATCTCCCCGTGGAGATCCGGACCCTCACCACCCTTCAGGCTTTCCGCAAAGCCATTAAGACCTGGCTGTTCCGGCAGACCTGGGGCTGATGAGTTCCCAGCCCCACTTGAATTGTTGCGACTGTTGCTTTGTTTTTAACTTGTTTTGTCTTTTGTTCTGTTGTTTATATCCCCCCCCCTTTGTTAGCCGCCCTGAGTCCCTCAGGAATAGGGCGGCATACAAATGGAATAAACATTTCCAAACAACATTTCCAAACTTACTATGGCATGGCATGTACCAGCCGGAGTAAAAGGGTAGCTTTTCTGTGTTTCCATAATAGCTAAGTATTTAATAGACCTGCTCCATAATACTTGGACAATAATACAACCCATATTTAGGGTCCTAATCACGATACAGTTGATTTAACCTTCATTTCGAAATCATGAAATTTTCTTCCAATGTTGCAAGAAGAAGATCAAATGTAAGCACAAACAGCCTGTTTTCAGTGGCCACCCATAGTGACATTGCTTAGAATGAGAAACAGGCAACTGTTTGTATGTGTGTGAAAGTGTACGCACCAACAGTTCTTTTTCCAACGGCAAAGAGGCCTTTTTTTTTTAAATGAAAGTGCCCTTTGAGATTTCAAACTGATAAAAGCAGGACTTATAAAACATGAGTCCTATTTTTGATGAATATTATTACAGGTTCAGATGACCCCAATGTTATTATTTCTTGTGAGAAGCCAAAATAATCATGTCCCACTGTGCAAGTATCAGCACTTTTCACCCTCTGCATGCTTATATTTCGGAGAAATTGCCTTTCTGGAAACTCTGATCACGTGGGCAGGCAGTTCAGTGCAAGCAGCATAAGCAGGATCAGGCAAGATTGCATTAGGCTCCAAAATTTTGCTTTCTTTTTTTTTGTCTCCAACTTTCTGGCTGAGAATCTTGGTATATATCTTTTTGTAAAGTGTACTTTAAGTGGCAAACAAAATTACTGCTTGTCACTTAATTATTTCCAGAAGGGATTAATTTGCTATTTTTACAGGGCAGATGAGTTCTACAAGAACTCTCTATAGGGAAAGCTGGGTTTGGCATCACTGAAAAGTAATATATGAAGCTGAAAAATTGCTGCAAATTCAACCACAGAAAAGAAGAGCAATCTTCATTCACATTTTGATTTCAATCAATGGCCAAATGAAGGAATATTTTTTCCCCCTGCCTCAATCAGCTTTCATTAATTTTCAATGAAAAATATTCTTCTTTTTTGTTATTAACATACTTGAACTGGTTTGGTCCAATGGTTAAAACATCAAGCTAGTTATCCCAGAAATAGTGGGTTTTAGTCCTGCCTGGAAGGTGTGTTGTATATGTTTGCCACCTTCAGTTATTTGCAAAAATAATAAAGGCAGGTTATAAATAAAGAAGAAGGGGACAACAGAGAATGAGTTGGCAGTATGGAGTCACTGAAGCAGTCTGTGTGAGCTTGAATGGACTCCAGAGGATGGGAGAGGACAGCAAGTCCTGGAGGAACGTTGTCCATGGGGTTACGATGGGTTGGACACGATTTTGTAACTAACAACAACATAAATAAATTAAATTTGTTTGCCTTCTTGAGTTACAGTATCTGTATAAATAATAATAGCAATATAGCAATATAGCAATAGCAGTAGACTTATATACCGCTTCATAGGCCTTTCAGGCCTCTCTAAGCGGTTTACAGAGAGTCAGCATATTGCCCCCAACAATCTGGGTCCTCATTTTACCCACCTCGGAAGGATGGAAGGCTGAGTCAACCCTGAGCCGGTGAGATTTGAACCGCTGACCTGCTGATCTAGCAGTAGCCTGCAGTGCTGCATTTAACCACTGCGCCACCTTGGCTCTCAATAAATTGTGCAATCCAATTTTTCAGACAACTTTCCGCAAGATAACTGGAGATCCTTCACCAACTAGTAATGTGAGAGTGTTTGGAAGCATTTCCAGCCTTGGTGGAAATTTTGCCTACTGTCTTTTCTGTAAGAAGAAATCAATGTGAACCATCTATTCCTGATATTCTTTTGCTTTGGAAGTGAGTCAAAACCCCTTCAAACCTTCAGAATCTTCCTTTGCCACTTCCTGACCAGCCATTCATTTTTTTTCCATTTCAATTCCACAATTTGGAAGGGCAGGGAAAGAAGAAGGAAAGCTTTGGTTTTCTCACCAGAGCCCTATTTCTGGCCTTGGAACTGGAAGGCAACATTTCAATGCAACCTAAGAATCTCCTTTTGATTGCATTCTGAATGTTTGAAACTACACATGGGAACAGCTGCATTTAGGAAGCATCACCAAGGATGAGGACAACATCATTCAAATGAAAGTCACTGATTTATGAAAAGACAAATTTGCATTTATAGGCTCTTGTACATCCTTAGCATTGTCTTCCTCTTCTAATATAAAATATTTTTTTTCTGAATTCTAGCTGAAATACACCTGACCAGATGTCCTTTAAGTTAAAACTAGACCATATTGGGTGGGATTCTTTCTTGGTTAGACATTATGGTCCTTCCAAGTGGGTTAGTTTTCAACTATAGTAAATGCCTTCCCATGGACAACATTTAAAGGAAACCTTTGATTTACAGGTGTGGAGTCCATAGGAGGTAATTGTTTCCCCTACAATGCATTTTCTTGCAATTGGCTCCTGAGATGAACTTCTGGAGAGAAGTAACTAAATTTGGGATACTATTCTCATGCCTTTTGGCACAAAAATTTATCATTTCATAATGTAGCCTTCAGTATGATTATCAGATATGTGAAAAATGCTGAAACCTCGGAAGAACAAATTAAGCTAATCCCAAGATGTACCATATGAGTTTCTTACCTTCCATCTCACACATTCTACTGTTTACATTGTTATTCGCTTGGAAATAGAATTGCAGGAATATGCCCTAAACTACTTCTGCAGGTCCATGATAGGAAAGATGACCAGAAAACATCAATACCAACTTTGCAATCAGAGAGATAATAGTTACCTCAATAGTCCGATTCCTGGAAAGTATGTTCTTATAATTCAGCATTCCATTCAATCAACATGATTCTTGGACTGATAGATGAGAAAAGGCTCCACAGCATTTTAGTCAATATTAAATCAGTTGAAAGGTGCATTGGCAATCATTGGATGCTACTGCTACTTGGTAGCTCAGGCAAATAAAAGTCCTCTCCTCTTTTCTCTTTGGTGCATTCTCTGTGATTTTTGCTGTTTTGGGAAGCAGTTACCTTATATTGTTTCTGTTGTTCAGTCCCTTCAGGTGTGTAGAACTCTTTTACTCAACTGTAGTTCTTGTTCCAAGTAAAAATTAGTCCTTAAATCATCTATGTCCTACCCTTGAACTACGTCACTTTCAGAATTATATCATCATCAAAAAGCTCCTTCATCTTTTGGGTGGGGGGATTGATAACTGTTCTCCCTGTTTTCAGTATATGCTATATGTGTGTTTTACAAAACACTCCAACCTTAGCTGTTAACAGAATAACACAACTGGAAGGGGCCTTTGAGGTCTCCTCGTTCAACCCTCTGCTCAAGAAGGAAACCATGGACTGAAAAAAAAGGAGTTACAACTGGTCCTTGTTCTTATGACCATCACAGCATCCTCTTGGTCACATGATCAAGACTTGGTTGCTTGGCAACTGGCACATATTCATGATACATAAATTAATACATTTATTTTATGAATATAAGTACCCTTTCTTCTGCCTTTGTTGCAGCATAGCACACAAATACATCAGAGGTTGAGTTTACAATCCTGATGGGCAGTTTTAGGGGCAGTCCTCAACTTGCAACCATTTGCTGAGCAACCTTTTGAAGTTACGAGGGTTGTCACAATATCCCTGCAGTCACCCCGAGACCTTTGCAACTGGGGGGAAAGTTGCATTCACTTAATGACTATGATTCACTTAAAAACTGTGGTGATTCACTTAATCATGGCAAAACAAAAAAAACCAACCCCTTTGTTAGCAACAGAAATTCTAGTTCTAATTCTAGTCATAAATCCCATTGTAAATCCTACTGTTGTCTAAATAGACTATTTTTCAACCAGACACTTTTTCCAGTGGTTGTACTACAATTGTCCATAGCTGTGTAGAGCCTCCATGTGTGTGTTCAAAGAGTACAGTGCAGAGTCTGGGAAATATTGGGTTTATTTAAGTAAGGTCAGTCACTCTTGGCAAGGGATGGTTTTTCTTTTCTCTCTTTCGGGCATTGAGAAATTGACTGGAAGAGTTAACTCTTCCATCTGCCAGCCAATGTCGGCTGGCGACTCCCCGGGGGAGAGCCTTCTCTGTTGCAGCTCCAGCCCTCTGGAACGAGCTCCCTGTTGAGATCCGGACCCTTACTACCCTCCCGGCCTTCCGCAAAGCCACCAAGTCCTGGCTGTTCCAACAGGCTGGGGGGAGCTGAGAAGCATCTACCTCCACGGAAATTGTGAATGTTGGTTTTGTTTTTAATATGTTGTCTTTGTCTCGTTCCCCCCTTTCCCTTGTCTTTTGTGAGCCACCCGGAGTCCTCCGGGAGTGGGCGGCATACAAGACAAATAAATAAACAAACAAACAAACAAACAAACATCTGGTTTTCTGCAAAGGTTTTTTTTTTAATCTGAAGGGTTACAAATTCAGGCTGTGTGAGGCAAGTGGTCTTCCAAATGGGTAAAGGGTACCACGTGATACTGCAACCCTGCTAAGATTTACAAAACTCAGATCTGCAATTTAAGGAGCGACACTGCTGAGACAAAGGAAATAGTGATCCAAGAGAGACAATTTCATGGAAAGAGAGCAACAGGCATCCATAGCAGGTTAGCTAAGATACCTTGAGTGGAAGAGGAACTGAGTGGGAAGAGCAAGGACCACACACAAAAAAAAAAGGAAATGGTTCACCATCTTTTCCCATGTCTGGGTGGTCATTCAGTTTCGGTGCCCATGGCTTATGAGGATGGAGGTCAAGGAGAAGTGGGCTCACCGTGATAAAAATACAAAATGGCAACTTGTGTCCCAAATCTTCAGGTGTCACTGCTCCCTAAGGTTAGGTGGCTAAACAGAAGTCAATCCATTTGAAGGGCAGAGATAATCCAAGGTTAGTTACAGCAAGTGGGGCAGATCTACTATTGGATGCATTAAACAACCCAGAGTGGTCTTCATTATACAAGTCACAATAGGTAAATAAATAATATATATATAATAATTTGAAAAGTAGGGGAGACATGATAGCAGTCTTCCAATATCTCAGGGATTGCCACAAAGAAGAGGGAGTCAAACTATTCTCCAAAACACCTGAAGGCAGGACAAGAAGCAACAGATGGAAACTGATCAAGGAGAGAACCAACGTAGAACTGAGGAGAAATTTCCTGACAATTAATCAATGGAACAACTTCCCTCCAAAAGTTGTAAAAAAACAGTGGAAGTTTTTAAGAAGATGTTGGATAACCATTTGTCTGAAGTGGTGTAGGGTTTCCTTCTTGAGCAGCAGATTGGAGTAGAAGAACTCCAAGGTCCCTTCCAACTCTTCTATTCTAATATATAATCCTGCTGCCTTTTCTATACCACACTCATATTTTGATAGCATAACCTTGCACAACTGATGCAGGCTGAGAGGGATGGGAAATGCCATCCATCACTAAAGGAACTGAAGAAGATTCATTTGAGAATATGGCAATAATTTTAAAAACAGGTATGGCTGCTCATGCAGGCATGCGCACAGATCTCCAATGAAACAGAAATAAGGATCCTTTGGTGCAGGGATGGGTTGCTGCCAGCATGGCTGACAGTTTGTTTCGTGCGTGCTTCATGCACTGGGCGTGCATGCATAGATTTTTTAAAACATATTTTTATTCTTTTTAAACAAAACAACACATACAAAATAAAGCAAGAGAAGAAAAAAGAACAACTTTCCTCCATTTCATCAAGCATGTCGTTTGGTTACAAGTTTTTGTGCATCAATTCTTAAGTTTTGGATTAATATCACTGGTTTACATTAAACATAACTGGATATTTCACTGTCATTGAGCATTATGTGTTCAAATTACCATTAGTATTCTTTCATTTGTAACAATGCTTATTTCCTTAAATTCATAATTATCTACCAAATAACAATGAGTCTTTAAAGTATTATAGTATCACCTATCTCTAAGGAGAAAAAGCGAAGATTAGAACAAAGAATTCCCATTAATTTATAATATACAGTCATATTTTCAATTGACCATAATGTCACCAATCATCCAGAATTCCAAGAATAGTTTCCCATTATTAATTATTAACCCATATAGTGGTTAAATATTTCAATTCATGTATTCCTTACATCATCATTGATCCATTTAATATACAAAGATCTTTCTAATATAAAATGGTCACTACATACAATTATACCAAAGTATTCAAATCATCCCACTCTTATACATTAAAATCATTATTGTCCATGCGTGCATGTATAGTTGACTGTGAATTGTTCTGCGTATGCACAGAACATGAAAAAATGACTAAAAAACCAAGCTGACAACGGCAGCTGAGACCGGGAAACTGGTTTGGGGGCACGGCCAGCCTGCTGTCCCTATCTGTTCGGCAACCCAGTCCCAATTTCCATTACTGGTTCTCCCGAACCAGTGCGAATCGGTAGCAATCCACCTCTGCTTTTGTGCTCTCTGAGTTTGGTTGTTTTCTTGCAGAGGTTTCATTATCCAGGCTAGATAACATCATCAGTGTTAGATGATCAGATGAGGTTACCTACTTTGGGTAATGAACCATCTTCAAGAAAACAACCAAACTCAGAGAGTACCAGGTACTCCTCATTTCAGCTCTGAACTACAAATATTCTCCTTTATTAGAAACAGAAACAGAATAACAGAGTTGGAAACCGTCTTTTAGCCCAACCCTCTGTTCAAGCCAGAGACCTTATATCATTTATGACAAATGGTTGTACAATCTCTTCTTTAAAATCTGCAATGATGGAGGCACCCATAACGTCTGACGATTGATTCCTAAAGAAGATTAACAGTTCTCACTGTGAGGAAGTTTCCCTTCATTACTAGGTTGGTTCCCTCCTTGATTATTTTCCACCCTTTGCTTCTTGTTCTGCCTTCAGGTGCTTTGGAGTATGGAGCATGTGTTTTGAATCAATGGTCCTTCTACCCTTGCTGCTGTTTTTTGTTTGTTTCTGCCGCATCTCACAGCAGAGGCCTCATGGTGTGGAGAACCTCCAGATAGCAACAGATCTTTATCCAGCTTTGCTCTGCGGTGTGAATGCTATCCCTGGCTCTAATACTTTCTTTCAATGGCCAAGTTAATGCAGGGCAGAAGGCACTGGCTGGCTTATGGATATTTTTCAGCAAGTCCAAAAAGGTGTTTCAATATTGGAGGCGGCTTCCATTCTATCCACCAAACCTTTGAATGCAAATATTCATACACACCCAGGAAGGCTTCTCGGGAACGTGCCAAATCCATTCTTATCTGTTGCCCACACCAACTCCCTGATCCTCACTTAGAGCCTCTTGGTCCTAAGCTACCAGTCTTGTATTTTGATAACTTTGATTTAAGAGCAGCCCAGCCCAAATTATCACCAGCCTATGTGGCAAGAATGCTGCAAGGTTTCT
Source organism: Thamnophis elegans (assembly GCF_009769535.1). Classification (NCBI taxonomy): domain Eukaryota; kingdom Metazoa; phylum Chordata; class Lepidosauria; order Squamata; family Natricidae; genus Thamnophis; species Thamnophis elegans. The sequence goes on from NC_045558.1 coordinate 8,946,972, forward strand.
TGATCTAAGTCAGATTGCTTTGGGGAGAAACAGCCGTTCCCCCCCCCCACTTCTCCTCCCACAGCTCACACAGAGGGTGAACTCCAGGGCAGCGGCATGCGCATACATTTCCTCCAGATGTTCATTATCGAAAGTGAGCAGCTCAGCCTCCCACTGCACTGCTGAGACAAAAGAAGAAGAAGACGACCCTTTTGCTGGAAATGAGCAGATTCAGGTAGATCACTCAGCAGACTTTCCGACAGATTAGGAGAACCACTTAACGTGAGATCATTTTCTTGGTGAGCAAACCAGGGCAGCCGATGGAACTCAGGAATATCTGTCCAATGCTGTGTCTTAGTAGCCAATAGCAGCCAGAGTGATTTTACTTCGAATTATTTACAAAATAAAATGAATTGCAGTGCCTTTATGAATTCATACCAGACATTCTGACCTCATGAGAATGTAGGTCTGAACTTTAACTTCCATAATTCCATCGTGTTTCTTTGTAGTCCAAATAAGTTGTTATATCAAGTGGAGTTTGAAAGCTTTCAATTTACAGATAACTAGAAATGCAGATGAAAATCCTGCCTTTTTGGATGAGAGATATGATGAAATGATGGCTGGATTGCAAAAAACAACAGTAACATATCGAGTATGCCAGTTGAGGAATGGTGGGAATTGAAGCCCACACGTTTTCAAGCTGCCAATGTGGAGAAACACTTGATAGTTCTTGACATAGGACTATAATGGAGCCTGCCCATTACAATTGTAACTTGATTTTAAGGCCTTTTTTGTGGCAGTCATTAAGCATTAAATAAATTTGTATGGACATGATTTTACCAAAAATTGGAAGTGACATACAGTCAGGCAAATCTAAGTCAGCCATTTCTTCATGTCAGTCATAACTTAAAATGGTCACTAAGTGACTGGTTGTAAATTGAGATCAAGTTGTAAGGAATCTGGCACATCATCACAGAAGCTAAGAGAGCAGAACGGTGGAAGCTTTTCATCTACCTTTGAGCCATGTTGCTGAAACTAAGGGCCTCAAAGCAGTTTGGTCTCATGGTTGAGGCACCAGACTGGAAAGCTGAAGATTGTGAGTTCAAGGCCCATCTTAGTCATGAAAGCAAGACTCTGGGCTAATCCCCAGGAGATTTTGAGTTCTAATCCTGCTTTAGCCATGAAAGCCAGCTGAGTGATCTTGGGCCAGTCACTCTCTCTTAGCCCAATACATCTCACCGTGTTGGAAAATAGGAAGACGAAGGTGTGCTGGATTTGTTCACAGCCTTGATATATTTGTAAACGTAATAAAGGTAGGATACAGACAACAAGAAAAAAAAAGATTCCCTTGCTTCTGTTTCATACAACAACCACATGCATTATGTGTTGGGATAATAACAGTGTGTGTGTGTGTGTATGTGTGTGTCTGTGTTTGTTATTAGTAAGGATTTGTTTTTTCTTAGCATCTTAGAGGGAACCAGCAGGAATTAATTCAGGCCGCAGACTTAATTGCGCTAACTGAGTGTTGATGCTTCTCCTCTTTCTTGCATAGCATGTAGCTGATACTCTGCAATATCTACTCTCTTCTGCTGGATTCTGCTGGATTTCCAGATGGTTCATTGCAGCCCTTGGAGATTGAAAGCCCAAGTGTCCTCCCTACAAGAGGGGAAGAGTTGCCAATCCTTACAACCAGCTGTTATCTTCCAGTTCCAGGTGTCCTCCAGATGTTGCCCACGCTAGCTGGAAATTTGTGACAGCTGCAGTCTAATGTATTTGGATAAGCCTATTGGGGAAGACTGATTTGCCACTTAATTATAAAAGAATCCCATCTTACATACGTCAGATTTAACTCAAGGGTTTAGATCAGATGAGCATTTCTCCAGGATCCTTTCAAGGAAAGCAACATCAGACTCACTTCTTTTTATCTACAACAAGCCATGGATTGTAGTAAAGTTCGCCAAACGGTGACAGGAATCCCATGCGTGCTCCTTGCATTGTGAGAAACATGTTAAATATAAAGGATTGAGAAATGCATGCCGCTATTTTCAAATTTCTTTCTCTGCCTGGGGTCTATTGTATGCAGCACACCATCTAATAATATTGACTGACATACTATGATCTTTTTTTTTCCTGTACCGTTCTATAAACCACCACTATATTTGGTAGTAAAGAGTGATGGCAGATTTAGCACCTTATGTGTTTGAATGGATGGAAGAATGTGTGCACTCCAAGTAAGGTGGGCTAAAAGGCCCAATTATGATCCATAGTTCTACAGGTCATGTTTAATATCAAAGACTCTGATTAAAGTTAAGGTTTTGCACCACTAAGCAGAAAACAATTGCTGATAGTTGCTGAAGGAGCAATATATATTTTTACACGTCCGGGAACAAGTCGACCCAGACAGGGAGTTTCCTGTCATCTTGCAAGATGTGTCCTGTTTATGACACCCATGATCTATAAGGTGCTGACCATGTATATTCTAACTGTTGGCCATCTGGCATAGACAGTTTTTGGTTCCTCTCATTACCTTATATGCTTAAACACTGCATCTATAGATGATGACGTAAAGTGCACTATAAATGTATGGCTTTAAGAACCCTTCGGGGTTCAAACTTATGATGCTTGATTTGGCATGTTTGAACCTGCGCATTCAATAAACTTTTCCTATATTGCATCGCTTGGCTTCATTGTCTCTTAATTCTACTACATTTTCTGGCACCCCAGATGGGACAGAGAAGCTAAGGCAATATTTTGCTGAGGGCCACTTTGCCCCGTTGGGGTGTGGGGCTGCTGCTCCTTGCCTTCCAGGCGCCGCGGGCCTTCTTTTGCCCAGGGAGCTGGTAACAGCAGCCCGATCACGTCAAGGGGAACACGCATTGTGAGCCCAAGAACCCTGCAAACTTAGGAAAGGAGCTGTGGTGTTTCCTGGCCAGGATCCGTGGGGAGAAGACGTCTCAGGCGAGTATCTTACTAATTGTATTGTACCTATCTCGTTTGAAGATAGAAGAGGGGGCCTGATCACCCCCCTGGACTCGGGACGGCGTTCCTAATGAAGTCCGTATAGGTTGTGTGGGTGGTTAAACCAGCGCAGTTCCTGCAGGTGGCCATTGAGTTCCGGCTTCTGGGGCCTCAGGTCGCTGGTAGTGTGTTAGGAATGGGTGGGGGTAGCAGCATACCCAGCACACCGCTGGACTGCATGATTAAAGGATTTGACTCATATTTTAATCACACTGAATATAGAGTCCCTTACCCAAAATTGACCAAGGATAGGCTTATTTACTTGTGTCAGAATCAGTGGCCACATATGGGGGTAGGATGGCCAATGGGAGGAACATTTCAGAACCAAATAATAGATGATTTAACTTCGTTAATTGCTGCAAACGAAGAACGCTATCCTAATCAGTTTCCATATATAGATCAGTGGGGAGACGCTGTTGCAGGACAGGCTGATGAATTATTACAGTGCCAAGCTGAAATGGTTCGCCTGTGTGTGGTGAGACCGAAGGAAAAGGGGAAGTTGAGGTCAGCTCCCAGACGTACCATAAAAATAGCAGCTTCAGAGACAAAAGAGTCAGAGAAGAAAAGGATTTTTGCCCAGGATGAAGAGGAACTCTTCAGGCCTCCCCCTCCCTATGCCTCAGCACCCGTGGGCATTGTTGTGCCCCAGGCTATGGGTGCTGCGGCTGTAGCGGACAGTGGAGATAAGCACAGTGCTGTGGGAACAGGGGATCCCCAGGCAATAGGAGGGGCAGTGAGGAGAAAAGAGCCCAAGGAGGGTGGTTTAGGGGCTACGGGAATTAGGAGGGAAGGGCCAGTAACTAGACGATTGGGGGTGGAAAGGGCGAAAGCCGAGAAAGAGGAAAGTACGTTATTAGGAAAAAAGGAAGGACTCTTTCCATTAAGAGTCTCGGAACAACAGGTAGGAGTGGATGCCCAGGGGGATCCTGAATACCGCCCTTGTTTTCAATATATCCCCTTTTCAACTACGGATCTATTGAATTGGCGGAAGCATTTTGGTCCGTTGTCCGTGAAGCCCACGGAAATGACGGATTTGTTTCAAACCATTATGCATAGTCATAACCCCAATTGGCGAGATATACAACAGCTGTTAACAACGTTGCTAACAGCGGAAGAGAAAGAGAAATGTAAAGCAGGAATGCGGGAGGTTTTTAGAGAACGATACCATACAGAAGCAGATAGGGCTCAGAAACTTTTGGAAGAGGCACCGGAACGGGATCCTGGATGGATCCCAAAGTAGCCGGTGACCTGGCAAAGATACAAATGTATCAAACCTTGATAGTGGCAGCTCTCAAGAAAGCAGGGAAGCCCCCTGTGAATTTGTCTAAGCCCTCGTTGGTTATGCAGGGAGCGGATGAGAGTCCAGAGGCATTCCTTCAGAGGTTGATTGAGGCTTATGAGTTGTACACTCAAATGGACCCGAGGGCTCCAGAGAATGTAAGGATGTTGAATGAAAGATTTATTGCGCAAAGTGCATTGGACATTCGTAAGAAATTGCAAAGGTTAGAGGGAGCATTGGGAAAGAACACCACTGAATTGGTGGAGGTGGCTAGAAAAGTGTATGTTAATAGAGATAGGGTTGAGAAAAAGGACAAAGATGACCGTATGCATAAGAAGACAGAGTTGTTGGCGTTAGCCTTACAGGGAGGAAAGGCAGGCTTAGGGCCAAATCAATGTGCCCATTGTGGATCTGAAGGTCATTGGCAGAGAGAGTGTCCAAAGAGGTTAGCTCTCAGGGGACGTGGAGTGTTTAGGGGTCCGCCCGGGCGACGCCCGCTGGGCCGCAATATGGCAGGTCGAGGAATGACTGGGCGAGGGATGATGACAGGCCAAGGGGGGCCACCCAGACATCCAGGTCGTGGATGGGGGTCGCAACCGGCTCAGGGTCCAAGAGGAAGAGGGTTTAATGCTCAAGTAGGTGCAGGAGTAGAGGGTATTGGACTAGCCGGAGTTGGTTGGTCAGATTGACGGGGACCTGGCTTGGAGCAGACTCCCCCCGAGCCAATGGTTACTTTGAATATTGGGGGTCAACAGACTACCTTTTTAGTAGACACAGGGGCTGGACGATCGGTGATAAATAACCCAATAACTACCCCTGGTCCATACCAAATTCAAGTACAAGGAGTGTCTGGACAAGTTGTAGGACGTCAAGTCTTAAAACCAGTCACCTGTACTTTTAAGGGGTCCGAAATTCAACATGAGTTCTTATATATACCTGAATGTCCTGTCCCATTGTTAGGAAGGGATTTGTTGAGCAAGCTGGGAGCTACTATTTCCTTTGATGAGGGAAAGCAGTATCTCACTGTTAGTCACCGGCCGGATGAAATGTGGAGGTTGATGGTGGTTAGGACTTCTGAGGAAGAATGTTCGGACGTATGGAGGGAATTTGATGTACCAGGACTATGGGCTGAGGATAACCCTCCGGGGTTTGCAGCACATCACCCCCCTATTATTGTGGAATTGAAGCCCCTGGCAACTCCTGTTCACATTGGGCAGCAACGACCCTATTGGAGGGAAGCCATCCTATCTATATACGACTGTATTCTAACATACTTAGATGCTGGAGTATTGGTCCCTATTCAATCCCCATGGAACACCCCAATTCTGCCTATCCTAAAACCAGACGGGTCTTTCAGACCAGTGCAAGATTTGCGCGTGGTTAATGATAGGACAGTCACAATTCACCCATCTGTATCTAATCCATATACTCTACTCAGTCTCATCCCCCCTAATGCTACATGGTTTTCAGTGATTGATTTAAAAGATGCCTTCTTTACTATCCCCATCCATCCTGTTAGCCAGCCATTGTTTGCTTTTGAATGGGAAAATCCGTATACTGGAACCAGGAGCCAATATACCTGGACAAGGTTACCTCAGGGGTTCAAAAATTCCCCAACTCTCTTCGGAACCGCGTTGGCCAAGGATTTACAATATTTTATCCCCTTCCAACAAGGAGATTCGGTTTTACAATATGTGGATGATGTGCTGGTTACTGGACAGTCACGGGATGGTTGTTGGGAAAATACGAGACGTATGTTGTGTTTATTGTTAGATTGTGGATATCGGGCATCCAGAAGTAAGGCTCAGTTAGTCCAACAAAAAGTCCGTTATTTAGGCTATGATATAATGCAAGGGCAAAGAGCACTAGGCCCGGAGAGAAAGCAAGCGTTGCTTAATCTGGCAAGGCCAACCGATAGGAGACAATTGAGAGGTTTTCTAGGCTTGGCAGGTTTTTGTAGGATTTGGATTCCAAATTACGCACTAATGGCAGCTCCACTGTATTCGTCTACCAAGGGAAGTAAAACGGACCCCTTTATTTGGACAAAGGAGCAGGATCAAGCCTTTGATGCAATCAAAGAAGCTCTGTTAAGAGCTCCGGCCTTGGCCCTGCCAAATCTGAGTAAGCCCTTCAATTTGTATGTAGATATGCGTAAGAATGTTGCTTTAGGAGTATTGACTCAGCAGCTCGGCCAGTGGCAACAACCAGTTGCATATCTGTCAAAACAGCTAGATGCTGTGGCGCAAGGGTGGCCGCATTGTTTGAAAGCGTTATATGCGATTCGGAGTGCTCCCAGACGACAACATAGACTCTCCCCATATGAGTTGATGTTTGGTCGGCCTCCGACGTTATTACGGCGTAATTTGGCTGGATGGCCTGATTTGGGGCATAAGGGGGGAGTTTGGGCCATGGAAATGGTGCAGGAATTAAATAAACAGGTTGAAAAGTTGAGGAATTATGTATTAGAGCAGACCCCTCCCAGATTGGTAACTAGATGTCATTCCTTCAGGCCAGGGGACCGTGTCTGGGTAAAACATTGGAAAAAGGAACAATTAGAAGGAAGGTGGAAGGGACCTTATGAGGTAATTATGACATCTCCACTTGCTGTTAAGATTGCGGAATCTAAAACCTGGATACATTGGACTCGAGTAAAGAGAGCCGCTGACAAACAATGGACCACACATCCCAGCGACCAACCGTTGAAGTTGAAATTGATTCGTCAATAAAGTCCAATTATATCCTTTGTTGTATTGCCATAGGTATTGTGATTCTTGCTTTCATTGTGTGCATTATTTGTATTGTGAAATACGCCAACCTGACGGTCCAACGATCAATCGGCGGAACGGTGAGAGCGGTTGACTGGTGGCCATTTGCTGGCGTCCCCTTCGCTAACGGACAATTGCATACAGACCATTCAAGGGAAATCCAAGCCGATCCTGCACCTGAAGCAGATCCCGCACCTGGAAGGGAAGACGGAGAGCCAGCGCAGCATTCCCCCCGGCGAATCTTCCAAAGGTCAGCAGTGGAGAACCCTTGCTAAGTCACTCCGGAAGCTGACTTTCTTCGCACGGGTGAAGAATAGTGGACCAGCATACTAATCTTTATTTACTTTCATCCTTTACGAACCATATGTGTTGGTTCTGTAACTGTAAATGTGGATGCTGCTGCTGTGCCCACTGTATTGACTGTGTCCAGCATAGCTATTGTGACATTAAGTGCGATATAGTTATTATAGAAGACGCGTTGGCACCCTATCTAATCACTGGATCCGGCCCGGCATACTACACACTTAAAGTAACCCCTACAGTTTTGCTTGCATTACAGGATCGGAGAGATCACGATGTGTGCGAACAGGATGCACGAAGGTATACCGCTCGGTTGGTCTATTACGCTATTAGTGATATGGTTATACGGTGTTGGGAGCAAATGCAATCTTGTTGATGTGGGCAACTTAGGATTGTGGAGCAACCCAGAGGAAAGACCCCATATCATCCGATCTTATAATGTCGGATCCAGGGAAGGGGAGGGGACAACCCCCATTATGTTTTCTCCAAATTGTTGGAATGGAGTTCTACCACACCCTTGCAAACTCCCTGACCTATTCGATAAGATTGCCAGAATTACTTGTCAGTCTCGAGGTTTTTCCAACCCAGAGGTATGCCCGTATGTGGGATATCTAATGCGAAAGGGAATGTGTATAAAAGCCCGACAAAAGGGGGGAGAACCACCTCTAGTTTTGGATTGTGGAGTCCCCCATTATTGGGGCTGGACCCGTATTACTTCCCCATCACAATTGAAATCGGGATGGCAAGGGGCATGTATAGTACAAATGCGTCCCATTGAATTTGGGGTAACTATACGAGGAAAAGCTAAGAGACGCAGAAATAAGAGAGAGGTGGGCCTTTATCAGGATAGACCACCTCTAAGCACCATTTGTATCAAGGGAGGAGGAGTTCAAAAAGGAGAATTCCAGTATTGGAGAACAACCCATAAGGGATGTGATATCACAATAGAAGTAACGCCAAAACTAGCTAAAAAGGGATTAGCCTGGTCATGTGGAAACCAAAATGATGAATGGAGGAAAGGAATTTACGAATTATGTAAAAATGCAACCCAGAAAGATCTCTATAATGGAGACCCAAGGTGCCTTTGGATTCATATAACCTTGTGGGCTAGTTGTTGTAGAACTACAGAACACAGCCCTGAAGATATACTATTTCTTTGTAATAACAAAAAGTACCATTGGGATGGAGTGGGTTATGTCAAGTATTATGGGAACCTTCACGGGACATCAAACCCTATTGGAATAATGATAGCCCTACTCGAACTAAACGGGTACCAACTGCGGCAACCAAGGATGGGTCAGACGATTGCGCACCCTGCATTACTAAAGCTAAAATAGGGACGCGAACTGTTAACACCTTGGTATATCATACACAGCTACCTCAAGGATGTCAATCCACTAGAATGAATTGCCTGCATAACAAAACCATGTACAGCCTATGTACTTTACAAGGAAAGACTGTATGTTATAATCCCAACACTCCAGTTCGCCTCAATGTAACCCTATGGACAGGTTTGCCCAAAGTGGGTGCTACAAATGATCCGGAAGGAGATGGCAAGCTGTATTTCCTTAATTATACTGTACAATTGCAACAGGGCAAACAACCCCTGATTCTGTGGTTTGATGCATGCGCCGCCACTAAGAGAGGCTGGAGTGTGTCTTGTGGGGATCAGTCTTGGGTTGATGCTTATAAAAATAATCATAAATATCTATGTGAAAAATTGAACAGTTGGAAATATGGTAATCCTAACCAATGGTTACCTTGTGCAGGCACTGTGCAATGTACTGGGTGGCAGTGTGTTTGTGATTATACAGGAGGCGGATATAAAGGATGTACCCATATAACTTCCTTTAGAAGGGGCAATTGAAATATGATACAAATGGAAGTATCTCGTAACATCCCATCCATAGTAACGTATGGCTTTGGAATTGACGGTAAAGGATTGGACCCAAAAACATACCTGACTATAAAAGTTGAGAAGGTTAAGGACGGAGAAGTAAAATCCCTCGGATGGTCGGTGTATGATACCTTGCAAAAATTAGAAGACCCACTACCAATAAGTACCAAGGCAAATAATTTATTTATAGAAATGGCCGAACAGGTGGCTAAAACCTTGACTGTTAAAAATTGCTTTGTTTGTGGAGGAACTAACATGGGAGAGCAGTGGCCATGGGAAGCTATGGAAGCTGATCCTGTAATATATAACAATCTTTCCTATGCTGGTAATATTACAACAAGGAAAGAGTTTACTGGGATTGTATGGACCTTGTCCACTAATCTGGTAGGAAGAAATTGCTTCGTAAGAAATGGATCAGTTCATGTCGGAGATTTGATTTGCCTAGGATCCTGGAATCCTGACTATAGTATCTGGTCTTCGCCAGCTAACATTACTCAGCCCCCACGTTTTGATATGACTTATTTGACATACCTAGATTCTTCCTCTATTGATAACCTATGGAAAGCTCCAGAAGCTATGTATTGGATTTGTGGAAAGCTGGCTTATGAAACTTTGCCTAGAGATTGGTCTGGTTCATGCATCTTAGGATGGATTAAGCCCTCATTCTTCTTGTTACCCATGAAAGCCCGCCAGGTGTTAGGGATCCCATTGTACGAGAAGGTTGGTCTACAGACTAGAAGGAAATGAGAACTTGATACAGTTTTTACTAATTTCCTTTGTAAGGATTGGGCCACCTTGGAAGACAGTGATGTTTGGAGTTCGGAGAGAATTGTATGTACGTACGGCAGGGCTACGTGGGCAGAAGATGGGTCATATGGATATCGCACACCCATTTATATGCTAAATAGAATTATTCGCCTTCAAGCAGTACTAGATTTAGCGGGCCAACGTATTGATAAGGCCCTTAATATAATATCCGAAGCTACAGATAAAATAAGGACAGCAGTGTATCAGAATCGCTTAGCTTTAGATTACTTGCTGGCGAAAGAAGGGGGCGTATGTGGTAAGTTTAATCTTTCTAATTGTTGCCTGCAAATAGATGAAACTGGAACTGTTGTTAAACAATTGACTACAGAAATGCGTCAATTGACTCATAATCCTGACCAAGTGTGGCGAGGATTCAATTTTAAAGAAACCTTTGGTTCCTGGTTTCCTAAATTACCAGGTTTACAAGCTATAGTTGCTTTAATAGGCTTAATCGCTGCAGGATGTGTATTAATTCCTTGTGTTTTACCTATTTTTATACGCACTATTTCTAATAGTTTATCCTTGGTAGCAGAGCGGAAAGCAACGGCACAGGTAATGGCCTTATGGGAATACGAAAGAATGCAACCAGTGGGAGAATTATCCACTGAACCTGAGTATGTGACTCTTCTGGATATGTCAGATGAGTCCCAAAGGGGGGACTAAGGTGGGCTAAAAGGCCCAATTATGATCCATAGTTCTACAGGTCATGTTTAATATCAAAGACTCTGATTAAAGTTAAGGTTTTGCACCACTAAGCAGAAAACAATTGCTGATAGTTGCTGAAGGAGCAATATATATTTTTACACGTCCGGGAACAAGTCGACCCAGACAGGGAGTTTCCTGTCATCTTGCAAGATGTGTCCTGTTTATGACACCCATGATCTATAAGGTGCTGACCATGTATATTCTAACTGTTGGCCATCTGGCATAGACAGTTTTTGGTTCCTCTCATTACCTTATATGCTTAAACACTGCCTCTATAGATGATGACGTAAAGTGCACTATAAATGTATGGCTTTAAGAACCCTTCGGGGTTCAAACTTATGATGCTTGATTTGGCATGTTTGAACCTGCGCATTCAATAAACTTTTCCTATATTGCATCGCTTGGCTTCATTGTCTCTTAATTCTACTACACAAGGACAGCACTTGAAGCCTGAATCAAACCAGATAGAAGATGGGTTAGGATTTCCTTCCTTCCTTCCTTCCTTCCTTCCTTCCTTCCTTTTCTTTCTTTCCTTCTTTCTCTTTCTTTCCTCCTCCCTTTTCTCCTCCTCCTCCTCCCTTTCTCATATATCTCTCCCTTTCTCCTTCTTCCTTCTTCTTTCTTTCTTTCTCTCCCCTCCTCTTTCTCCTCCTCCTTCTGAAAATGGAGCATCAGAATTCACCAGGTAATTCCTTCTGTTTCTTTAGAGCTGGGCTGATTCATTGCAGAAATTTGGACCTCACTGGTGCCAGGGAGCAAGACTGAGGAAATAGTGATGCCATTTGATTGGAAGGGACTGAAATTTCACTGTAAGTCCCCATTGTTTGGGAAGGGAGGACACTTCCCCACCACCACCACCACCACCACCAGCCTGGCATTCGCCTGCAATTTTGGCAGAAGAATCTGGAAACGTCTAGGTTTGAAACTTGAGGTTTCAAGCTGAGAATTTTCCTGACCCTTGCTGTACCTGATCCTTTTTCAAGAAGAGGAGGAAGGAAGGGAAATGTATGAGGGAATCCCAACACAGCAACAATCCTGCCCCATGAAAAATGCTGTGTTTTTAACCAAAAACTGTGTTAAGAGTTTTTCGCTGATGCATCAAGAGAAAAAGACCCTCTCTAGCCACAGCAAAGCATTGGCAGGGAAATTCAGACCCTTTGGCCCGCATGCCTAGAGTTATTGTCTTTTGCCCTCCTTTGAGATGCTCCCTTGGGTTAGATCCAGGAAGCATAAACCAAGGCTCCAGCTGTGCCTTGTTCAAGCCAAGCACTCCCTGACTCCAGCGGAGAGCTTTACCCCCTTCAGCGTTCTCTGGCACGCATCTCTCACACATGCCTTCTGAGAGATGGGTTGGCTCATCCAGAGGAAGCGCATGGTACAAGGAAAGGAGAAAATCAGACAGTGAGTTCAGCACTCAGCCACTCTCTCACTTGTCAGGGGATGAGACTGAAATGGTGGGATCCTCCCTCCCTCCGCTTCATTCCCTGAGGGAACGCTAATGTCCAGCCAGATAAATGCTGAAAGCCTACAGGGCAGTGTCTGGAAGTTGAGTCATGGCCACTGCACTTATTTTCTTGTTGATTTGAGACGTTTTGCTGCCCATCAGAGCAGCTTCTTCAGCCTGAACAAGTTGGTTCAGGGCAGGGGTTCCCAAACTTGGCAACTTTTAAGGCTTGTGGACTTCAACAGTTGAAGTCCACAAGTCTTAAAGTTGCCAAGTTTGAAGACCTCTGGTTTAGGGGAATAGGAGAGCCATTGGAATGTACCAATTCCTAAGGTTCTTAGGGGTATTCCAACCTCAAAGTTTCTTCCCCTGTGTAGCAATAAGTTGATGAAGATTCTCAGTCTTCCAAATAGAATGGTCTGGAAATTGAATCATGGCAACTGAACCTATCACTGACATATTAACCACCAACTTCAGGAAATAAAGCCAGAAGTTGGTGTGGGAACACCCCTAGGAAATTTAGAAGTTGGCACATTCCAACTGCTCACTACCTACTCAGATTCCCCTAACGAAGTTGCTCAGATTGAAGAAGTTGCTGGAATGGGCAGAGAAATGTCTCAAGCCAACAAGAAAATAGATTCAGTTGCCTTAACTTCCAGACAATTCTACCTGGTTGACAGAGAATCTTCATTAACCTACAAGGCAATGTTTCTAGACTTTGCCAGATCAATCCTCAAATACAGCACATCTGGAATCCGCACGATATATCGGACATTAACACAATTGAGCAAGTCCAGAAGTATTTCATGAGAAGAGTATTCCACTCCTCTACTCACAACAGAATATCTAATGCCACAAAGCTCGAAACTTTGGGCTTGGACAACCTAGAACTATGCGGCTACGGTCTGACCTAAGTGTAGTACACAAAACTATCTACTACAATGCCCTACTTGTCAATGACTACTTCAGCTTCAACTGTTACGTCCTGATGTGTCCCGCCCCCTTTCCATCAATCAGGCATGGGGTTAGCTGATTGGACTAGTTTATGGCTGCATTCAGGCGGGAAAATTGGTGCGTTCCTATTGGTTAACGCTGTGACAGCTGGGAGTATAAAAGAGCTGTCAGAGCGCAAATTGTTGTTGTTATGGTTAACGTTCTGAATAAACCTGTTGCATAAACACAGGTCTCCTCATTACTTCAGAGACTATATATGTTACTTTTGGCGACGAAGGTGGGATCTTGAGGAAAAGGTCCCTCTTAAATAATAGTGTCAGTAATATAATTCTTAAATTAATTGAAAATTATTATTATTGTGGCTCCCGCTCCGTTTGCTGCCTTCATACCTGATCGAGAATCTTGAGAATCATTTATTGAGCGGTTCGAATGTTTTCTACTCGCAAATTACTTTAAAGAGATCTCAGGTGAACGAAGACGGGGGTATTTCCTTAATTCTTGCGGACCTGAGATGTTTGCCACTGCCTGAGCTCTAGCTGCCCCAGCCCGTTTTTACGGTTCAGTGGGACACTCTCATAGCAAAGTTAAAGGCCCATTATGCTCCTAAACCGTCCCGTTACGCTATGCGGTGTGCTTTCCACCAATGTGTACAAGGGGAAACAGAGACTGTGAGCCAATATGTGGCCGCTTTAAGAAACACGGCTATCCATTGCGAATTCCCCGACCTGGATGACACTTTGTTAGAACAATTAATTTGTAAAAGATTCCTGATTACAACGGCGATTGCTCGGTAGATCTGACTTAAACTTAATTAATGCCATGGATGAAGCCAGAGCAGCCGAACAGTCAAATCGATCGGCTGATGAGATCAAAAGATTTCAATCCCTTCATAAACCCCTTGGGGCCTCTTCTGTGGTAAATCAACAAGAGGTGGAAGGAGAGGAAAACCTCTGGCTACCCGAAGAAGTGAGCCGTTTAAACATTAGTGTCGCTAGAAGGAGAAGAACTCCCAAAGAATTGCCTCAGGCAGGTTGTCACAGTTGCAGAGACAATCATTTATGCTCCACATGCAGATTCAAAACATCTGTGTGCAGATATTGAGGCAAAATGGGGCACCTGGCTTATGTGTGCAGGGCGACCCAGCCCTCATCTGATACTGCCACTAAATACTTCAATCGTCCTAGCGGCCGACCTGTCAATCGTGGAGCAAGCAAGAGAAAAAAAATGAAGCTATCAACACAGCCTTGGCAGCTACTGGTACCTGAAAGAAGAAATACATTACCGTCCTAATAGAAGGGGTCCCGTGTGAGATGCAAATCGACACTGGTTCCGCGAAATCCATCATCACTTGGGACACCCTTAAACCTCTAATACCGAGGGTCCAGGAAGATCGACTGGAAAGATGCCATTGCATTTTAAAAGACTATCAAAATAATCCAATTCCTCTTAAAGGAAGTGGAAATTTTTTTATAGAACATGGCTAATTTAAAGGGAAACTACCTTTGGTCGTAGTGGCCAAACCTTTGGCCACTTTATTAGGGCTAGATTGGTTCGAAGCTTTGGGGTTAGAAATAACAGGAGTTCACGCCACAATGGATTCCGGGGAATTTGAGGAGCTCACCAAAGAATATTGTGAGGTATTTAATGATTCCTTTGGAACTTATAAGGGATCTCCTATTTCTTTTAATTTAGATCCAAACATAGCGCCAATCCATCTTAAGGCAAGAAAGGTTCCTTTTGCATTGCAAGCTAAAGTAGACGCAGAGCTAGAAAATTGATTAAGCAAGGAGTATTAGAACCTGTTGATTATTCTAGATGGGAGACCCCTATGATCATACCCATTAAGTCGGATGGATCCATTAGGATCTGTGCCGACTATAAGGCAACCATCAATAAGGCCCTGCAAGCACATCCTTATCCAGTTCCTGTGGTGCAGCATCTGCTGCACTCCCTTGGCAAAGGCAAAATTTTAGCTAAGCTTGACCTAGCTCAAGCTTATCAGCAGTTGACAGTAGACGATGCAACTGTGGATGCGCAAATGATTGTTACACATCGGGGTGTGTTCCTTTGCCGCAGGCTCCAATTTGGAGTCTGTGTAGCGCCTGGCATTTTCCAGAGCATTATGGAAAGAATGCATCATGGAATTCCTGGGGTTTTACTCTACTTTGATGATGTGCTTATAGCAGCAAACACCAAGTGAGAACAGCTCCAAACATTAAGGGCCGTTCTTCGGCGATTAAAAAAAAGGGGGTTAAAGTTTAAAAAATCCAAATGTCATTTTGGGGTTCCAGCTGTAGAGTTCTTGGGGTTCCATATTGATGCTAATGGCATCCACCCCTTTCAGGCTAAATTAGAAACCATAAAAAACGCCCCGCCTCCCACTAACAGGGCTGAACTGCAGACTTTCTTAAGATTACTCAATTTTTATGCTATTTTTCTTCCCCATAAGGCTTCCGTAGTGGAACCGTTGCATAGACTGCTGGACAGCTCTGCGCCATGGAAATGGGACAGCCACGAGGCGCATGCGTTCGCGGCTGTCAAATCTCTCTTGATGTCTTCAGCTGTGCTAATGCAATTCAGCAAATCCTTACCACTGATATTAGCCACCGATGCCTCTCCTTATGGGGTAGGAGCAGTTTTGAGCCACAGGTGCCTTAATGGCAGCAAGGCGCCAATCGCTTATTTTTCCCACTCCTTGTCCAAAACAGAACGGAATTATAGTCAATTGGACAAGGAGGCTTTGGCAGCTGTAGCGAGCATTAAGCGGTTTCACCACTATTTGTATAGCTGACAATTCCTCCTTCAAACAGATCATAAACCCCTATTGGGAATTTTAGCTGGTGACAAACCCACACCGAATATACTTTCCCCGAGGATGTTATGGTGGGTTTAATTCCTCGCGGCATATTCTTCAGATCCGGAAAACAATAGGTCATGCGGATGCATAAAGTTGCTGCCCGCTTCCAATTCTAACCCAAAACCCTGCTCCTACAAGCAGCGTATTACTAATTGATGAGTTGCAGCTGCCCTTGTCTTCAACGGATATAGCGGCACATTCCAAAACAGACCCAATTCTGTCCAAAGTATTAGACTGGGTACATCGAGGGTGGCCCAGTTACCAACTTCCTGACGAATTCCAACTTTTCTTTACAAGATGAACTGAACTGTCAGAGCTTAGTAATTGCTTCCTATGGGGAACAAGAGTAATAGTTTCCAAAACATTATGTACTGACATTTTGCAACATTTGCATGTTAGTCACCCAGGCATAGCCAGAATGAAGACTCTGGCTAGGGGGGTATGTGTGGTGGCCGAAGTTGGATGCTGACATAACAACCTGGGTTATGTCTTGCCTTCCTTGCCAGACATCTAGGCCAGCTCCACCAGCGGCTCCTCCTAAGGAATGGAATATGCCAAGGGGACCATGGTCCTGGTTACATTTAGATTTTGCAGGCCCAGTCAACGGCCACTCTTTCCTAATCGTGGTGAATGCATTTTCCCATTGGGTTGAGCTGTGTTCCATGCATCTGAATCCACAATTCGAGCGCTACAACGCTTATTCACAACACACGGCATTCCTGACACTTTAGTATCAAACAATGGTCCTCAGCTCACCTCCGCAACCTTCCAGTCATTTTAAGCTAGTTTAGCTATTAAACATGCCCTAGTGGCACCTTACCATCTGGCTAGCAATGGTAAGGCAGAACAGGCCGTGCGCTCCACCAAAGAGGCGTTAAGCTGAATGACTACTGGGTCATGGGAACAGAAAGTTAACACATATCTGTTCTCATACAACACCTTGTCCCATCTCTGGGAAAAATCCAGCAGAATTGGTAATGGGTCGGCGTTTACGCACAATTCTTGATCGGTTGCATCCCAATTACCAATCTGACATGCCGCTTCAACTCACTGGTGCACGAACCTTCAAGCTGGGGGAAAGGGTATTTGCTAAAAATTGTATTGGTGATCCTAAATGGGTTTCAGGTCAGATTGTTCAGGTAACTGGACCGTGTTCTTATAGGGTCCAATTGGAGGATGGGTGACAGTGGCGGTGCCATATAGACCAACTGCAGCAATGTGAAACAGACCTGGAACCTCCCGTGGGGCTCTGGAGTTCGACAGAAGCAGCTATTAATTGCCAGGCTTTGCCTGAGACTCCCCATTCCGGTTGCATTCCAGACCTATCTTTATTTCCAGTGAAACCTGCATTGTTCTTTTTTTTTTTTTCATATGATCCCATTCAAATGTTTTATTTCATTTTTTCATTTTCATTTCATACAGTCACATATATACTGTGCATGATTGGGGCCATATAACATTGGGCAATAAACACAGCCATCCTTGTACTCCCCAAAATACAAAACCAATATACCACTTCAACCCTCCATACACCCTTTTTTTCTCCCCCCTCCAACTTTCCTTTCTCCCCTCCAACATTCCCCTCTCCTACTTCCCCTCCCCCTCTATCACTCCTTTCTCCCCCTCCCTTCCATCTCACCCTCCTTCCGATCCTCTCTCCCACCCTCCCTACCCCTCCCTCTTCTTTCCCTCTACTCCCCCCTTCGGTGTATTTCTACTATCTATCGATATATTCAGCTTCTTGTTTTTATACTAAAATTAAAAAAAGCAACAGTATACAAGTGCAATCATGTTACTTTAAAATCTGGCACATACTATATTTCCCCCCTCCCCCCCTCCCCCTATGACCCCCCCTCCCTTCCCCCCTCCCGACTTCCCAGAGCCCGTACACGGTATAGCTTTTTATCAAACACAGTCTAAGATGTATTAAAACCAAGAAAGTTAGGGAAAAAAATAATAAAGAAAAAGAAAAAGGGAAAAGAAAAAAGAAAGAGAAGAAAAAAAGTCAGTAAAATCTCTGCGTTGAACTCAGCTTCTTACCATTACACAAACTTTAAGCAGTTTACATTGTTCCTAATCTTAATTGTTTGATTACCTGCAGGATTTCCCCAGAAGTTATTTGTTGATTCAGCTTTTGCCTGTACTCTTCTCTAGCTAGGGGCCTTATCTCTTTATCTAAGTATCTGTCTTTTTCTAAACCCTTAATTTTGTCCCCTTTGTGCCTCCTTCCTCTATAACACAATTTGGATACATTTCAAATTTTTCTTTTGGTATCCTCTTCCAACTCTTTTCGTTTTTGCCCTTGTTTATGTCTATATATTTTTTTTGTATTCATCAGTACTCCTCTCATATATGCTTTACTTACATCTCCTACAAATTCCCTGAATATACCCTTATTCATATTCAGAACAAAGTATTCAGATAGCAATTTTTTACGATCATTAATATACTTTTCATATCAAAATAAACTCCCATTCGACCTCCAAGACTTTCTTGCCTGCACTACCCTTCCCAATTCCGTCCAGACTGGGTTATGATCCAAGAGAACCCTCGCCGCAATCTTTGTCTTCTTCACCCTAGAAGATAAATCATTAGTGATCTGTATAAAATTCAAAGTTATCCATCAAGTCTTTTTCCCTTCTAGAATTAGGTCTAATGCGATATATCTTCCAAAGGGATCTGCTTCAGTTCACTCAGCCTTAATGTCTTTTCTATACCATTTTTCTTTTGCGTAGCAGAGGTCACAAAATATTGACCAAGTTCGAGGTTGAACAGATATTTTGGATCAGTTAATTTAATATGAATTTCTTGCAGACAAGTTATATCGTTCTTGAACTGTTTGAGATAGTAAAATATTTTCTTTCTCTTCTGTAAAGAGTTCAGACATAACTCCTTGATCAATGGCCGATGATTATTGAGGTTGTTGCAATCTGCCTTGTTTTCCCATTCGTCTGGTAGTCGTACGGCTAGGTCCTTGTTCTCTGGTCCCTTGCCCTTCCGGAAGGAAGAAATGGTGCTTTCTGTCTGGTAGTTGTGTGATTTGCTGTTTATCTTGTCCTTCTCGTAGTCTTTCTCCAGATCCAGATGATTCAGGGTGTCCCACCTTCAGGGTCTTGTGATAGAAATCTCAGGCTTCCCATACAGAGTTGAGACGATATTTTTGCTTATCAAATGTAATTATAATACCAAATGGCACATCCCATCTATACTGTATCTGATGGTTTCTGAGTTCTTCCACTAGAAAAGCATAATCTCTCCTGGCTCTTAGCATTTGGGGTGGTATCTCTTTCAAGACAATCAAGTCCTGTCCGCCAATTTGTAGCCTGGTATTATAAGACTCTTGTAGTATCACGTTTCTAGACTCTCTTGTAGTAAAATATATAATTACATCTCGAGGAAGTTGTCTCTGTTTTGCCGCCCAAGAGTTAATGCGATAAATTTTTTTGATCTGCCAGTCAAAGTTGATCCCCGGTCTTCCCACCAGACGATTAAAGGCCTCTGAGAAAATCTGCTTCAAGTTCTCCTGTTCGTCTTCACGCAGCCCCCTGACTCTTAATGCAAGCTCCATCTGTTTGTAGTGTATCATAACAATTTGTTTTTCTGCGTTTTCAACTTTTTGTTGCATCACTTCAATTTTGGATGTCAAGTTAGTGTTGGCTTCATCAAGAACCTCTAGCTTATCTTCCATTCCAGCAACATATTCTGTCAATACAGTTACAAGTCCCACCATATCGTCCTTTGTTTTGGCAATCCTAGTATCAAGCTTATCACATAAGTCTGCATTAAGTTTCTTTATCTCCTCTCTAAATTCTCTAAGAGTCTCAAAAAAAATTCTTTTGTTAGCAAATCTCCAGTAGGGGGCGTAGAGGGTGAGAGCTGCAACTTTGTGCCAAGTGCGTGAGGTGTATTCCTAAAAGGACGTCTCCCCGACTTTGATTTTGGTGCCATTATTTCTTTTCTTCAAACAATTATTCAACAATTATTCAAATTCTGCTGGCTCGTTGTGTAGCTTGCGAGAGAAGAAAGTATTAAGTCCCCCCTTTATTTGTTCTTAGAAGTTTTTCACCTCCCTTTTTGCAGAGAGTTTACGGAAGGTTTCAAAAGACTGGCATTACACCAAAACAGTTCGGCAAAAAAAACCTCTGTTTGGAATGTTTCTATATTAGCAAAGAGTCTTTGAAAACTTTTAGAGGTTGATAAGAAAGAATCTTCAGAGAAGTGGAGCTAATTAATTAGTGGGAGGCTATTCCTTTGATTCTTTGCCAAGGAAATAGGAATGTACCATTATTGCAAATGCGGAAGCTACAGAATCGCCATCTTGGGAGCAGTTGCACAAAGGAAACTTTTATAAAACTGAAGCTAGGATTTTTTCTAGAAAAAGCAAATAAAGTTCTCAGGTACGGGCTTTGCTTGTATTAGTTTCAGATAAATGTCTCAAAAATTGTCCTAAGAGGGGTTTCTTTGCCTTGTGCTGTTGAAACAGCCGAGATTTCTGGCTGGAGATATGACTCAGCTTTGGTTGTCTCCCCCCTTCTGTTCGCAGAAAAAAAAAATAAAAGCTGCAAACTTCAAAGAAAGCTCTTACCAGCTGGATCTCTCTCTTCAATCTTCTTGCCTGAAGAATGAGATATCTGCTAGGTGTTTAAGCAGATAACGAACCAGAAATCTGGGGGCAGCTCAATTAAGCCGCCGCCAACGGCAAAGTCCCGCCCCAGAAGTCGAACCTGCATTGTTCTTGCCGGACAATTCATTTGTGAGTTCCAGACAGTCGGAGACAGTGGAATATGGCATAGGGCGAGGCTATACCATGCCTTCCCGTGGAGAGGGGCCGGATCAATATTAGCATCCAGAAATGATGGAGCCTAGGCGGTCGGAAAGAACTCAATGCAGACCCGCCTACCTAAAGGACTATGTTTGCACTAACTGGGCAGAAGGAGTGTTACGTCCTGACGTGTCCTGCCCCCTTTCTGTCAATCAGGCATGGCATTAGTTGATTGGACTAGTTTATGGTTGCATTCAGGCGGTAAAATTGGTGTGTTCCTATTGGTTAACGCTATAACGCTCTGACAGCTGGGAGTATAAAAGCTGTCAGAGCGCAAATTGTGGTTCTTGTTATGGTTAATGTTCTGAATAAACCTGTTGCATAAACACAGGTCTCCTCATTATTTCAGATGCTATATATATTATCAACCTCAATAATACGTGAGCACACAATAGATACAAACTCAAGTTAAACTACACCAAACTCAGTTGCAGAAATACGACTTCAGCAACAGAGTGGTCTACGCCTGGAATGCTCTACTTGACTCCATTGTTACATCTTCAAACCCCCATAGCTTCAACCTTAAACTGTCTACTGTGGACCTCACCCATTCTTAAGAGGTCAGTAGGGACTTGCATAAGCGCACCAGCGTGCCTAATGTCCTTGTCTTACTGTCCCCATTTATTTGTACCCATTTCCTGTGTTCTTATTCAAGTTTATTCTTATTAGCAATAGCAATAGCAATATCTAAAAGTTAGACTTATATACCACTTCATAGGGCTTTCAGCCCTCTCTAAGCAGTTTATAGAGTCAGCATATCGCCCCCACAGTCTGGGTCCTCATTTCACCCACCTCAGAAGGATGGAAGACTGAGTCAACCTTGAGCCAGTGAGATTAGAACCGCTGAACTGCAGATAACAGTCAGCTGAAGTGGCCTGCAGTACTGCACCCTAACCACTGCGCCACCTCGGCTCTACATAAATGACAAAACAAACAAACAAACAAACAAACAAACAAATAAATTTCAGCCAGTTTATGATGCTTGGACCTCAACTCCCAGAATTCCCCAGACAGCCACCCGGATTGGGTAATTCTGGGAGCTGAAGTCCACGTATCTTAAGATAGTAAGAGCCAAGGTGGCGCAGTGGTTAAATGCAGCACTGCAGGCTACTGCTAGATCAGCAGGTCAGCGGTTCAAATCTCACCGGCTCAGGGTTGACTCAGCCTTCCATCCTTCCGAGGTGGGTAAAATGAGGACCCAGATTGTTGGGGGCAATATGCTGACTCTCTGTAAACCGCTTAGAGAGGCCTGAAAGGCCTATGAAGCGGTATATAAGTCTACTGCTATTGCTATTGCTATTTTAATTTAACAGAAAAAAATAGATTGTCACATTTAAGCAATTAATT
Source organism: Thamnophis elegans (assembly GCF_009769535.1). Lineage (NCBI taxonomy): Eukaryota > Metazoa > Chordata > Lepidosauria > Squamata > Natricidae > Thamnophis > Thamnophis elegans. The sequence continues at coordinate 8,969,146 of NC_045558.1, forward strand.
TTAAATTAATATTATCCTTTAAATGTAATTATGATTAAATTTAGGGTTTCATCATGGCTATGATAACTTTTGCAGTGCAGTTCTTGATGTGCTACACAGCCTGAAAAGAGTTGCACCCTATAGTTGTGGGTGTGTTTCTCTATTTCGATAGCTTCCATAATTATTCTCTTTTGAAGTGTTCAGTTTTGGAGATTAACCTGGTTCCTTCAAAATTAATTTCATGCAGCTTTAAGGTGCTGGAAAAGGGAGAAAGTTTTTTCTTTTTTTCTTACTGCGTTCTTGTGTTCTGTGATGCGTGCATTTATTCTCCTGTTCGTTTGTCCTATGTATGTTGCAGGGCAGATTTTGCATGGTATTTCGTAGACTCCTTGGTTTTCTAGCTAGATTTTGTCTTTGGGGTTTCTTAAGATGTTGGCTACTTTTTAGTCAGTGTTGAAGGCTGTCTTGATATTGTGTTTGTGGAGAATTTTGCTGATTTTATCTGTGGTGCCTTTGATGTAAGGGAGGAGGGTGATGCCGTTGTCCTGTTCTGTGTCTTGGTTTTGGAGGGGAGTCTCCCTTTGGAGTAGGTTGGTAATTGGTTTTCTTTGGAATCCATTGGAGATTAATACGTTTGGGAGAGTGTGTAATTCAGTTTTCAAGTGGTCTTTGTTGGCTAGGCATTTGGTTCTGGAGATGAGAGTCTTGTCTACAGAGTTGATCTGTGCATGGTGCAAATGAGCCCATCCACCACCCAGGTCGTTACAACACAAAACAGCAACAGACCCACAGCCAGCACCAATCAGCACCAATCTAGCACCAATCATGATACAGCCACACATCCAATCAACCAACTTACTGAAACAACACCAGCACCCCACACACCCCCACCAAGATTTATAGAAAGACGGCAGCTCCGACCATGCTTTAAGCCGAAAACACCAAAAAAAAAAGTTTTTGTAATCAAATATTGTTTATACTCTGTTTCCCTGAAAATAAGACCTCCCCAGATAATAACGCCAATTGGGCTTTTGAGTGCATGTGCTAAAATAAGCCCTCCCCTGAAAATAAGCCCTCCCTGAAAATATTGCAACACAGTAGCATCTCGCCGCTTCCTACACCTCACAAATAATAAGGCCTCCCTGAAAATATTATTTCAGGGGGTCAAAAGAAAAAAAGACCCTCTTATTTTTGGGAAAACACAGTAATTTTTGTTTTAATAAATAAAGATTACAGCTCAATTAAGAAAAAAAACAGTTATTGCTCCTGATTCTACAACCAGCAAGCCAAGGGTGACTATATTTTGTCTTTCATCAGGGCAAAACAGTTATGCACAAATCTCAGCCATACTCCCACTAGCCAACATAGAATCTTGGCGTTTGTAATGTATTCTTGAACTTCAACACCAGGAAAGCACAATTAAGAATGTTCACAAAATCCTTTTAAAGTTCAACAAATGAACATACATAAATGACACTTTAAATACAACCTGAATATTAAAGATAAAAAGTTCAACAAATCAACCCGAACTAGCTTTGAGGTTTCCCATGCTTATATGCATCCTGAAGCTTAACAGGTGGCCCTAGAAGCATCTATATAGTAAACACGCACATCAAAGCTCAACACACCAGCAAATCATCATTATACTCAAAATTGTTGCAATTTACTAGATGTGTGCAAGGTATGGATGCAAAGTAGAAAGGTATTGTATTGTATTTGGTTTATTTGTATGCTGCCCTTCTCCAGGAGGGACTCAGGGCGGCGAACAACTCAGGGGGGAAAGGGAACAAATATGTAGGGAAGGTGCTTGCAGTACAAGATGGTATTCTTGTTGAACCTATTGAAACTCAAGAAAGCTGCTGCATATAGAGCTGCTGTACAAGAAAGCACATTTCAGTTAAGGAAATGTTAAGAAGGATCCAAGAGCTGTAAGGAGGTGGCCCATCCTGGATCTGATACACCATTTTTACTTCAGATCTAAATATGACATACAGGTAGTCCTCGACTTACAACCACAATTGGGACCAGAGTTTCTGTTGCTAAGCAAGCTGATTGGTAAGGAATCACATCCAATTTTATGACCCATTTTGTCATAATTGTTAAATGAATCACTGGTTATTAAGTGAATCATATCAGCATCTGGGTGGGTGGGTGGAACCTCCCGCCGTCACCACTAATGGTTTGCTAATGGTGCCCCATCATCACCATAATTGAGTCCATTACGCTGGCTTCTGGTTGCCGCCTTCTCTTTCCTTCCAACTTTCCTAGCATTAAAGTCATCTTCAGAGAACTGGACTTTGCATAATGATTAGGCTAATTGTGGCCTGGTTATCTGCAACTAAATGAGAACTCTGGGTTAATATTTTCAATGATACATTAGTTAGTTTTCTTGGCTACCCATGGTCTTCCTATTCACTGACTCCTGACTACTTCAGTGGTCTTCTGAAGCTTATGCCTATGGTATCTTTCTACATATCTAAAAATCTATTAATTTCCAAAAATGCCTTTAAAAATGTAAATATGTCTCTTTTTCCTGTCTTGGTGCTTTCTCATTCTTTTGAATTTCTGCAGATCTATTCCTACTGATCTATTAACTCCCAAAGGAGTTAATATGTCCCCCTTTGATTAATTTCCCTCTAATCTATGACCCAACAAAGACTGAGCTGCATAACAAGGCCTTAGCCTGTTTTCATCCTGTCTCAGAATTTGCAAGGGGGAAAAATCAATCGCCACTACTTAAAGCAATGGATGCATTTACTAGATAAAGTTCTCAAGCTGGAACAAATAACATCTCGACATTTGAACTTTTACTAAAATTGTTTCTGGTAAATACGGACAGTTTCTCCTTGAAATGCAGAGATGATCTTAGAAAAGAAAATCCACCATTGCTTCATCAGGATTGAATATGGGTCAGACAAGAAGAGAAATTAATTTGTTCAGTTTTGTTCCTTCCCCACTCCAATGATCCTGTGAGCCTTGTAAGTCTGCATGATTGTATCAGATCCAAGTTTCATAGCATCTACAAGAGGGAATTAACTCAGCTCATGAATGTCCTTTTCTGGAAATAATCATATCGCCTGCCTATCTCCAGTTTTTGGCCTAGAAAACATGGAAGATAATCTACAACAGGGGTCTCCAACCTTGGCAACTTTACGCTTGGCGGACTTCAATTCCCAGAATTGAAATCTGACAGGGGAATTATGGGAATTGAAGTCCTCCAGGCTTAAAGTTGCCAAGGTTGGAGACCCCTGATCTAGAAGGGAGATACTTGCTCCACCGGACTTGCTCCATCTACTCATAAATTCTTAACCTGGATAAGTAAGTTATCCCATTCCGATATTCATTGGTTATCCATGTTGATGGCATCTCCTACAAGACAGATTGACTTTTGCATCTAGTGAATCAGCTCACTGAAAACTGAGTGTTTTTAACAAAATAAATAAGTAAATATGCAACTTTGCTCCAGCATGTAACACTGTGTGTGGCCCCTAATTCAAATTTCCTCTTGGGAGCTCTGTAAACGTCACTGTTAAATTGTATATTTAGATTAATTAGGATGCTCTCTATTTTATTTCTCAATCCCCTTTTCCCTTCTTTGCATTTCAAAGGGAATGTTTGCACATTGTGGACCACCCCAGTTGTGCGACATTGACTGGCAAAACAACACAATTCCGGTTTCCCCCTGATTGCCCCTGGAAATCATCCAATCCACTGGAATGTTTAACTTTCATTTCTGCCTTGCAGTATCTTTTTAATAATAAATTGATATCAGATATAAACAGTGAGATAGTATAAACCACTTTCCCTGATTATGGAGAATAATTGGGAACGTTTTCTGTTGGTAGTTGCAAAAAGTACCAATGCAAATTCTTCTTCAAGTGAGCAAAGCCGAGACCAAGTAGGAGGCAAATCTACCAAATAATAGATCATGGGAATAATTCATGTTTACCTGGCAAGAACTCCAAAGCTTAGATTCAGTTGATGTAGGAATTTTAATGTAAACCTGACAATTTAAGAAAAGAATCACTCCATTGAGGCAGTTCTATAACAAGTGTTAAGTGCTTACTATTTCCTTTAGAACCGACTTAGTAGTTAAAACAGTATTTGTCAACCTTAGCCGCTTGAAGGTGTGTGGACTTCAATTTCCAGAATTCCCCCGTGAGCCTAGCTGGTGGGGAATTCTGAGGATTGAAGTCTACACATCTTCATACTGCCAAGGTTGACAAATAGAAAGAAATACTGAAAAGATAGTCCCTTGTTTCTCATATAGTCTGTTTTCACTTAAACTTCCTATCCTGGAATATCTAAATATCTTCAGAAGAAAGTCCGGAGTATCGTTAAATATAGTGCCACCTAACAGTTTGTCCTTTCAGTCTCCAAATTCCCCAGTTAAACTGAGGCATACTGGATCTGGCTGCAGAAATGTAAAGATCCACTAGACAGCAATAAAGATCTATAGAAACCAGTGGTGGGTTTCAAAAATTGTTCGAACCACACCCACAACCTGTGGGTGTGGCCTCCTTTGTGGGAGTGGCTTGCTCCCAATGTGACCGGATGGGAGTGGCTTGCCGCCCATGTGAACCGATATGAAGATGCCGACGACACTTGTCAGAACCACCTTAAATTACCTCACACACAGCACTGGCATGCATAAGAATATGATGTAAACTTGTTTTTTAAAAGGCATCGTTGCGTTAAAACAACTTGAACACATGCAATGTTCTGATTGCACCACAAATGCAGTAGTCATCCTTACCTTTCACAGAGGCACTGAGTTTTATAAATATGAGCATGATAGTGTAGAATAATCATATCCAAGGACCAGTGGTGGGTTTCAGAAATTTTTGGAACCTCTTCTGTAGGTGTGGCCTGCTTTCCGGGTCCACTGGTGGAACCTCTTCTAACCGATTCGGTAGATTTGACGAACCGGTTCTACCGAATAGGTGCGAATTGGTAGGAACTCACCTCTGATAAAAACACTCTGCTGCCATCTAGTGTTTCTTCACATTTCTGCAAGCCAATTAGGGATACCTTTCAGAGGTGGGTTGCTCCCAGTTCAGCCCGGTTCGGCTGAACCAATAGTGGAATTCAGGCCTGGGTTGTATAACTGGCAGCGACCCAAGCCTCCACACACCCCAAACCGGTTTCCTCGCCGCACCACTGCCATTTTGAATTTTAATGACTGTGCATGGTCAGTTCACTGTAAATTGTTCTGTGCATGCACGAAGAACAATTTACATTGAAAAGTGAACACATGCAGATGCATGCAGGTTGCCAATGGGTAGTAAAATCAGCAGCAACCCACCCCTGATGCCTTTGATGTAAAGCAGACTCATTTAAATTGTTGGGTCATGGGGAGGGGGGGGGAAATGGGACTCAAGAACAAAATTAGTTCCTTTTGCAGCCATAACAGGTCCAGAACTGACTCCCTCCTCTTAAGCTCGTATATCCTATTTTATCTATTCCCAGACAAAGGCCGAGAGTCTGGTGATTCCTGTATAATAGGCAAAATATAATGAAGTAGTAAACATCTGTAGAGTTTCTCACTCATCCAGGTCATGGTTGTCCCAAAGGTGCTTTTTCAGAAGGCAACTGGACTTTCTGGTTTTTTTCTTTTGGAAACATTTCATTTCTCATCCAAGAAGCTTCTTTAGTTCTCACAGGATAGTGGGGAATGGAAGGTGACCCTGAGGACACAGATAAACTTCCAAGTGTTTCAACGGACCCCGCTAAAAGGATGCAAATTACCAGCTGTCTGCAAGGAATATATAAATCCTTCCGTTCTCCACTATCCTGTCAGAGCTGAAAAAGCTTCTTGGATGAAAAGCGAAACGTCTTCAAAAGAAAAAACAAGAATATGGGTAACAAATGTGAAATTCACACAAGCTCAAAACCTGAGAGAAAATTTTTATAAGATGTTCTATAGATGGCATTTAGATCCTAAAAAGCTGGCTTCTATGTATCTGAATGTACAGCCTAAATGTTGGAGGTGTGGTTCTCTCGATGCTACATATTATCATATATGGTGGACCTGCCAAAAGGTTAAGGCATTCTGGATAAAAATATGGTGGATTATGCAAAATATTTTTAAAAGAAGGATAAAGTTCACTCCTCAGTTATTCTTACTAGGTATATGTACTGATTTTACAGTGGTAGAGACTAACTTGATTCTGCACCTAATAATGGCAGCAAGACTGTTGGTGGCGCAATACTGGAAGAAGGAAGACTTGCCTACAACTCAAGAATGGACACTGAAAGTTATAAACTTAGCCGAGATGGCTAAAATATCGGCATATCTTAAAGATCACTCAAATGAGAGATATAAACGAGACTGGAAAAAATGGATTGACTATATACAAAATAAATACGGGACGAAGAAATTCCAGTTAGCCTATGCTTAAGATCAGAAATGATTTAAATTGTTTAAAGTTAATTCAGCAAGAAGAAGCTAAGATCAATGTAGAGATGTCATTAATTTCTTTATTTCTTTTTTCTCAATAGATTTTAGACTGTGTTTGTTAAAAATCCATACCGTGTACGGGTTCTGGGAAGTCGGGGGGGGGAGGAGGAGGGGGGTTGGGGGGAGGGGGGAGGGAGGGGAAAAAAACAAGAAAAAACAAGAAAGTCCAGTTGCTTCTGAAAAAATATCTTTGGGATAATAAAGTAGTAAACTTAAACTCTACAAGAATCTTGTAGAGTTGGTTGTGCCTGACAAAAAGAATCTGTAGTAAACGAGTTTCATCTTGATTTCAGTAAACAACAGTATTTAGGAATTGATCCTTATTCGTTTGCAAGACAAATCATTAAAAAATGGTCCTGGATATTTCCAGCCCCCTTATGGAATTCAGTATATAGTATGTAGTATAGATAGATAGGATAATAGATAAGGAATCAATATATAAAACATAAACTCTTGCAGACTTGCTTCTTTGGACCTATTTTAAAGTGCCTTTAGAAATGGTTTACAACAATACCAGTCAACATGAAAAACACACGATTTGTTTTGGAACGTGGCTTTCTGTTGCCTCCAAAACAACAAGTTTATCTGTGACTTCAGGAGGAGGATCTGGCATGCCCATCAAGCCTAATTTCTTCCCAATAAAGCAAGAACATCGGGCTGGTGTAAGACAGCACAAAAACTATCCATGTGTTAACCAACTATCTGAAAAAAAGTTAGCCTGCAGCCATTGGAAAGGCACAGTAGCCTTTGCTTTCTTTATCACATCACATATATTTGTTAGTTCACCAACACAAGATTGTCACCAACCAATTGTTTTATGAATGGCCATCATTAATAAGTTAGTAACAATGTAAACACAATAATATGTGATTTCTGCATTTTATCCAATTTACGTTTCTATATCTGCTAAAACACCGACAGTTATATTGTGCACACCTGTTCAACAGACTTGACTGCAAACATGATTGTTGTTTAGTAAGTGTTAGTCCTATTTGTGGTGCTAGGAATGAAGGCAAGTTAACTTGTATTCAAAAGACTGCTATAATTTTTTGGCCTGACTTTCCTTCCATGCTCTAGTGCTTGCAAAAGTTCTGAGCGCTACAGGGTTAATTCCCAAATAATCAGCAAATTCAGAATGAAAATAAACTGGCTTAGCAAGTGCTATTTTGGTCCCACACATCATTTATTAGCAGGAAGATCTCTGCTCAAAGCACTCTGGGGACATAAGCTAATTAAATCTTCACATCACCCCTGGGGATAAAGCTAATGGCAATTGTCCTTTTTCCAGAGATGGGGAAATTGAGCCCTAAGAAGTAGCAGAAGGCAGCTTGCAATCTGGTGCCTGCTGGGGGATCAGGGCCATTAAGTGGATTCCCAAGGCCAGAATGCTACAAATAGTCCTTGACTATAGTCCCATTTATTTAGTGACCGTTTGAAGTGACCGTGGCACTGAAAAAAAGATGGCATAACCGGTTTTTTACGCTTATGATAATTGCAGCATCCCCAAGGGCATGGGATCAAATTCCAGGCACTCGGCAACTAGCACGTATTTATGGCAGTTGCGGTCTTCCAGGGGTCATGTGGATCACCTTTGGCTACCTTCTGACAAGCAAAGTCAACAGGGGAAGCCAGATTTGCTTAATCACCAAATGATTCACTTAACAAATGCAGTGATTCACTTAGCAACTGTATAAAGAAAGCTCATAAACTGGGGCAAAACTCACTTAACAACCATCTTGCTTGGCAATGGATATTTTGGGCTCAATTGTGGTTTTAAGTTGAGGATTACCTGTATATGTTTCAATGTGGAATATATTGGCCGATGACCATGGAGATGCTGCCTCTGCTTTGGAGAAGAATTTGATTCAGCCTCTTAGCCATCAAAAGGAGAGATCTCCTATGACTGAGTCTCCAGCAACAGCCTCAAATCCTTTGTTATAATAGCATATATTGAATGGAACATTCCATTCAAATTGTCCTCAATTTATTTAGCAAACATTTGCAGTTGCAATGGTGCTGAAAAAGGTAGACTTATGACTGACCCTTACTCTTATGACCATCGCAGCATCGCCACGGCTACATGATAAAAATTCAGGCCCTTGGCAACTAGCAAGGGTTTATTTAGGTATTGATCCTTATTCGTTTGTATAATAAAATCACTGAAAAATAGTCCCGTATATTTCCAGCCCCCTTATGGAATTATAGCAGATAAGAAATCAGTGTAGAAAACATAAAACGCTTGCAGACTTGCTTCTGTGGACCTAATTTAAAGTGCTGTTATAAATGGTTTACAACAATACCAATCAACATGAAAAATGTTCATGATTTATTTTGGAATGTGGCTTTCTGATGTCTACATGATAAAAATTCAGGCCCTTGGCAACTAGCAAGGATTTATGATGGTTGCAAGATCCTGGGGTCATGTGATCACTATCTGCAACCGCTCCAACAAGTCAGTAGAAGCTGGACCCACTTAATGATGCGCTTCACTTAACGATCACTGACTTGCTTAACCAGGGCAAAAAGGTTGTAAAAATCAGGTGGGACTCATAAGTAACTATCTTGCTTAGCAATAAAAGTTCGAATCCTAATTGTGGTTTTGTTGTAGATTATCTGTACTGCACTCAAGCTATTTGGAGAAGAACATGCCAATCCCTTTTTTGTTAAGAACAAATTGTGTTATCCAATTTTCAAAAAAATCTTCACCTAAAACACTTTAAATAATAATAATTTGAATAATCTTGATTCAGATTTGCCCATTTCTAAGCCTTATGGTCCAAACTCTGTAATGTCCTAATTTCTTCTTGGAGCAAAATTAAATGGCAGAATTTAGAAATAAGTTTCTATTCTTTCCAATTAGCAGGAAAGATCCAATTAGTTTCGCCCCAAAAGTATCTTACAGCCACCTTACAGCCGTAGGAGACAAAGGCAAAAGGCATCATCAAGGAAAGTGATTTGAATTTTCTGCCTAATTGCAACTTCACAATGGCTGAATGTGTGTTATAATACTGTGTGCAGGATCTACTAAGTGAGCAAAGATCACAATGGTTAACATGTTGCTTACTCTAGTAAAATAGCTGGCAATTTAACACAATTGACCTGCAGTCTGTTTCCATTACTCTTGTCAGGATAAAAACATCAACTTAAAGCACATTCACCGTGATATTGGTGAATTGATGCATTCCCACACACCTCAACAGTCAACTGTATCAGGATAAGCTTTACAGGAAAGTTGTCATGCCACTTTCAGACCAGGCCTTATTTCAGAGATCACATTGAAAATAATCTTCACAAGAATATGAAGCAACAAAAGGGAAAAAAAATGCTTTCCAAGAAGAGAGTAATGCCAAATTAAAATATAATCACCAAAAGGAGTTAATTAATTGCCCACAGAGTAAGAACCAGTCATTAGGGACATCTAGCAATAGCAATAGCAGTTAGACTTATATACCGCTTCATAGGGCTTTCAGCCCTCTCTAAGCGGTTTACAGAGTCAGCATATTGCCCCCAACAACAATCCGGGTCCTCATTTTACCCACCTCAGAAGGATGGAAGGCTGAGTCAACCCTGAGCCAGTGAGATTTGAACAGCCGAACCGCAGAACTGCATTGCAGTGCTGCATTTAACCACTGCGCCACCTTGGCGCCACATCTCCAGGGTGAGTCAAGATGGCAGTAGAAATATTGCAATTGAAGACCTGTTTTCTGGAATGTATGTAGCCGAGTCTTCAGTTGTGTGATTGCGCTCATCTTCTGAAGTGTAATCCCCACTCCTGCCTATGAAAGCTCTTGCCAGCTGAAATGATTGAAACCTGGACCAAAAACACTTGCTCATCCTCACCCATCTTCCTTAACCATCTTCCATTTGGATTGCTACAATGCCTTCTACATGGGACTGTCCTTGGAAGACAATTTTGGTAGCTGCAACGGGTGCAGAATGCAGTAGCATGTGCAGTTTGGGGGTGCCAATTAAGACCACTGCTATGTCAGCTGCATTGACTAGCCCTTGCTTTCCTCAAGGGATGATTATTGCCTTTAAGCTGGACACACTCTAGTTTCTCTCTCTTAAAAGTGGATACCTGATGGGATTTCAGAAGTGTGCCTTCTTTGTGATCACCCCAGCCCTTTGCAACAACCTCCGACCTAAGATCTGAGGGGACCCCACCCTTTTAACCTTCCAGAGGACTGTGAGACCTGTGTCTTCCTCCAAGCACCATAGATGGGCTAGGATATGGCTTTTGCCAGAAGCGTTTCTTTTTACCTAATTCTTTTAAGCACTGTTGTGAGCTTCCTAGAGTAACCGTAGGAGAGAGGTAGCCATATAATTCTGTATATCAATCAATCAATCAATCAATCAATCAATCAAAATCTTCCAGTTTCTTTAAGACACCACAATATAAAAAAGATATTGAGAACCTGGAAGTGTGTAGAGAAGAGCAACCAAGATGATAATGGGTCTGTAGATTAAATTGTGTGATTGAAAAAGCTAGTCTATCTAAGAGAAGGATTAAGGATTACACGATAGCTGTCTTCCAGCACTTGAAAGGCTGTCACTGAGAAGAGAAGATTGATTTATTCTCTAGGGCCCCAGGCCAAAGCCATGGGTGGAATAGGACGAAAGGACAAGTCATGGGTGGAAGCTTGTCAGTGGGACATACATACAGGTAAGGAGAAAAAAATCCTAACTATGAGATCAATTAATCAGTAGAATACCTTCAAGAAAAGACTGGACAATCATTTGTCCAGGATACAATAAGATATCTTGCCTTGGACAGGAAATTGGATTAGAAGATCTGCCTAGTCCCTTCCTGACCTACGATTCTAAGTTACCTCCAAGAATTTTCTTTTTGACATATACCATCAGAGTTCAGAAATGCCACATTGAATTGTATTATCCTGAACAACTGATGCAAAGCATTATTAATGTGAAAAGAACTGCAATCATGAAAGAACTTCAACAAGAGGCATACCTAATTTGCAGTATTTTATTTACAAGTATACATTGAACACAAAGAAACACTGATATTTAAGCCTAGTTAGTAGTGTAACAATATGCTTCATCAGGATGATTATTCTAATCCAATTACACTTAAAAATTAATGCCAATAAATTCTTGGTCATAATATTAAGAAATATATAAATTGAAAATATGATTGCTTAAAATTTGAAAATGAAAATGAAGCCTTTCTGAGTCAGACTTTAACATAATCAGAAGGGAAAAGTCTCAAATTGAGTGTATATAGTTCAAGTTAACAGAATAAAAAGCGTAATTTCACTGTGAGGGGAACAGGCAGTTTGCTTCTTTAGAGAGAAGACATATCCCCACTTTAGAGCCTCCAGTGTGCAGTCACATCATTGAGCAGGACGATTTCCCTTGTGAAGATGCTCCATCAATCTTCTCTGCTTCCAAAATTATCCTCCGGAAAACGTCCACAGCAGTCTGAAAGAAGGAATCAGAAGGAGATCTTCTAAGAACCCAACGCACAATTGTTAAGAATTCCTTTCTTTATGTTAGAACGATGATTAATACCCAGTGCCAGTGCTGGTGGTTAAGTGGGGTGGATTAGATACTGCACCTGTCTTTTGAAAGAGCCCATGGAGGTTCTGGCAGTGAATTTAGAGAAATGTAATCTTAGCCTATCCAGAAATCATCAAGTTGAGGAAAGCTACAGTACAGAATACACAGGAACAACAACCCAGGAACTATAGATTTTTCTATCCAAATACTGGCTTTCTGTGTGGCCTGATTAAAATAATCCGCCTCTTACTATGACATTGTTTTTCATTAGTAGTTTTGCCTCCATTGTTTTTAAAACAAGCGCATTGAAATGTATTTGAGGATTGGAACTGAAGAAGAAACAGTTGCCCAGAAAATGCACGAGAAAATATTGGTTCCAATAATTAGTGAATCCCACCCATTAGCAAATCCAATGCCTGCCTCCTTATATTGCAAGAATTATTTGTCAACAAGGTTTAATTTTGAATTGGGTTTCATGTCCAATTTGGATTCAAATGATCCCTTGGGCATCTTAAAAATGTAATACAACAAGTAATTGAACAGTGTTTTGTTTATGATCAGATGTGCACAGGATCTCATGTGACATTTTAAAATCTAAAATGAAATGAACATATTCACCATATCAATGTATTCCTATATATATATTTATAAATGGTCCATAAGGAGCTAGTTAATTTATTTCTCCTGAATATTACTTTAGCACAATCCTAAACTCTATTGACAATTAATCAACATTTTTTCTACACTGATTTCTAACCTGCAAGTAACTTTCTCTTTAGGAAAAAACCTATAGGAACATTGTTTTGATGGGGGGGAAATCTATTATTGAATCAGGAGTTTAGAACCAAGGAAAATCTGTTCTCATCTTAATAGATAAGCAGTGGTTTGTGATTTGTTGAGTATGTCACAAATAGCTGGTCTCACCCACTGGGCCAGGGCATAAACCTTATTACTTGTTGGGTTCAATATCATTAATAATAATCATTATTAATCCAGGTTCAAACCCATGACGTAAGGCTGTATGGGATTGAATAGAAAACTAGTAATGCTCTTTTCAGTTTATTTCAAAATGGAATGATCTATGGTAGCTGGAGAATTCTGGGAGTTGGAGCAGTGGTGGGATTCAAAATTTTGTACTACCAGTTCTGTGGGTGTGACTTGGTAGGCATGGCATGGCGGGCGTGGTTTGGTGGACGTGGCAAGGGAAGGATACTGCAAAATCCCCATTCCCTCCCAATCAGCTGGGACTTGGGAGGCAGAGAATAGACGGGGTCAGGTGGGGTCAGTCAGAGGTGGTGTTTGCCGGTTCTCCGGACTACTCAAAATTTCCGCTACCAATTCTCCAGAACTGGTCAGAACCTGCTGAGTACCTTTAAGTTGGAGTCCACTAATCTTAAAGTTGCCAAAGTATGGCACCCCTGAACTAGTCTTCTACTTCATGATAGCTTTTCATCTCACACTCTAACTTAAGTTGCCCTGATGGCCCATGGAAAATAGTGGCTCTTACCCCTATATCTTCTTTTACTTTTTTAAAAAACAATTGGAATCAAGTGGCTATATCCAGTTTCTGATGTCTGTAACAATTTCATAATAGCCTAAATGGCTGAAATGGGTAACATATGGTGACTTGTGACAGAAAGAGTCAAATAAATGGCAGTCTTGAATTTTCTCCCTTGAAAAAGGATCATTGGCAAGTTGTAGGAAGAGTGACTTGATTTTTATTTAAGCTTGTTTATAAAATGTTTCCTTTCTTGAAAGAACTGTAAAAACAAAAGCAATACAGAAGAAAGGACTAACCTGAATCACAAAACACATATTACCAAATTTCTAAAATGGGTTATTCCCTGTGTCTGTTCCAGTTAAACATCTAATGTGGAATAGCATCAGGTTATGAAAGCAACCAAATAAGAGTGTGTATGAACAGATAAGAATGCTGCTGCAATAAATAAACAGCATTTAACTATATGGGATATAAATATTTTTTTAAATGTGTGGCATGTATTTAGTTCTAATATAAATAAAAATAGAAGCAAAATGACCCCCACAAAAATGAAATAAACCACAAATTATTTTACCTTTTCTGCACATCCATAAACTAATTGACTGGATTGCTGTGCAAAATTGCATGAGGCTGAAAAGCTGGACTGTTGCTATTACCATTTGGTGATATAAAAGTTTTAATAATTATACTTTCCAGGCTCTTGAGAGTGTTATGTCTCTTTCTTGCTGAATTTCAAAACTGGGGTTTGAATATATACATATATTGTTACCTGGTTTTCTTTAGCAGAAGATTCCAGGAAAGCTGCATTCCATGATTCTGCTAAAGCTTTCCCTTCTTCATAGCTGATCACCCTGGAGCGGAGATGAGAGAAAAAGGCAATTTGTTGTGAGGGGCTCATGATAGGGAGAAGACCCATTTGCTCACCTGGAAGTTCAATGGTAGTTTGGCCCTGGAATCTTGGTGTGTGGGTTTTGTAGCCTTGTCCGAAGGTCGCAAAAGGTGATCATGTGACCCCAGAACAGTGCAAACGTCATGAATATGAGCCAGTTGCCAGGCCATGTAGGTGAACAACACTTCAGGGGAAAAACAATCTGTAGTCGTTTTCATTACAGAGTTATGCAATCCACATATTGCTGGGAAGGGATGGACTCTTATTGTTACAAATGATCACCAAGTTGTAGCAACAACTTAGGCACTATCTCCAGTTGCACATTACAACAGCTTCACAAGCAATTTGCTGGGTGTTATTTTTGGAACAGCCAATTGGGCCCATTAGGGAAATGCCATACATTTTCCAGAGTCCTGTACTGATCAGTTCAGAAAGAGTCATTATTTGGGGAATCTTTCTTGTAAAAGAATATTCAAAAATATGAAATTGTTATCATAATTAGGAGTTCTGGCTCAAGCATTAAATATTTATTAAATAAATGTATAGACACAGTCTTTGACTTACGATCATTCATTTAATAGCAATAGCAATAGCAGTAGACTTATATACCGCTTCATAGGCCTTTCAGGCCTCTCTAAGCGGTTTACAGAGAGTCAGCATATTGCCCCCAACAATCTGGGTCCTCATTTTACCCACCTCGGAAGGATGGAAGGCTAAGTCAACCCTGAGCCAGTGAGATTTGAACCGCTGACCTGCTGATCTAGCAGTAGCCTGCAGTGCTGCATTTAACCACTGCGCCACCTTGGCTCTTAATGACCGTTAGTGACAGTTACAATGGCACTGAAAAAAGTGACTTATAACCAGTTTTCGCACTTACAACTATTTCAATACCACGATGGGCCATGCGATCAAAATTCAGACATTGGGCAACTGGCTCATATTTATGACGGTTGCAGGGGTCATGTGATCACCTTTTGCGACCTTCTGACAAGCAAAATGAATAGGGGAAGACAGATTAACTTGACAACTGTGTTATTAACTTAATTGAAGTGATTCACTTAACAACTCTGGCAAGAAAGGGCATAAAATGAGGCAAAACTCACAGAACAACTGTCTCACTTAGCAATGGCAATTTTTGGCTCAGTTGTGGTTTAAGTCAACCACAACTGGATAGCTACCCAACTCACACATGTTGAGTAAATAACACTTTAAAAAATATATATTAAAAATCTATACTCATTCCCTACAATACAACAACACAATGAAATCAGCTATTTGATTGGCTCCATTTGGGGTTCCCAGCCCGTTGACAAGAGCAGGTTTTTAGGGCCTTCTGGAAAGGCAACTGTGCGAGGGCCAGCCATGACTTGGGGTAGGGAATATGTTACGTAGAGAAGGGGCCACCACTGAGAAGGCCCTTTTTGTGGTCCTGCCAGATGTACATCCCTAATTGATGGGATCCATAACAAGCTTTGCCTTCACATCCTGTAGGCCAGGTGGATGTAATAGAGGATAGGCAGTCTTTCCAATAGCCCAGACCCAAGCCACACGCAAGCAAATATAAATATCTCTGACACTAAGCAATTTTTCCAGCTAGCCCAATTTTTCCAGATATGATGAGTTCTTAGAAGGTTTATGGAACCCAACAAGTCAACTGCAAGAAGTTATGGGAGTTGTATCCCAATGCATTTGGGGAATGTCAGGTTAGAGAAAGCAATTGAGACAGGGAGAAACACTGCATGTTGTCAACGATAGCTGTATTGCAAGCATCTTGAAAAGCCATGAAACTGGCCAAAATTCTCAATGTAGGTAGTACTGGTAGATGTAGCAGTGGCAACAATGACCCTGGTGCCTAACAATAACCTGAATAGGAAGCGAGGAATGTAAACAACATTTTCAAGAATAATTGTAATGCATGAATTAATGTGTACATGCGTAGAGAAGTAAAAGGCAATAAAATACTGCCATAAAGAGAAAATAAAACCTCAGAACAATCTGCCTGACAAACACAGCTGTCAATGAACTATTGCTCCAGATCTACCCCTGATGAAGCCTTAATGTAATGAAAAATATTCATTTTCACAACAAGTGCCCCACACAAAGAGAGTGCAAGTCAGTGGGCACGCACAAACGTGAATGCCACATGGATTCATTGCAGAACTAGAAAGCAAATCAAGAATTTAGGTAACAGTAGATTTCCTACATATCCTGTGAAGATCATTGGGTGAACCTGAACCTCTTATGTGGTCTTAATCTAACCAGCTACATAGGGAGCCTGTGAGATTGAACCTGAATAACCCTAAGACCCTTGGAAAAAGTGATAAATGTAGGATAAATATAGCATGTCCTTGGCGGCCCGCAATTCTTGCCTTCAGCTAAATAGGTCATTGACTGGCCAATGATCCAAGCTTAGTTGGGTTTACAAGCAAATAAAGGCCAGGAAAAAAGGATCAGATAAAAATTTTGTGTCCAAGGTAGAACATTGGAGGGGAAAAAATATGAATTCCCCTAAATATTGCACTATATTTTAAGTTTAACATGACTGCAGCAGAACCTTCCTATTTAAAAGGAAATATTCCATACCGTTCCATATGCAGGTCCTTCTTATTCCCAACCAGCATAATGGGAATCCTGTGAAAGAAAAGATATACAACTAATTTCAGAATAGACTCAAATGCTTAGGGAATAAAACAACTGTAAACAATTTAAAAAATGAAACATGGAATGAAAATGACTATGTTGCTACTTACTGGACTTTTCCCACCATGTCCAGTAACTTTCCATGGATTACTTTAATCACTTCAAAACTGCAAAATAAAAGGATAACATTATATCTGACAATCAAAGTCATTCTCGTAACATTTCTATCCAGTTTACAAATAGTTTTAAATACATCAAATGATTCTATTAAACTCTTAAGAATGTCTATTTGCCTAGAAATAAATGTGAAAAATAAGAATGATGGTTGTATAAAGAATATTCTGTCTTTCCAGAGAGCAAACTGAAACCTTCAGGGAGATTGGATCATTTCTGGCAGTGGGTTGTCTGGAGCAGAAAGATATTTGGTGACCCGGCGCTCCAGTGCCAAACCAGACCTGGAAAAAATTAGTCCATACATAATCAGTGAAAACTTGCTAATGATAACATTTTCATAGAGATATATTTTGAAATGATCAATTAGTCTTTAGGCCAATTTATCCATGGCAAGAATTATTAATTGGGCTGCATATGAATTTGTTTTTAAATGGTAAAATCTCACAACTAAATACAATGATTACATATTCAAAATAAGGGGTCTGTTTTACATTAATATTATTATTTTTAAAATGTAAATGCTGCCCGACTCCCAGAAACTCTGAGTTTACAAGTTTTTAAAAGCATTAATAAAATTAAAAACCATAACAATACAAGAAACATAAAAACAAAGAAAGAAAATTCTAAGAAAGAAAACCCAGATGGGAACAAAGGAAAAGCAGAAAAGGGTAGTAATACCAAAATGTAGGACATATATTTCAGGATAAATGAAAGATTGTATATTTGGCTTTTGATCATTCATTTAACAACCATTCAAAGTTAAGACAGTACTAAAAAGTGTCTTAGGATCAGTTCTTGTACTTAACGGCTGTTGCAGCATCTTCATTGTCACGTGATTAAAATTCTGTGACAAAGTGAATTGTCACATTAAAATAAATGCAAATTTATTTTTGCAGTGCCAATGCTTTGGAACTGGCATTTATTTTTGACGGTTGTAGAGTCCTGGGATCACGTGATCCTCATCAGCGACCTTCCAGCTGGTTTCTGACAAGCCAAGTCAGTGGAGGCAGTTTCACTTAACTATATGATTCATGGTGATTCACTTAACAACTGTGGCAAAAAAAGATTATAAAATTTGGTGCAGCTTACTTAACAACTATATTGCTTAGAGAGGACTACCTATACGGTATAAATGGGGTAAGTAATAGGGCACTTACAGATGCTATGAAATAGAAGGAAGTAGTCCAATATTACAAGAACCAGGGTCTGCCACCTAATCTCATGAGATTTCAGTCATTTTAATTCAAAAATGTTAATAAGCTATGCATATTTCTTAGATTTAAAAAATATCACAGCATTTTCTCTTAAAAAATAGGTTTAAAATTTCTAATTGGATGCAAAATGTCAAAAATTAAAATAAAAGATAAAATAGATAAAAGAAAGCAACAACAACAACAAAACTCAATATGCAGACTCGACAAACCATTAGACATTTTTCTGTCATCCGTTTTCTATGTTTCTATAAGAGGATGCCAATCCGTGCCACCCGGAAAGGCTGATTATCCATGGAATTGAGAAGGCAGTGGCCGCAAGCATATAGCAGGCCAAGGCAAGAGTGGGGGACCCTAAACCCTATCAAGGTCAGTTGGAAAGAGGATATACATACTTGGCCACTTCACACAAGATCAATCATTGTAGGGGGCAAAACATCGTTATGAAACTAATCTTTGAAATCAATAAACCATAAACAAATCTGTTGAAAGCCACCGCAGAAAGAAAAGGCTTTAATAAAAAAAAAAAAGATCATTTGCATGTAAGAAGTCTCTCAAAAGTTTTCAGCATATTAATTTGGAAACCGAAGATTACCGCATCACAACTTTTATTAATTCTCCAACTAGCTGCAATGCCAAAAAACTATTTTAAATGTTTTTTTAAAAAACAAAAGTAAAAGATTTTCTATCCCCTGCAGCCAAGAACACACACATATGAGAAAGTGATAATTGAGTCCCATCAGATGAAGCCGAGTTCCAGCAAAGGAAATTTCCAGTGTTGGCCTCAGTAGCAATTCAGAAGCTGAGGTTATTTGGTCCATTAAAGTTTTGTTCTCTATTGCCCTGTATAATACATCCTGGGTCACAACTTCCAATAAGGAGGTCTGTCCGAATCTTAATTCTGTTGCCTTCCTTATTTTATACACACTATCAGGCAGCAGCAGATTGGAATCATCACAATATAACCTTATATACATGAATAACTAAAGGCAAAAAAAATTATATTTAGAGTAATGGGATTTAGCATCTCAAGTTTTAACTGCCTTGAGAAAGCACCAAGGTTTTTACTTCAGGAGGCAAAAAAAAGAACAAATGCCAACTTAGTGGAGAATTCAGTACTGTACTGAAATAAATTATCACCCCTTGCTTGCTAGGGGAAAGTGTGAGAAATAGATCAGAAAGTTCCTTTTCAAGTTCCTGCATAATCATTGGATATTTTTACTTGTTCCATTATTTAATTTTTAAATATGTTATCTAAAATAGTGGATAACCTTGAGACAATTCAGAACTCGTACATATGCAGTTTAGACGTCCCAGTGTTTAGACTAGCATTTTGACCATGAAGATCTCTGACGCCCATAACTTTAAACATGTACTGTAAATCTGATTGTAATTGTACTAACAGTCTTTACTCAACTTATATCCTAACTTTATTAAAAGGTCGCTTTGACATTAGGTAGCACAGTCACTGCTCTGACCACATATTTTTCCTTGTAGGTTCACGCTAGTGAGGAATGTGGTGAAACTGGCAACTTGAGGGGGAAGCATAAAATACAATCCAGTTCTTCTGTTTTTAAGCCTTCCATTATAGGATATATTTTAGCTCATGTGCTGTAACTCCTCAATGCATATAAAAGCAACCCATAAAACAGATTTTTATTCTTATGGAAAGACTGAAGCACAGATTAAAACAGATCAAAATCAGACAATAAAGATATAGTGTATGGTACATAGAAACATAATTTACCTTTTTATTGAAGTGACTGAGTAAACAAGAATGTAGCCATTGATATCTATGGAATAGGTCTGAGGAAATATAGAATATTCATCCTGTTGGAAGAGAAAGCTTCATATTGAAGTTCTGTAGCAACACACACCTTTGATGCTTAAGATTAAACACAATCATCACAATATTGGAACACCATACATGAATGTACACAAACGGACATCTTTTCACTACTGTGTCTTATAATATTTCCAGGCATAGCTGAAAGATTTCAATGCCTGTACAAGGGTCAACAAGAAATCAGTTGAAAATATAAGGCATGGAAGCAGTATTACGGAAAATGGCATGTCCATATAATCAAGTTTCTAACCAAATGATTTTGACACATGCTAAGTGGGAATTATTTAGTAATACTGAACTTTGCATTCCTAAATTGCTATATTAAAATTGAGTTGCAAGAAGACTATTAAAATAAACTATTATGTTACTAGATTTACATTTTATCAATTTTATGTTTTTGCTGTTAAGAATGCAAAATTAGATAAACCACTTTAGTAACTTTGCACATACTCAACTGTATTACAAAGGTTAGACTTAAGACTTCAGTTTATAGCAAAATCCAGAACGGGCATAAATAGTATTGCACAAAAGGCCGGACCAAACAATAGTCTAAGTTCCAAAGATCTGAACTTTAATCCTGCTGCTTATTATGAGACATTCCCAAAGTTCTAAAGGTTCTATTTTGGTTGCCTTCCTAACCAGCCCAAGCACCTTTCAGAGATGTTGCCATTTACCATAGCATTTTCTTGATTGCCTGTTGGAGACAGACTTTGCCAATACTACTTATATTTTAAGGTTGTAGGCAACAGAATCTTGCCTCTTCCTTTATCCATCTGAGAATTACAGATGGTCTTGTGTGAGACATTTTCTTAGGTTATGGTTCATCCCCTGCACTTGGGTTGGACAAATCCTCTGGAATTGACTTCGTAGTGGCTTTTGCTCTTGTTCTTTTGGATCTTAGTGAACTTGGAAAGTTAAAACGGGTGTGAAGAAGGTAACACTAAAAAGACTGAACCCATTTGATCATAACACAGTTCTTCAAGGACATCAACAAATATCTGTGCAATTTGAAGATATTGAACCCAAACTAATACCTGGCCAGCGGTGTCAACCACTTGAAGGTGATATTCTTGTCCATTGACAGTAATCAGCTTTGTGAATGCTGGACAAATAAAAATAAGAATATATTATTGTTTCAGATGCATCGTTCATTAAAATCATGCATTTGATAAAATACAGCATTAGCATTGCTTTTTCAGAGGCAGAAAAAGTTACTTTTTACAGTCCATTTGCTCATACACAATGCTTAGAAATTGCAGGCTGAATTGGAAAATTTTATAACTCCCCCTTGCAGGAAGATGCTGAACTTGAGGACTTTATGATTCTTCTCATCTAGGAAATTATAAACAATATTTAACAAAAGGCTGACTCAAGTAATTACATTTTAACTGACTAAATGCTTTTTTTTTTACATTTGCAAAATTAAAATCATGTTTAAACTAATATCCTTGTTTCTCATATGCCTCTTGCTTTTCAATTTTACTTATCTGCATTTAAGTATATTGTACTTGATTACACATGAATTTAATTTCCTTAACCAATCAGAATCTTTAAAGTTAATTAAGCTTGATAGCAGCAGGTTTCTAGATTTGGAATTCCATTTCATGAACTGTATCTGCTATCATTAAGGCTGCCTGCCCCAATTTAGTACCTGCAGCTTGGCATATCCATCATCTTGTGAAAGTGTTTAGCACATGAAAACAAGAGAAATTGTTACAGTCGACGGAAGTCAAGAAATGCAGCATTTGACTACAAGACTGACAGTGAATGTTCGATGAAACCAGCATCTTGTTAGCATAAATCACATTCTATTTTATAAAAAAAAATATGTTGGAATGATCTGTATAATCTATGTCTTATTTTTTTTCCTAATGCCATCCAAATCATTCCAAATATAAACATTAGATATTCTAACAGCAGCAATGCGGGGTGGATAAAATTTCAGAGTGATAAATGCAATACATCTTGTGAAACATTCCTTATTGCTGAAGAAATAGCTGCTATACCAAAGCCACCGATCTAAGCACTTTTATGCAGAGAAGGTCCAGCTGCAAAGCTAACTTGAATCCAAACAGTAGCGCTGGGATTTTTTTCTTCCAAGGTCTCAATCATTTATAGTCAAAACAGGAAAATCGAAGGATTTTTCTTCCAAGGTCTCAAACATTTATAGTCAAAACAGGAAAATTGAGGAACTTTTCTACCAAGGTCTCAGAATTTGAGTCAAAACAGGAGCACTGGGGAATTTTTCCACCAAGGTTTCACAAGCTTCCTGGCAGTAACACAGTAGACCAGAGGTCTTCAAACTTGGCAACTTTAAGACTTGTGGACTTCAACTCCCAGAATTCTCCAGCCAATTCTGCTGGTAGACAGCTCAGCACATCCTAAGACAGTTCATCAATTCTGTTCTTTGCAACAGACTTCAAATCAAGTTCATCTTTCAACGTTTGAAAGATGCCATGATTACAAAACCAAATTTTAAGTTACCGAACTGAATCTGGTGTATTTCAATGTGTGTGTGTGTGTGTGTGTGTGTGTGTGTGTGTGTGTGTGTGTGTGTGTGTATGTATGTATGTATGTATGTATGTATGTATGTATGTATGTATACATACAGAATGAAGTCTCAAAGGTTTTGTGAATGTATTTTGAATGCAGCCAAACTAGATTTTCTGCACTGGACAACTGCAGAATTTTGTAAATCTCAGACTTGTTTTATAATCCTCGTTGAGGATTGAGATATTGCTTTATGACTTCTAAACATATTTATGATTCACAGACAACAATCATATTTGCAAATGTTTCCAATTCAAACACAAGGGAGGAAAAAAATACAAAAAAACACAAAAAATGACCTAGTTCTCTAAAATTACTACAATTAATATTTATTACAGGCCAACACATTGTAGAACTCTTACTTCTCATCTATAATGGAGTGTTAAATATGAGAAATAGTGTTCACACTTATATTTTTGAAATAAGATTAAATAACCTTCAGGAATGCTAACTAAAACCATGTGGCATAGTATTGTCTATGTGCATACGGTACACACACATACAGTGTAATGTATGGTTTTGTGTGTCTGCGTATGCACCTGCCTATACAGGGTGTACCAAAAGTCAGGCCCCACAGATACCGTATTTTTCGGAGTATAAGACGCACCCTTTTCCCTCAAAAGAGGCTGAAAATCTGGATGCGTCTTAATATACTGAATAGAACATATTTTGCCTCCCGAAACCCTACCCCCTTCACCAAAATGGCTATGCAGAGCCTTTAGGAGCCTTGCAGAGTGCTCGTGGGGGCTGGGGAGGGCAGAAATGAGTGAAAAATGCACCTTTTTTTGCTCAATTCCCTCCCCTCTCCCCACAGCTCTCAGGAGCACTCTATAAGCTTCCTAAAGGCTATGCATGCCCTTTTTGGGGGGAAAAACAGGCCCGTTTTCGCAAAAAATGAGCCATTTTGGGGAGGTCTGCAGAGTGCAATTTTTTTTAAAAAAAATCTGCCTCTTCAAAACCTTGGTGCGTCTTATACTCCGAAAAACATGGTTATTTATTACATGAATTAAACTATAAATGATTTGGTTGTTATTTGCTTCTAAGCACTTCCTTTCTCATTTGACATGTGACCGTTGAACATTCCTAAGTACAATAACATTTTTTCTGAGAAATAAATAAATAAACTGTATTGTGATTGGCCTATGGGGCCTGATTTCCGGTACACTCAGCATGTGTGTGGATGTATTTGTAGATGTGTGGGAAGAGACGGCTAGAACTCATTGACATTTAATAAGAAAATCTTCAGATACCCTTTTTGAGAGGCAGACAAAGTACAAGATCCAATCTGGGTCAGTCACCAGGACTGGAGATTTATTCTTCTGAGTTTTCGGACTCCTGCAGGAACCTATCTTCAGGGAACTTCTCTAACTTCTTTTAGAGGTTTCCTGAAGATGGGCTCCAGCAGGAGTCCGAAAGCTCAGAAAAGTAAACTTTTGGCCCCAGTGACTGGCCCGACTGGATCTTGCAACATGATCCTAGGCACATATATTTGCCTTTATTTATAGACAAAGTACCTTAGATACTGCCCAGAGATTTCTCTGATGTATTTAGTAATATAAAATTCTAGCATATTATTGAGGTAGTTTGGGCAAAGACAGGTTAAAATTTAATGTAAACAATGTTAAAATAATTGAATCTTAAATTGATCCATATTCTGAAAAATAAACAAAAATAATATAAAATATATTACAATAGTAGGAATTCCATAATTAACTGAGCATTGGTTTATCTTATGTATGGGTTAAATTGTAAGAATATCTGGAAGTGGTTCCCAGGAAGGACCTCCTGCAATGAAAAGACTGCTAGGTTAGTTAAGACTGCTGCCTGGAGAGAATGGGTTAAAATGGCACAAGCTTGGAAAGTAGAAAGACTGTTCTAGAAAACCTACCGAAGCCAAATGGCAGCATATATATATATTTTGGTAGCTGCCTATTTTATTTTATTTTATTTAAAAAATGAGAACCATGATTAAATGCCACAGAGTTGGCTGTATAAGAAGTATTACCACAGTATAGTATATGTGTATATAATATCCATAGAATATATCTCTGTCTTTATTGAACATTTAACATTAAGATAGCCAAACATTTAGGGGAAAACATTAAAAAAAACAAGATACAGAAACTGTGTGAAATAGTTGAGAATTCTTCTGATTGTGCAGAGTTCAGAATTACTTACTGTTCTCTATGGTAGGATCATAGGAATCAACAAATTGGCCTTCCACAAACTGAATGGTCAAAGATGATTTCCCTATGAAGAAAGCAAAGGAAGTATTACAAGTGCTGCGCACTATACATTAAGAACATTTTTTTCAGACAGATTTTTGTTTTTCAGCATCCTGAAAAAAATGGACTGAGATCTGAAAAAATGATAGGAATTTCAGTCCATAAATATTTTCCATGGCTTGATTTTGTTTAGCTGAAGTACATAGGAATGGTTATTTTATAATCCTCAATTCAGATATTCTGAATCTCACCATACTATAAACTATTTATCTAGTTCTATCAATAACAGCCTTCTCCAACGTTGTTCCCTCTTTATGCCCAGCAAACATCGCCAGTATTGGCCCTAATAATCTAAAAAACCTTAGGACAGGGAAGCCTTGCCTACATTGACTGACACCAACTTTTAAAGCTTTCCTAGATGACTGTCATTCAAGCCCTACTTGAAGATGCCACAAACTGAACTCAAAGCACTTCTGGATACATAATATACAAAGTATATACCCAGATTGCCCAAAGGAACAAAATATTCCTGAAACACAGGAGAGGGAAGGCTATCCTAATACCTGCTCCAAGTGAAATCACAACAATTTACATGTCAGATGCTACAGCTTTCAATTCACCACAATTACTTCTAGAGTTATAGAAAATGACTTGCTTCCATTGGGATTTTGATTGTGGACAACATATATATTTTAAAACAATATTATTTTGATCATCAACCAGAAATCATTTTTTTTTGTGATGAAGAACTGGCTATAACGTCATTCTTCACTTATGTTGCTATGATTATTAGTTCAATAGACACAATTCTTAGAGTAGAGCATAAACCATCCTTTAATTCATAGACTTATTATAATCAAATATTAAACCTATCCTCAAAGCTGAATCCCTGAAAAATAATATTTTGACTAATGTACTTATTGTTGGGCGACACATAAGTTAATAACAGATTTTAAGCCTCAGAAGCACAATATAATATGAAACAGAATGCCACCTTAATTTAGACACATGGAAAACTATTTTAAAATGTAACTATATCTTTTCGCCTATACTGCCCAGCTTAATGAAATACCTACTGAATTTCTGCTTGATATGTTTGTCTACAGGCAATATAATTTTTAAACTATGATACGTAGTGGGTATTTTCATCTGAGGTTTACATTTTTCTAATTCTAAAGTTATATTTATGTTAGTATTTTGCCATAGAGAAAGAGTCATGGTGTAATAAAGACTGAGCTTTTAAATTAACATGAAATCCCTCAGATTTCCTCTGTATACAGATATTTTTAAAGTGTTATGCCATAATCACTTTTCTCAGAGATGTTGAATCTACAATAGATCCAGTCTGGTACCCTTCAGATGTAATGGGATTAGAATTTCAGGATTTTCAGACACCAAGGCCAAATTTTGGGGCAGCAGCAGTAACATCACACCTGGAAGGTACCAAGACAGGAAAACAGGTAATCCTTGCTTACCAACTGCTCTTCCAGCAACTGTTTGAATTTACAACAACATTGAAAAAGAAGATTTATGACTAGTCCTTGAAGTTCCGCAAGTGCCACCTGACGGACACTTGATTGTGATTCAGGCACTTGGCAATTGACATGCATTGTACCAACTGCAATTAGTTAAGTGAGAACTTCCTATAGCTGATTGTCAATCATAATTGGCATCACACTGCAGGTGATCAGAATGCTTTTAAAAGCAACCTAAAACCAAGAGGCACCAGTCATAGCCAATTTCCAATTAATCGATGTCTGTTCATCTACTGTATGCATTTTCATCCACAGGAACAGTTGATCTTAAAAACATGCTAGGGCACAGGTTCATCAAGGGCGACTTAAAATTCATCTCTGAACAAATCATATGGAAAGGAAAATCATTGTAATGTTGTCATTCTTTAAAATAGTAAACAGGTTTGGGCGATATGCCCCCTGGTAAATAAATTCGATTCTAACTCGATTCCTCCTTCCCAACCTTGTGCATGAGACAAACTTACAAAATTTACAAGGTTAGGCCTAATCTCCATGCTCAGACTACAGATGTTCAAGCAGCACAAATGAAACACCAAAAGTTCTTCTATTTAAAGGGGATAGGAAGAAAATCAGGTCAGCTGTCTATCGTGGACACTAACATGAAAGTACTTCCACAATAAGAACAGGTCATTACACAAAACACAAACGTGTGTATATTTTTACCTACACTATGATGGATACTGATAGTAATAACTAGAAAAGTATTGTAAATATCCAGAAATATATGCAACGATAAGTAATGATGGGTATAATAGAAATAAGAACCCTCCCACCCCCACCAGAAAGTATAGACTAATTTACTCATTCTCTTTAGGAAATATAAATATTTCTCTTGCACACTTAGGCAATGAGGATATTGCCCTTAGTCTTCATCAACTCTTCAATCACTCCCAAACAGGGAAAGCTGAGTTAAAAGTTTGCTGGGTACAAAAAGAACTTTCTAGCACTGTTCCTTAATTTCCTTAGTTTAACCTGACATTAAAAACCTTGTTATCTTGTTAGCTGTCATCATCATCATCATTCCAGTTCTGGTGGTTGCAAACTCTCTTAAATTTCCATGTGATATCTCTAGAAGATTGTGACTCACTGTTTGAAAAGCCTACTCTAGAATATACAGAATACTATTTTAGATGAATATTCAATAAATACTTTTCAGTACTAATATTGCGTATTTAAAGAATTCATGGAAACCAAAGAAGAGATTTCACTTACTTAAAAAAAAAACACTGACTAATTTCTTTCTTACCTTGTACAGGGTGGTTTTGTTAGTAAAGGAAGTTCCTGTTTTATCTGAAAGAATGGAAGGAGGAAAAGGGGAGACTGAACAGAAGTAGGCACTACCTATCAGTTTCATTAAAACATGCATAAAGACACAAAATATATTGTACCTTCATTCAAAGAATAGTTTGGCATAAATTTATGTCTGGTTTAATGTTTTGTTTAGACCAGTGTTATTCAAACCCGGCAATGTTAAAATGTATAGATTTCAACTCCCAGAATTTTCCAGACAGCATGCCAGCTTGGGAATTTTGGGAGTTGAAGTCCACAAATCTTAATATTGCTATGTTTGAAAAACACCAGTTTAGACCAATGTTTATGTTGATGAAATATAAAACTCGTTTTTCAAGTGCTATTTCCATCTTCTTCACATGATCATTGATCACATTTATTCTTCACTCAAGTTCTTGTTAGCATTAGGACTTACATTCAAGCAACATACATATTATATGTTATTACATACAGATTCCAAACAGTGCATATGTTAAAATTAGGATCAACATTTTATGCATAAAACTCTACTGGGTGTAGGGCCTGAAATATGTTGCAATCACAGTTGTAAAAGAATGCATCTGTTAGAAAAATTGGATGAGAAAAAGCAATAATTTAGAATCCCTGACATTATATAAGTAGTATTATTCAAAAACAAACAAATCAAATTATAGTAATGTAAAAAGAATATCATCCCAGAAGATGTCAGCTATGTGACATTCATGTTTCATTCTTGCCAACAAAATGTAGGCATGCAGGTTGCACCTCAGCTACAATTCAGAGCTGACTGAAAGATTCTGGAGTAGATTATAATTTTATAAAGTTATAATCGAATAAGATTACTGGCACTGTTTTGCCTGCCTACTTTCTATTTTGAGTGGGAAGAACAGAACACTGGATCTTTAAGTTGGACATGTTCGCCTGTACCAAATCATTGGCATAGTTTATCTTCATATCAGCTGTCATCTGTGAGTGAAAACTGGAACAGTCTCAGAAATTAGTTTAATTCAAAGTCTTGTAAATAATTTGCTCTAGACTATCCCTATCTACCGGATGTCTTCAAGATATATTGGAATCTTGCCCAAATCTGGTTCACCGACAAATGCGCGCTCGACAAATGTGCGCCAACAAAACCGTGCCGTGACGAAACAAACATTCCACAACGCGAAAACAATGTTATAACCCTAACCCTAACGTTGTTTTCGCGTCCCACTATGTTGTTTTTTTCATCGCGGTGCGGTTTTGTCGGCGCACATTTGTCGGATCACGCCCAAATCTAATGCTCACAAAGCTGCTGGGAATCTTTTCATAAGGCAAACCCTTTTGGATCATAGCACTTGGAGAGAAGGCTATTATACATTTTAGGGATATCTGGAATGATTCATTTTCATATTATTTTGAAAACAATAGTGGGAAAGGAGGGAGACTATTGAAGCTACAGTTTAACTTTTAGTTTGTGCAGCTTAGATAATAGTTATGCCCTTTCCTATTAAATCAGGAATGATTCTTAACCTTTCATCTTAATCTCATGAGTTATTCATGCATCCAGTTTTGGTCGCTAGATGTAAAAAAGATACTGAGATTCTAGAAAGAGTGCAGAGAAGAGCAACAAAGATGATTAGGGGATTCGGGGCTAAACCATATGAAGAACGGTTGCAGGGACTGGGTATGTATAGTTTAATGAAAAGAAGGACTAGGGGAGACATGATAGCAGACTTCAGCGGCTGCCACAAAGAAGAGGGAGTCAAACTATTCTCCAAAGCACCTGAGGGTAGAACAAGAAGCAATGGGTGGAAATTAATCAAGGAGAGAAGCAACCTAGAACTAAGGAGGAATTTCTTGACAGTGAAAACAATAAATAAATGGAATGGCTTCCCTTCAAAGATTGTGGGTACTTCATCACTGGAGGTTTTTAAGATATTAGACAGCAATTGGTTTGCAATGGTATAGGGCAGCGATGGCAACCTTTTTTGGCTCATGTGCCGTAAGGGGAGGAGCGCAGGAGGGTCATGCATGGGCGTGCCACACCCATAATGCAATGCATGACTCCCCCAGTGCACATGCACGCATGAGAGGCGCTCCCCCCATTTTTTTGCATGCTTTTTTCGCCCTCCCCAGGCTCCAGAGGCTTTATAGGAGCCTGGGGAGGGTGAAAACAGCCTCCCCCGCCCCACTGGAGGCTTCAGGCACCTTCAGGAGGCTTCCCTGAAGCCTCTGGAGGACTAAAAATGACCCTATGAGCAAACCAGAAGTCCATTCCTGAACTTCCGATTTGCCCATAGGGCAGGTTTTTTTGCGCTCCGGAGGCTGCAGGGAAGCTCCTTAAGCCTCCGGGACAGGGGGGAGGCTCTTTTCACCCTTCCCAGGCTCCTATAAAGCCTCTGGAGCCTGGGGAGGGTGAAAAATTGCTTTAAAAAAGGCTGAACTCACATGTGCTCAAAAGCCCAATTGAACTTATTATCCAGGGAGGTCTTATTTTCAGGGAAACAGGGTTACTTGCAATTGTTCAGGACGTAAGAGACCATATGATTAAGATGCTTAATTCTGAATGGGAAATAGTAATACTTTATGGGCAAGCAGAGGAAAGGATTAGGAATAAAATGTATAAAGTTATATGTGGACATGGTGACTGAAGTTACTGGTGATATGCATGCCAGTGATAGTGATTATTTCAGTCTATCAGTTCAGCTGTGGGTGGATGTAAGAGATTGTAAGTAAATAAATCCAGAACAGTCTGCAAAAGTATTCAATAAAGGGCATTAACATTAAATCTTATGCTATTAGGGCATTGAAATAATCAAGAATGGTGCAATTCTTGCATATTTTTGTAAATTGCAGCAATCTTTTTTCTCTCTGCTTGAGCTATTAATAGAGAGCTATTTTTTCTCTTATTAACTCAAACATTTTTTTCTATTTTACACAAAAGAAGGGAATAGAGAAGACAAATAATTTTGGCACCAGGATCATATTGCTCACTTTCAATACTGACAAAAATTTCATAAGGGAAATTTCTGAAGTTGAAAGGTTTGCTTTGTTTCAAAATAATAACATACATAGCAATATATGTCAGCATTCCCCAACTGGATACCGTCCTAATATGTTAGGACAAAAACTTACAGAATTTGCAACCAGAATGTGAAATGCTGAAAGTACCAAGTTGGAAAAAGCTGTAAATTTACTTATTTATTAAATGTATACGCCTATATTATACACTATACTATCCAAATAAATTGTTTTACATAAATGTCTCTGCCTATAATTGTTTAAATATTAATAACCTATTAACTGTTTAAAAATTTGCAAAAAATCTCAGGCTACTTTTAACACA
This sequence comes from Thamnophis elegans, assembly GCF_009769535.1. NCBI lineage: Eukaryota > Metazoa > Chordata > Lepidosauria > Squamata > Natricidae > Thamnophis > Thamnophis elegans. The sequence goes on from NC_045558.1 coordinate 9,000,270, forward strand.
CATGGCCAGTTGGGAACTCTGTGAGTTGAAGACCATATCCAGATGGCCCAAAGTTAAAATAGTCACATTCCTTAACCTCTCATTACTTATCGTTTTAGGTAAGCTTTTTTGATAGTCAGAATCAACAGCATCCTATCCAATCTGCTATTTTCTAGTTGTTAAAGGGATAGGATACGCAAATAAAAAAGCAAATAGCAACAATGGAAGAAGGGAGTCAAACACAAAATACATTTTCAACATAGTGTTATACGTATTTATTCATATAATTTATATACACTTCAATTCCTACCTAATATAAAAAAATGAATACAGGTAGGCCTTGATTTACGATAACTGAGTCCAAACTTTCAGATGTTAAATGAGACAGTTAATTTTGTCTCATTTTATTACCTTTCTTGCCACTGTTGTTAAGTGAATCAATGCAGTTGCTAAATTAGTAACATAGTTGATAAGTAAATCTGGCTTCCCCATTGACTTTGCTTGTCAGAGGGTCGCAAAAGGAGATCATGTGATCATGGGAACACTGCCCCGTCATAAATTAATCAATTGCGAAGTGCATGAATTTTGATCACATGATCATGGGGGTGCTGCAATGGTTGTAAGCGTGAAAAATGGTCATCATTGTAACTTTGAATGGTCACTAAATGAATTGTTGTAAGTCGAGGACTACCTGTTCTTCCAACTTTGGTCTAATTTTGTCACCATTAATACAATATTTTAATCTTACTGGAAATTCACAAGTTATCCAATTTCTATCACCAAATACATGATTTTTGCCCCAATCTACCAATACAAAATTTCTGTCACACTATTTTCTAACAATTCCCAAATATAGACAAAAGCTCTTTGGGAATAAAATCCAGAAGGTAAAAAAATGTTCCACTATTATAATTTAAAAAACAGTTCTCAAAATATTAAGAATGTATTTTTAGAAAAGTAAAATCTGGAAAATGTCTTTTGGATTTTATTTCAAAAAGGTTCTTCATAGTATTGAACGTGTGCAGCACCAGTTTGTAAGTTCATAACGACCTACCTCTGAAAAAGCATTTCTAAATTCTTTGCAAAATTATGCACAGTCCTATTATTTATTAGAACTGCTCTTGGAAAATGTTTCTTTGCCTTGATGATTTTACTGGCTTTTCCAAATCTCTTCACTGTCATTGTTGTCACTGTCATTGAGACTTATGGTCTTTTTAACTTTCTTTGTATTTAACTCTTTATCTGTAAATACTACAGACAGGGCGCTGGAAGTCTTGCCAAAATGTTTCAAATGTGTCAGTTTTGCAGAAACAAAGCCTGGAAAATTTTGTACTCCAGGTTTTAACTGAAAATAAAATCTAGAAGGAACCTAGATATATTTAATGCACTAGGTAGGGCAAGATTAATGCACTTACGTTCCCATTTTCTTTTCTTCCTCTGTAAGTTCTATTTACTCTGATGCTCCCAGTCAGCGTCCTTTCTGCTCTCTCTCCAATTGTTGCCAAAGTCTGCACAATTGTAATCCCCCCCACATCTTAGCTCTCCCCCCCCCCCTGCTTTTTAGGCTCTTAACCACAATAATTCTGTTTTGCTTTCCATTGAGAACCAAACAGCCCTGTATCATTTCATATATATTGTATAACAAGTCTCTGAAAACCCGAATTCTGGTTTCTATACGCGCCATCCTAAATTAGCTATTCTGTACATGAAATGATTCCTATACAGAATGTTTGGTATATGTGGTGCTTGCCTGGTCAATCTCAAAAGAGTAATTTTTGGCTCACAGAACACTGCCGGCCATTGTAAAAGGTTATCACCCCTACCTCACAGTCACATGATTGTGATCTGAGTAGTGCTTGGCTACCTGTTCACACTTATGACCAGTTGCCAAGCATCCCACAGTCATACAACTGCCATTTGCCATCTTCTTGGTGGGTTTCCCCAGAAAGTTCAATAGAAAACCAGGCAGGGAAGGTTGTAAGCTGCTGCTGCCCGCCAAAAGGGCTGACTCCCTCTTGTCTCGAGGGACTGGTTGAAAGAAATGTTTGTTGAGGGGAGTTGAATTCCTTTGGCGGGATGAAAAAATGGAGTTCAGATCCCACAGACCCAAGCTCTGGGAGTGTTGGCACTGAGCAAAACAGTCACCTGGGTTGCTTGACTTAAGACTGCTTCATTCAACAACAAGGATTCCATTCCCAATTGTGGTTGTAAGTTGAAGACTACCTGTATACCGTAAAGCTTTAAATCTAGAAGATGTTGATGAAAGCAAAGAAAGAGAATTGAGAGAGTAGGTAAAAGTCCTGGGTTAGAAACTTAGAGGCCATGAGTTCTAATCCTTTTAGGCATAAAAGCTGGCTGGGTGACTTTGGGACAGTTGCCCCCACAGTGTTATTGTTGCAGGCAAAATAAAAGACAGGAGTATTAGGCACGCATGCTGCTTTGAGCTGACAAAAATGAAAGAAAGATGAAGTCTGATAAACAAAGAATAATACTAATATTTATGAAGTTGTCAACAGAATTATAGGCACTTGATGGACCAAATTACAAATAATATTGAGTCAAATATGAACAGAAAGACTATGTTAAACTTTTGAATCTTATACTGAAAGTACCAAAGCCAGGATAAAGAACATTGTCTCTAGGCCTTTTTAGAATGATTTTAATATAGTTAACAAATCAGCATCACATATAATAAATTGCTTTAGAGGAAAATAATCCTTCCATTTCTGAAACTATTTTGCCATGTTCGGTCAGGACTGTGAGAAATCCAAGTTCAACATTCAAATATATATGAAGTTGTCCCTTTTCTTTATAGAAAAGTGCTCTCTCTATAAATCTAGCATTTTGCAAGCAAATAAGCATACTGGGGATCCCACTTTATGTTCTTTGGATATTGTAGTTTCCTTCACAATGTTAAATTGCAGAACCAAAACTTAATATTTCAACAATCCACTTAATGTGCTTGTCAGACCAAAATCAACCTAAGATTAAACTTCATCACATTCTGCTGTACACTCTAATTATAATCTGATGCCTAAATTGATTTTCATAAAAGTATGACCTTTCTATTTCATGCAGAATATAAGAGGAATTTCAAACAAAGTGCAATATATTCAACATCACTCATGAAGAACAGACATCCAAATGTGTATTATGGAAAATATAAATTAAAATAGTCAAGGCAGCTAAAGACTTTTGGCTTTCAGGATTCCATGTGGTCCTGAGAATTCAATCCAGTATTATTTTTTTCCTACAAAAATATTTGAAATAAGTGAGTGCAATTCATCCTCAAAGACAGCACTTGTGCACATTTTTCAAACACAACTATTGGAATTTTAGAATATTAGAACTATGCTGATTTGATTGTATCAAATAGCTTCCTTTTGGAACTACTTATATCAAAAATGTCCACAGCACAGTGATACAAGATTCAATTACAATGGGATACATAAGTTATGCAGCCCACTTAAAGAAGCCAATCTGTAAATAAATATTGCTAGAAAGTAGAGTAGAAACATCTAAATGTTGGGACATAGTGTATTAAAGGTGCTGTTTAAGTAATCAAATACTTCTGAAAGGGATATCAAAGCTAAGCAAATGCATATAGGTAATTCAAGAGTTAATTCTAGCACAGTGTCCTTAGACAACCCTTTCTCTGGCTCAATATTACAGTTAAGAATACTGCCTCTAGTGCTTACTGCTCCCACTTACAAGTTCACTGCAGTAAGATTTGCCACTAGGCAGGCATAAAATGAAGCTTTTAATTAAAGTTGGCATTTTAGGCTACTATTGAGGAACAGCCAACATGCTAGCATGATCTAGGCTATAGCACTATGGGAATCCAGTGCAAACTCCTTACAAACACCCAACATAATGTTTAACTTTTGCTGAACTATTTCAGTTTTATTATTAAAGATTTGGCAACTCTGCAAAGTGTAGCTATGTAACATAATCACACACCCCCACCCCCACCCAAATGCATCTAATGTTGAATGAATTGTCCACAGCACTAGAATAATTAAAACACAATGAGCAGCAAAATGAAACACATTAATGTCAGAATTTGCACACAGTACTCCAAGATGATTTGATGATATGAATTCTTTCTTTATGGAACAAACTCTTTCTTTGTCCAATTCCCCTCTATACATCAAATTTATACCCAGATCCTTAATTGTATTTGTCTACGTTTTTAATAATTAAGGATGAGTTTTATTCGATTATTCTGTGGATCATTTTCTGATTACGGTTGAAGCACACTAATATAGGATTGGTATTTTGAGGATCTTCAATGTGTCAATGAATAAAAAAATCAAAATCCGTCCAAATTTAGATCTATTCAATGCTCATCAGATATTTTATTTTCTCAGTACAGTATTAGAGCTTTCTCACTTTGGATTCTCTAGTTGATTTCCCTCCGAAAACTACCGTATTTTTCAGAGTATAAGACGCACCATGATTTTGAAGAGGTAAATTTTTTAAAAAGCATGTTTTTGAACTCTGCAGGGCTCCCAAACTCTCTGCAGGTTCATTTTTTGCACACAAAAAGGGGGGGGGGGAGGAATGCAGAGCTTTGGGAGGTTTGTAGAGTGCTCCTGGGGGTTGGGGGAGGGGACAAAAACGAGCAAAAAATGGGCCATTTTTCGCAAAAAGAAAAGGGCATGAAGAGGCTTTCGGAGGCTTGCACAGTGCTCCTGGGGGATGGGGGAGGGAAATGAGCAGAAACAGACTGTTTTTTGCTCATTTATTCCCTCCCCAGCCCCCAGGAGCACTTTGCAAACCTCCCAAAATCTCTGCATGTCCATTTCTGCAAAGGGGGGGGGATTTGGGCGGGCAAAAATGCTGTATTCAGTGTATGAGATGCACCCAGATTTTCATCCTCTTTTGGGGGGGGGGGAAAGGTGTGTCTTATATTCTGGAAAATACAGTATTTTGCATCTCCAGAATAATTCTCTGCATAATGCCTAAGCACAGGTAGTCCTCAACTTACAACCATTCGTTTAGTGATCATTCAAAGTTACAATGGCACTGAAAATGTGACGATCGTTGCAGAATCTCCATCGTCATATGATCAAAATTCAGATGCTTGGCAACAAATTCATATTTATGATGGTTACAGTATACTGGGGTCACATGATCAATTTTTGAGACCTTCCGGCAAGCAATGTTAATAGGAAGCCAGATTCATTTACCATGTTTTCCCCAAAATAAGACTCACATCGAAAAGAAGCCCTATGTTTTTAACGCATGCACTTGAATTAAGCCCTACCTCCAAAATTAGCCCCAATTAAGACCCCACCCACCCTAGGGAGCAGAGGGTGGGGTGAGGCACACAGGTAAAAATTAAGCTAGGGTGAGGATGGGGGGGGGTGGAGCTTCCCTACTTACCAGGCCTCGCACACCCTGACACCTGCCTCGCCTTCTTCTGTGGCCGCTTGCCACTGCTTGCACATGTTGCCCCTGAGAAACAGGCTATGGATTAATGTGTGGGGCGCCCCTGGCTTCCGTTTTGCGTTGACAGGACTTCCGAAAAGCCCTCTGCAGCCAATAAGAGAACTCCGGATCAATCTGGAGTTTTGTTATCAGCTGCAAAGAGCTTTCTGGAAGAAATCTGTAGTCAATAAAAGAGCTCCAGATTGATCCGAAGCTCTCTTATCAGCTGCAGAAGGTCTCTGAAGGTGAAATGGAAGCTGGGGGTGATGCACACATCAATCTGGAACCTGTTTTTCAGTTGCAGAAGGCTTTCCGGAAGGCTCTGATGGTGAAATGAAGGCCAGGGGCGGTGTGTGTGAGCAGCCCTAGAAGTGGGCCAGCAACGGGCTCCTGATGGGCGGGGCTGTCACTGCTGTTGCCACAAGATGAGTCAATTAGACCCTCCCCCCGCAAAGAAGCCCTAGCCGGTTTTTCAGAGGTCAAAGAAAACAAGACACCATCTAATTTCCTGGGAAACAGGGGTACTAACTTAACTGCTGTGGTTCACTTAACAACTGTAGTAAGAAAGGTTGTAAAATGGGGCAAAACTCACTTAACAACTCTCTTACTTAGCAACAGAAATGTTGGAATCAGTTGTGGTCGTAAGTTGAGGACTACAGATAGTACAAATTCTGGTGTTTATTTAAACCAGTTGATACATGTAGCTTTATTCTCTTTTTTCCATTTCAGGGTACATCTGTTTGTGTCCTTGGAGAATAAAAATGGGAAGATAGAAAAGGAGAAAGAACTGGAAAACAAGTAAGCATACAGATGGTCTTAGATATATCTTTATTATATATAATTTTCAATTGAAAGTCTGATCCTCTTCCCCATGACAGTTATTGTCACACCTCAACAGGAATTGCCAATCTGTTTCACTAAGACTGCATCCTTTTGATTCTTACTACTGTACTGTATTACATTTTTATTGACCATTCTTGTAGAACTGAAAGAGAACACATAGAGATCTTCCCCTGATTTTATCCCCATGAGAAACTTTTGAGGTAGACTGAGCTGGAAATTGCTGATTGGTCATTTAAAAAGCACTCAACAGAGTCTCAAACTACTTAACTACTGGTTCTCCATATTCCCATTAGTTTTCTAAGAAAAGGAAGACTAGAATAATGATTCTTTTATAATAATTCAAGTGTCTTGTCTTTAAAACACATATACTGTTTTAGAACTATATATGGTAGGTCTTAGTAATTTGTAGATATTAATAAAACAATTGAATCTACCTCAAACAGGAAATCTATACTTTTTGGCACAGAATGAATATGATGAAGTTACTTGAATGCTTATAAAAAATAAAAAATAGAGCTTGACTTTACAGGTTAATCTTGCATACTTATCATGCTTAGTTCTTGGGGTTCAACCTCTTGTTCAAAAATATACATGCTAGAAGACAAAATTCATACAAATGAAAGAAAAATGCTAGAAAGATGCCTTTGAAAGTGTTTAGGCCATTAAATCCGATGTTCAGCTCCCTATAGGAATATAATATAAAAATTCTGACTGAATTACCTGTTATATTTCCACATTATATAGTAAACACACCCCAAAGCTTACTGTGATACTGCTAATCATTTTACTTTTGATATTTTCTCTTTAGTTTGCATGGAAATTACTTGATTTCAGACAACTCATTATTATGCAACCCTCCCATGTACATAGATGTTGCAGCCCAAGCCTATATACCTGGTTGGACTTTGGATCTATTCTCTGATTCATCTTGTTCTTTAACATCACTCTGTTTACAATAGAACAAATATGTAAAGAATGTCAATGGCTCCTTGTTTAAAGTTCTTTAAAGCCCTTAAAGGAAAGGGGGGGAGGGGGAAGCAGATAATACATCTTTAAAGTAGATTCAGTTTAGCTTGTAATCATCTGGGGGTAGAATACAATGATTCTCTCTTGGAGTAAGAAGCAGGTAGGTGACATAAAGGGGCATTTTATAATGTTTAGTAAAACTGATTTATGTTATGAGAACTTCAATAAGCATCCAGTTATTTCACTTGTAGGCAAACCAAGTATTGAACCAGGCATAAGCATCAGAAGAGATTACTGCCATGTGTAACTCCCTAACAATATGCTGTATAATACATGACAACATAGCGTGTAATTGTCACTTACATTTTACACTATGTCTGCAAAATATCTCTAATTGTAAGTCTTTAACTATGCAGTGTTTTCCAGTCCTAAAACAATTGACTTTTATATTCTGCTTACCTTAACCAATATTTTTAAAATTAACACATTTATCTGAATAAGACTGAACATTCACTCTAGCTGATCATTAGTTTGTTCCTGAATATCACCAACACACTCACAGGATTCTAAAAAGGAGCACCTCCTTCAAAATCATTCACAAATGTAATTACTAGGAAAAGCTTTGAGGTCACCAATAGCAACTAGGTGATCACATTTCTTCAATGCAAGAAAATCTACATTAGTATTACTCAGTATGTTCTGTCAACTGCATGTTTAAATGCAATAGCCAGAGAAGAAACTATGCATGCATGTTAACCTACATTTACTTGTTATGCCAGTTAGGGGAAATAATGAGAAACAATACAAATTGCAAAGTCTTTGTAATTCCTAAGAAAGCTTCAGTCTGCTTTCAGCAGTTAGAAAAGGGGAAATTTCCTTAGGAACAAATTCACATTTCATGTTCAACAAATCTCACTTTATTGTCAAATAATCTGAGAGGGTTTTGTTCTAGACTACTGTCCTCAATTTTTCTTCTGATTCTGCATTTAGTTTATCAGTAGCAATTAGGAGATTGTATGGATTGCAGAATAAATGTAAATTTTCTATCTAGCTTGCTTTCTGCTGACTTTCTGTAAATACCCAGATAGTTTTCTTTACCACACAAGGAGACTAGTCTGCCTCTACTTTATTACTCTTCCTGGTGATCACCTAAGTAAGTCACAATCAGGTGGTGAAGAAAATTAACTAGAGATGAATCCTGGTAGAAGATTAGAGGCATGGGTCAAGTTCAAATTCACTTTGTAATTCTCTAGGATTCTTAGTCAGTCAGAAAGGAAATTCATTAGGTAATTTGTACTAGTTACTCTCTTCCAGCCTAACTACTGCTTGAAATTATTGCTGGAATAACAGGTTGAAGGTTGGTGAAGAACTAATTATGTTGCCTTGATGTTCCTGGAGAAAAGTCAAAACACAGACATCAAACCATAACAATCCTGTAATTTAAGGACCTCGGAATGTAACAGTTTATTGTTTATTAATTGATTAAAATTTTGTTTAACCTTTGCAATCTAATTTGACTCTCAACTATTTATAAAACATCATAGCAAGATAATAGAAAGAACCTGAAAAATGAAAACATAAAACACATATGACCCATCCATTTGACATCTCACACACACACTCCCCCTCCCAATGTCCTCCAAAAGAGCTCACTCTTCACTTTTTTCCCAGAAGGGGGCCAGAATTAGGGGGAACCTAATTTTAAGTAGGAGGCCATTCTGGACAATTTTCAACACTGAGAATCCTAGAGAATTACAAAGACCACAAAAAATGGGGATACAAAATGTGCTTCATTGCTTCTTGATCTGAAAATTAGCATTCTGAAAGCAAATTTGGAAATACCTAGTCTTCCTGAATTAGATCTCTTGATTTCTCCAATTGTATACAAATGTGCAGCTTTACTCACAGCATTTTTTATCTGTGTAATTCAAGGGACAATACAGCTTCCTTCAACTTCAGAACTCTGAGCAAGCAGGTGACAAGGGAAATGAAATTGGGGGAGAAAGAAAGAATCAACAGAGCTGGAAGAGTCCTTGGAGGTCTTCTAGTCCTACTCCCTGCCCAATGCAGGAGTCCTTATTCCATCATGGACAAGTATACAAAATATCCCTAAAATATTTGCAACAGAATGGGAGAAAATGTAAGCCAGGGAAATGGGGACAGAAGGAAAAGTAGGCAGAAGGTGATGTGTGTGTCAAAAAAAAAAAGATGGCTGCATAGAAGAGCATAATTCTGCCACTCATAGGGAAGAGAGCTGTGGGAATGTCTGGAGTAACATATAAGGAAATTGAAGATGGCGGGATTAGAGTACTTAAAAAGTATGTGTGTTAGAACAAGAGAGGAGGTCACTAATATACTGTACATAAAACACTAGGCAACCTGCACAGTAAAGAGCGGGTTTTAGCACATGTGGCCATCCTCTCCATCTTGACTTTTCACTTCCTTGTCCCTTCGGAGAACATTACAAATCGCTTGCAAAGATATAAAGGCATGAAAAGGTACAGGAGACAGAGAGAAGCGGGGAAGGGGGGGAGGAAGGAGAGAGAGAGGGAGAGGGAGAGAGAAGAGAGAAAGAGAGAGAAAAGGGAGAGAGAGGGAAAAAGGGGAAGAAAGAAAAGAAAGAGAAAGAGAAAGGGGGAAGAGAGAGGGAAAGTGGAAGAGAAAGACAAAAAGAGGGAGAGAAAGAGAGTGCTGTCCAAATTTAACCCAAGACGCAAGTGGTCTTCTTCATGAGATTGGTGCTGGAGAAGTGGAAATAGCTTTCCCTAAAGCACCACTTTCACTTTTGTGGCATGCCCAACCCTGTTAACACATGGTACATTTATAATTACTAGGAAAACAAAAGAAAACTTTTACTCCAAGCACACCTGCTGAACTTAACAAGTCAAGGCTGAATGAATATTACAATTTAAAAGTCACCTTCGGTTTACATTTATTCTTCTGTGAAACTCAAGGTAGTGTTTTTAATCCTCCTCCGGCTCACAGCATCCCCTTAATTTTTTATTCCAGAAAGGGGAGGGGGGGAAAGGGGGACAAAAAGCCCAAACCACCTTGACACCGACACACACACACACACAAAAGACAGTGTGGTAATTTGAGGAAGCAAAACAAAAGGTTGCTTAACCCGCGTTAACCTTTTCCCCGCCGTTTGCACGATGCCCTCCGAAAGGGCCGGTGACTCCCACCCAACTCAGCCCAAAGTTTTATGGCGGCCGTAAAAGACAGCTGGGTCCTTCTGAGGCGGCGAGAGTCGCGGAGATCGGACCGATCCTTCGCAGCCTCCACTCAGGGGAGAAGGTGGGCGAGAGGAGGCGCCTCCGCCCACTCGGACCCCTTCTCCCAACGCTGCCGCTGCCAGGGAGGCGCGATCGGGGCCACCGGGTGGAAGCCTGGGAGGGTGGCGGTGGGGGCGATCGGGAGACCCCGGGCGGCGCTTTCCGGGAGAGCGGAGCGAGCATCCCTGCGTGCTCCCAGGATCGCCTCCCGCCCAGGAAGGCCCGTGGCATTGGCTCTGCCCAGGCGGGAAATGCAAACCTCGCTCGGGCGACGGCGGCCGATCGGCCAGGGCAGCCCCGGCATCCGCCACGCGCACCGATCGCCAGTGCGTGAGAGGCCCGGACGGATGCCTGGCACCTGCCAGCGCCGGGCTCTGATGGGAAGGCCTCGCCCGCCTGCCCACCCCCCGAGCCTCTCCGCCGCCGGGTGAAGCGGGGACAGAGCCCGCCGTGCACCCAACACCACCCCCGGGCACCTCAGGGCGGGACTCACCGACGCTCCGGTATCCCAGGATGGCGATCTTACGAGACTTGGACGGTGGCATCTTTTCCTCGCCGAGCACCCAACGGCATCAAGGGCTGTGGCGGAGGCAGGAGCGGCGGCCGATCAGGGAAGGCGAGCGGGCGCGGAGGATCTGCTGAAGGGGCGGCGGGTGACCTGCGCGGGACTCCCGTGAGGACTGTCTGAGGGACGCGACGGCGGCGGCGGCTTTTTAGTTCATGTGACGACAACCGCCATCCTCCTCGGGCCCCGCCCCCGCGCGCGCGCACTCACGCTTCCACGCCCCGTTTGCCTGCCCGGGATCCCCCCCAGTGTGGGGACGCCCCCGGAAGAGGGCGGGGAGAAGAGGGCGGCGGCCCCGCCCATTGGCCGACGGGAGGCGCTCGCTGGCCCTGGAAATTTCGCGGCGTCATTGCTCTCCGAAGATTGCTCCGCCCAACGGCCGGGGTCCCACCTCCTCCTCCTTCTCCTCTTCCTCCTCCTCGCGCTCGTGGGATGCACACTCCCCACCCTCTCGCTATTGATTTTTTTCCTCGATGCTTCGGCTATTGGCCGCAGGGGTGCGAGAAGGGCGGGAACGGGAAGGATGCTGCCTTCTGATTGGTGAGCGGCGGCAGGGCGGGGCTGCGCGAGGACAGAAGGGCGTGTACGCCGCTCATGCATGCTTCCATGCAGGACTCATTGTCAAAACGTTCACAATACGAACGATGGGCGGGGCTGCCGAAATTCTCGGGGAAATGGAGGCGCCACCTGAGAGCCCCTTTCCTAAACAAGACTATGAATAGTGGTGGTTTTTGGTACGCCTTTATTTTCAGTTTTAATTAGTATTTCTCAATCTTGACAATTTTAAGATGTGTGAACTTCAACTTCCAGAATTTCCCAGCTGTATGCTTGCTGAAACTTTTGGGGAGTTGCACTTTGCTCCTTTTAGCGGCTGTGGAATTCTGGGAATTGAAGTCCACAAAACATTAAAATGGTCAAGGTAACAAAAAGAGCTTTAAAGAACGGTGGAAATGTTCCCATTTGAAAATCTTCCTTTTTCAGGATGAAGGCTGTGCCTTTCCTTGGAAAAGGAAACTCCAAAAAGTTTGCGGCCCCAGAATAAAAGTGGAATTGATTTTCTTTTTATGAAATTTTATTAGAATGAAGCCAGATATACAGTAGTAATGTATAATTACTGTGCAATAAGCTTTTGTGATGTTAAGACTGACTAGTTGGTGTAATCTTAAAATATTCTGTAATCTAGGACTTTTGGTAGTTATATGCAATTAGGGACAAGGAAAAAATCCTTGGGGGAAGAAGCAGAATAGCATTGCTTTCTGCTTGCAGTTTTGGATGGGAAAAAGGCAACTGAAACACAGGGAGCCCATTACAGGTAAGGACTATTTACGACCACGATTAGGACCAGAACTTCTATTGCTAAGCAAGGTGGTTGTAGTGAGTTGCACCATATTTTACAACTTTTTTAGCCACAGTTGTTAAATGAATCAGACATCACTAACTGAATCATGTGGTTGTTAAGGGAATCTGGTTTCCCCCATCGACTTCGCTTGTTGGAAGCTGACTGGGAAGGTTGCAAATGGCGAACATCCCGGTTGCTTAGTGCCAGAATTTTGATCACGTGAACGTGGAGATGCTGCAATGGATGTTAGTGTGAGGATCAGTTAGTTGTCACTGTTTTCAATGCCACTGTAACTTTGAACAGTCACGAAATGAATGGGTATAAGTTAAGGATTTATATGCACTATGCTCCCCAACAATTCTTCATTTACTAATAAGTCAGCTCAGAGATGCCTATATTATGTGATGCTCTTTTTGGAGAGTAGGAATGCATCACCTGAGTTTGCAATTCCAGGTGAAAGAAGAGTGCAACCTTCAAGTGCTCTTAAGGTTTGGTTCCCTGAACAAACCCCCGTGGGTTTTGTGCTCTTGTTAACAGCACATTGCAGTGAAAACATACCCGTTCTCTCTTGGCCGGCCTTTAAGCAAACAGCATTCTGAGCAAAATGTCAGAAGAGGGGGGTGGGGGTGGAGAAAGAAACATTTGTTCAAAATCACTGCACTGTAAATTGTTCTCCGTTTCCTGTGAAGTAAGGCTGCTTCAAAATGTCACTTGGATTGTACTACAGTGACGATGTTGGGAAAGCAGAGATTGTAGTGTTGACTTTATGGCAGATGCAAAGAAAATCTGAAAAAGGTTGGACTGCTTGTAGCCTCTCAGGCTGCTTCCCAGGAATAGTTATTTTTAAACGCTTCAGATTCTTTTGTCTGAAAAGTGGCTAAATGTTCAGAGACTGGAACAATGTGGACAAAATAATGAAGTTATTCTCCATTATTTAGTACAGAGGTGCAGAGACCAACCAATATCATTCATGCATCCACTATCAGGCGCAAGAAACTAGGAACCAGGATAGAGTTCAAAAGCTCTGTGAGTTTATTCCTTGTAACTATACACAAGAATCTGTATCAACAGTCAAGGCAAATTGGCGCCAGGTAAGAGTCAACAAACTTCAAGGGTGGCTGATATTAGGTCTCTTTCAGGGGCATAGAGACTCTTATCATCAGAATGATGATAAATTTGACCCTGCCCTTGGGCTCAGCCTGGTCGTCTTCTACTTCCATCCCAAATATATTACAATATCTAATCTAATTAATTAAACAAATCTACAGGGCCATGCAACTCATACGTAAATGATTCCAAATAGCTCACATTAAAAATACATTATAAAAGCCTGTTAAAAATTACATCCCACCCACGACATCAGTCACACAATTAAATCAACTACTTATTTGGCTTCATCTCCATATGTGGTCTCTAGTATCGCTGACCAAACCACATTTTACTGCCTTTTGGAAAAGGAACATTCGGTATCATATTTTTATGATTTTTTTTATTTGTATAGTTTTATCTTAATATTGTAAGCTGCCCAGTTACCTGGTGGTAAGATAAATAAGCAAAAAAGCAAACATGGTGGGAGCCAACTGTTCCTCAGGTGGAATTATCTTCCATAGGGAAAGGGCCATCACAGAGAAGGCCCTCTTTTGCAGTCCCACCAGAGGTACATACCTATTTGATGGGATCTGTAACATAACTTGCCATCCTGTCCTGGTGGGCCAGGTTAATGTAATAGTAGTTGGTACATTCTCCTGGTAAAAAATAAAGGGCCATTTGCAAGTTACTGAGCAACTAGGGGCTTTCTCCAAGAGCAGAGGTCCTAGTTCCTGTTGTTATGACTGATGGACTAGAGGTTGGGAATATATTCCAATTAATGCACACAGAATGAGGAAAGCTGCATGAAGAGTTGATGCACATATTTGAGGGCAATGGGAAAAAAATAATTCTGAGCAAGCAATAGGAGAGATACTGTCAAAAAAATCAAGATGTCCGCCAAAATAGTGCAATAAAAGCTCCACATATGGATTTTAAAAATGTATGTAAAAACGGGAGTTTTGATTGCACCATTGTGGCCATCATCTTGATCATAACCTATAAGAGACCCTGGGATGGAATTAGGGGTTCATGCCCCTGAAAATCAGAATGCTCACAAGATCTGTAAAGCTGTAGAAATTCCAGATGATCAAATCAAAGCTTCAGGGTTAGATCAAATCAGCTCTGAAAAGCAAGGTCAACATTTGCAAGGTACAAAAGATCCTGGATCTCAACACAGCACCCACTTGCAGATTTTGATCTCCTTCCTGCAGATAGTTGAAGCAATGTGATTTGCAATGTTCTCTGCTGGGTAACATACTTGTCTACCTTATGCCCAGTGTTTCTCAACATGTTAAGATATGTGGACTTCATTTCCCAGAAGCCCCCAGCCAGACTGCTGCTGGGTAACTGGGAGTTTGTTGACATATCTTCAAGCCCTCAAGGTTGAGAAACATTGGACAAAGGGAAATAAACAGAAGTGAGAATGTGGCTACATGTATGTCTCTTCCTTTACACCCAGTCTCTGTAAGTAGCCCACTTTTCTCTATTTTCTTCCTCCACATGTACGTGCATACTTTTTCTCGCCCATAGCCAGAGGTTAGTTTCCAAACTGCTCTATTGCCATCTAGCGGTGGCTCCATGTGCAGCCCAACATCAAGGAATTCTAGCCTCTTGAGTCTCAAGATGCTGAGGAGGGAAAGGGGACTCCCCTTGATCCAGCTTGCAGGGGGTCTGCATGCAGAAGGACACAGCTGCTTTTCTTCCCTCGGCGGCCATCGCATCAGGTTTTTCTGCTTTGCAAGTTTCATACTCGTCTCAGGAGTTCCAACATATTATATATATATAATATATATAATAATATATAATAATATATACCGGAAACTTTAATACAGCTGCGACCGCTTCATAAATTGACCCTGCTTCTCCTCATGTTTAATAATGGCAGTTTTACCACCTTTCTCCTTACTGCATGCGGGTGTTTATTGTATCTTAAGTGTACATGCCAGGGGGAGTAAAAATGTAGGCTCTATTGAAAAAAACATATTTTCAGTCTTGATTCAATGAATGAACCATTCATGTGCTGAAAATACAACCATGTTTGAATATGTTGCTGGGATTAGTTTCTGATTAATTGTAAATTCAAATTTCTGAATCTTGGTGAGTTTAAGATATGTGGACTACCAGGATCCCTTGCCAGCCTCCTGAAGAATTCTAGGAACTAAAGTCCACACATATGAAAATTATCAAGATTGGGCATTATAGAATATTAGATTTTTAGCATTTGCCAGATTGTTTATGTAATTAATGCTTGAAAGAATCCAGCCATATAATAGAGGATAAATTTGAAAGATGAGCCTAAAAATTTCAGGCATTGTTTGTACTGATAGCAAGGTACTCCATTTTTTTAAAGGAGACATTGAAGAGATCTGCATTGAAAGATCTGCCTAGAATGGACATGAAAATGGCAAAAGTAGGTAACAGTGGAAGGGGGGAGTTACATACATATTTGCTGAGTTTACTGGTGAATGACCAAGAAAGTGATGCTTGCTGGAGAAAAAAACAATGGCAAATGATTGGCGTCATGAGGAAAGGAGCAGAAACAGACTAGTTGACAAGTTGAAGGCTGTGCTCACTTCAGGTCATCATACCCTGAGAAAGGAATGTTGGAGTTGGGCAAGTGCAAATGAGTTTGAAGAATTATCCTATGAAAAAGATTACATGTGGAATAAAATGTTCTCACCAGCAAATTGTGTACATCTGCACACCTCAATTTGAATTCTGCCTTTATTTAAAGAGAGCATTGTCAACCAGGGCAGATGGTTGCTTTTTCCAGATTGTTTTCTTCCATCAGTGCACCTATTTAGTCTGTATAATTTTAAAAGTTAATCTAAAAGCTGAGCATCTGTTTAACAAAATTAAGCAAGCTTTAACTCTGCCTGAAATCTGCCTGTCTTTCAAGAGGTTGTTACCAATATGCAGTTAGGCAATGTAAAATTCCCCTCATTCAATATTTTAGAAAAATCCAGTAGTACTGCTAATTTTTATAAAAATTATGAACTAACTGCAGGTAAATTTGTGTATCCATGTGCTTTGGACTTCAAATTTTCTATTTTTTTAAAAAAAACAGGAATATTTAAGTAGCTGGGAAACTATTGTAGATTTCACAGAACTGTTCAAAATGAGCATCAGGTGATCAGAGCTGAAGAAGCCACAAATTTCCCTAATCTCATTCTCTCAGGAATCATGGATCCCAGATTTTGAACACTTTCTGTAAATTAAACCATTTGAGGTACCCTTGGTTCAAAAATTGTTGTCCTATGATGCATCATTTCGCCCAGATAAAGCTTATAGGAAAGAGTGTTTTAGTAGGATATAGATTTCTAGCACTATATTCTTACCTTCTGGCAACATAAATTTAACATACTTATACATATACCACTATATGATTTCTCTGCTGTGGACAAACAAAACATGCTGGGTAGCAATACATTTAATAAACAATTTCTCAATCTTTTGTGTAATGCATCTGTAAAGATTGCTTCTATTATCAGTTTCAGTAATAAGAGAATTGCTTCTTACATATGAATCAATGCTTTATTAATGAATATGGTGAAGTTTAACTATCCACCAAAGATGTGTAAAAATTGCAGAAATAAAAATAAATAAAGCTGCTTTTAATCAGTTTTGTTTTACCATCTGTTCTGAATGTAACATTTAGAAACACACAGTTGTAATTAAAGTTTAAAGTAATCTACTGATATTTAAATTACAGCTTTTAGAACAAATCTAATGATAACTGAAATTGATTTGGTTTTAGGCTTAGCGACTTGAATTTTCAAATACAGTATCTTGTTTCGCAGAGCAAGTTCTTTTACTATGATGGGCAACAGTGATGACATATTGTTGGCTTTTTGACATAAGGCACTCTGATATGAATATGCCATACACTTGCCTTATGTCGGAGATCTGTTGCTGACCAGTGACTTGCATCAGATTAAAACATAACATTAAATGCTATTCTTTTCCAATGCATTTGAGATGGACATCAGATGAAATCTTTTGGCAAACATGTTGATATGCAAGCCTGCATTGAATACAGAAGCTTTTTGTCACGCTGCTTGTTTTGCGACAGTCACTGGGAAATAATAGACTATCCATCACTTAGCCTAATACACACACATTCTTATCATCACTTGGACTCTTCTCTACTGCCATCAATGTTCTTGAGGCAAAGATGACCCAGCCACTTTATTCAAATTCTTTCCAAGGTGTTTCTGTTTAAAGCAGTCATTCAGTTCCACTCTCCTTTTGCCGGGCGCCTGTTAATAAACAGCAAATAGATAAATCTCTGGCATCTCTGTGCAGCAAGTGTGTATTTTCCCATTTAGAGCTTGCTTTCTCATGGTTTCCCTTAAAATGTGTTTCTTTTGTTGTATATTATCTGTAGGATTATTTCCCTTCTTTTTTATTCCCATTGTACTTCATGAAATTAGTTACTTTAATATCTCATGCTATTCCCTATAAGAAATAGAGACTGTGCCTATCAAAATCTGAGCCCATTTCAAGATAATGCCATGCTTACGTCACAGGGCTAAGGATTTCTGCACAGATGGATTAGGCCCAGCACTGTCTAGTTCACCTCAGTGCTACTCACACTTTTGTTCTTCCTATATAAAGGCTTAATATATTCAAGAAAGTATTCAGACTCCATTCACTTTTGTCAATTTTGTTATACTGCAGCCCAATTCTACAGTTGTTGAAATTCATTTTTTCCCATTAATCTACACTCAGTACCCCACAATGACAAAGTAAAAAAAAGAATTTTAGAAATGTCTGTAAATTTATTAAAAAGAAAAAAATGAAATAGTACATTGACATAATTATTCAGATCCTTTGCAATAACACTTGAAATTTGGTTCAGGTGCCTCCCATTTCTCTTGACTGTTGCTGACGTGTTTCTACACCTTGATTTGAAGTCGACCTATGTTAAATTGATTGGACATTATTTGGAAAGGCATACATCTCTAGAGAAGGCCTCACAGTTGAGAATGCATACTGTAGCAGAGCAAGAGCCATGAGGTTAAAAGAACTGCCTGCAGAGCTCAGAGACAGGATTATTGCAAGGCACAGATATGGGGAAGGCTGTAATAAAATTTCTGCTGCACTGAAGGTTCCTGGCAGCACAATGGCTTCCATAATTCTCAAATAGAGGAAGTTTGACACAATCCGGTCTCTTCCAAGAGTTGGTCACCCAATCAAAGCAATTGGGGGAGAAGGGCCTTAAAAAGATGACCAAGAACCTAATGGTTACTCTGACTCAGCTCTAGAGATCCTGTATGGAGATGGGACATAATTCCAGAAGGACAACCGCCACTGCAGCCCTCCACTGATTGCAACTTTATAGCAGAGTTGCTATACGGAAGCCACTCCTCAGTGCAAAACATGTGAAAGGCCACTTGGAATTTGTAAAAAAGCACCTGAAGGATTCTCAGACTATGAGGAACAAGATTCTCTTGTCTGGTGAAACCAAGATTGAATTGTTTGGCCTCAATTCTAAATGTTAAATCTCAAGGAAATCAGGTACCGTTCATCACCTGCCCAATGCCATCCCAACAGTGAAGCATGCGGTGGCAATATCATGCTGTGGGGGTATTTTTTATCAGCAGGGACTGGGAGACTGGTCAGCATTAAGGGAAAGCTGAATGGAGTATAGTACAGAGATATCCTCAATGAAAATCTGTTCCACAGTTCTCAGGATCTCAGTTTGGGCCAAAGATTCACTTTCCAACATGACAACAAACAAGCACACAGCCAAGACAACACAGAGGGGCAACTCTGTGAATATCCTAGAGTGGCCTGGCCAGACTTGACCTGAACTCTATTGAACATCTCTAGAGGCCTCTAAAATGTCTGACAACCAATGGTGACCATCCAAACTGACTGAGCTTGAAAGGATTTGCAAAGAACAGTGGACTTGTAATTTCTGCCAAAGTTCAGTTCAGTTTTTTCT
The DNA here is from genome assembly GCF_009769535.1 of Thamnophis elegans. NCBI lineage: Eukaryota > Metazoa > Chordata > Lepidosauria > Squamata > Natricidae > Thamnophis > Thamnophis elegans. Next base: position 9,019,709 of record NC_045558.1, read on the forward strand.
TTTTAATAAATTTACAGTCATTTCTACAATTCTATTTTCACTTTGGCATTATGGGGTATTCAATGTAGATTAATGAGGAAAAAATGAATTTCAATAATTGTAGAGCCAGGCTTCAGCATAACAAAATCAATAAAAGTGAAGGATGTCCGAACACTCTAAATATACTGTATATGTCAGGCCTCTGTATATACACAATAGATTAAAACATCTTTTACATTCTGTCAAAAATATTTTTATGCATATTTAGATCAACTGGAATATTTCTAGTTTACAATATACTTTTAAACTTCTAGTACAAAGAACTTCTAGTGCAGCTAATATATTAATATCTTTCATTTATTTTAAACTTTTCTGTTCAGACTGAATCAGGACTCTGTAAATGTCAAATGTACTTAACAATAATAATAATAATTATCTTGTTCACTTGTAATGTTTAAGAAATCTCAGTATACAAACTACATGTAAGGACATACTCACCCATTATATTATTTTTAAAGATATTTTAAAATTCTACCTTTCTTATATGTTTATAAATAAGTCAAGATGGCAAACATCAAGATCGCTCAACTTATGAAGTGTGTGATGTAGAAACTTAATAAATAAATAAAAATAAACTTACCTAATACTTATTCCTCCTCCTATTTTTTCCTCATAGTAGCCCTGTAAAGTGAGCTGGGCTGAGAGAGTGATTGGTCCAAAGTTACCTAGTTGGTTTTCATGCCTAAGGCAGGATTAGAACTCACCTGGTATCTAGTGTGGTGTCTTAACTACTGGAGAATCACTGGATTCTAAACCTAGAACTTAGCCAATTAGAAATGAGATTCCTACTTTTATAATTGCATCTGGACCAAGTTTTAATGATTTTTTAAAGTTGGAGGATTATATCTAAAGCATATGCTGGTTTAAAATGAATTATTACACATTTGAGAGGCACATACATAAAACATCTTTATTCATTGTCTTCAATTTCAATGGGGAATCCTTTCATAGTCTGCCTATGTTTTAGGAGTTGTAAAGATAAAAGTAATGTAAAATATTTGTCATGTTCCTAGAGAAAATGCTTACTAGTGAAATGTGGAACTCATACCTGTTGGTGTAAGCACTAATGCTTGGAGGATGTCAGAGAGGGAGATGATACCAACAATAGTATCAGTTTCATTCACAACCACCAATCGATGGACCTGAAAACACAATGCACATAACAATAATGGCTGTCCAATTGTCCTCCTAAGCACAATAAAAATAAAAATATGCAGGTTAAGAGACAATTAGATTATTTTACATAGAGGAATGGTTACTTCCCAAATCAAATTAACGTGAACATTTTAAGCACTTTCTAAAAACTGGATTTGTTTTCTTTTAGAGAGCCATTCTTACTTAAGTGATTTATGTAGTCTACAAAGAGCAAACATTAGCAATGACATCTGTTTCCTCAAACTCCCATCTGATGTCTGGATCAAGTTATATTTAGCTTTATTAACAATATGCCATTGCAACACATTCCAAGTCCTCTTCTTAACTATCAGTGCTGTGCATTGGCACTTAGGTCCTTTCTGTGGACTTAGGTAAAACTAAAGGCATACATATTCTACACTAGAACAGGTGAATTTCACACAGCTAATCAACAGTAATTGTTGAAAAACTATTAGTTTAACAGCAATGATCCCCTTGTATGTAGGTATTTATTCATTGCTTCTAACAGAATAGCTACTGGTTATAAATAAATTTAAGTAAAAGATTCTTGATAAAAATAGAGATTATAACTAAATACTGAAACATAATCTAAGAAGGAACAGAATAAAGCCAACAAGTCTATTTTTATGATAAAAGTGAAGTGTAACGTTACCGTTTTCAAACATAAACTACATTTAAAATTAGAACAACCTAATAAAAGCTTCATCCTAATTGCGTGTTTTTATAATTTATGCTCCAAAGAGTATAGTATGATAGCATTTTCCCAGCAAATATTTTGAGTAGCTAACCTATGTCATATATTATTTTTGAAGATCATGAGATTTGAAAGAAGTTTACTATATATGACAGCAAAAACTAATTTATGTGTAACCTTACCAAATTATGAATGTGTGTTTGTGTATACGCATTCCCATATTTTACCTTTAGCTAACTGAATACAGGTATAGCCAATAGGAGGACAGGAGACACAAAGGAAGGCAAAGTGAGTAAACTCAAGCAGACCAACAAATCTCCATCTTACATGCAGTCTCTGAAGGCTGTATAGTCTATATCGGAAAGCAACCATTCACTCTGTGCACTGGGGTAAGGAGTTAACTGCTTGGGGGAATCAAATATGTGGTCCTACTTAGGCTTCAATCCAATCTGTAATATTAGGTTAAGATTTGGATATTACACAAGTCAAGAGATGAATAAGACGTCTGCATTTACATGCTGTTTTTTCCCTTTATGTGAGATGGGAAATAATTCAGAAGGCCATATTAATCATAGCTTGCCACTGTCCAAGCTCACATTTTGTGCTAAGCCATTATTATGCTTATTTGCTTTTGGATTAGCATAAATTGTGTACATAGCCATAATAGTTTGAGCAACTATGAGCAAAACAGCCATTTCTGGCATTTCTAACAAACATAACCAGAAATCCTAGTCATGTAGAGTTAGTAATGGTATCTTTGAATGCAGGCATTATGTCTGAATCTGGGAACTACAATTAGCAAAGATACATGGAGTTCTTGGTGCTCTCAGATCCTGGCTCCAAGAAATGGCTTACAGTTTAATCTTGAATTACCGATATTCTCTTGTATTAGTCAAGATATGAAAATCACATTAAACTGGATTCTTTATAAGCCATTCCTTGTTTTTCTGGATCAAATATTGCTTTCACATAAAACAAGCTGCAATTTGTGATTCTACTGAATCTTCTGGGTTGTTTAATAGCTTCAGAAATTGGAGTAAAAGAACTGTATTGGTGATTACAATATGGAAGTTCACAAGGTTCTATTATATTGTTCATATTACCGATAGTCCTTATCTAGTCTCTAAACAAATGTTTGCAGTTAAAAGGGCAATGAAAAGCTGAGTATTCAATTCTTGCATTTATAACATTTAGGATTTATAATAGATTTGTAAAGCAAAGGAAAGCTAGAGGAAGATCATAAGCAGAGTTGCAACTGCTTCATTTAATGACCAAGTTGACAGTCCCACCTTGTAACTCCAAAACAAGGATTCCCTGTATTTAACAGGTATATGAAACCAATAGACAGCTGATCTTTTTCATTCCTCTTCACATCATTTAATTCAAGTGAGGGACTTATAGAACTCATCTAGATCAACGTGTTATACCATTTCTAATGCTCTAGTAACTTACAATTCAGGTTACTGCAAATGGATTGTATATATTTAAAAATTGTCTCAAAATTTCAGTTTATCAATATTTGATAGCAACAACATTAACTGGAACTGGTCAGAGGATCAAAGGAAAGACATTCATTTGATTAAAAAGGCAAACAGATTATCATTTCTGCAGGAAATCTCAAGAAATATTATCCTTTGGAAAAATAAAATGCTATAGCAATGATAAATGACTATGTAGCATTCCTACTTTAAACGGAATCTTAAGGGCCACTAATTCCCCATTCCTAGAATAAAGATGATATTTTACTACAGGAACGGGGAATCTATGGACTTCTAGATGTGCTGAACTTCATCTACCAGCATAGCCTTGATAGCCAGGCCAAGCTGTTAAATTTCAACAACAACCTGAAGGGCCCAGATTTCCCACCCTTGTAAATTACTCTTTTTGCTATCATTTTCTCATTTTGTATCCATTTTAGGAAATACGTGAATTGAAAAGAACTGATAAAAGAAAGGGTGGGCACTCTGTCAAAAGGTAAGCACACAGAATCAAGTCAAGTTTTTTCAACAATGGAGGACAGAGGTGAACCACCTACCGGCCAGGCAATTTAGAGCTCCTCTTCTCTTGTATTTGAACAGTCATACCCACCTGATACAAATGGGGAACACAGGAAAGAAACAGAAAAGGGGGGAAATCTATTTTTATAGATGTTTACCTTATATTGGTGATATTTTACGTAGGAATATTATGATGAATGGGTTCAATGTGTCTATGACTGTTGCACAGATTTAATCAAATAATCTTTCTTTTCAAGTTTGGTAACTTTCTTACACAAATGGGCTCCTGAATAATACATAACTATAATTTGTTTGTTAAATTTATCTTTCTTTGTTGTAGAGACTCAAAAAAGCATACATAGTAGTCCCTAATCTTTTTGCTGGATTCTTGACTTCTTTGTAATTTGCTCCTGTCTTCATTTTGTCGCAGAGCAAAATATTTCAAGGCCATTTCTGATTTTAGTTGAATAGAAAATAATTCAGAATATTTTGGAGCTTCTTTCTACTTATATTTTGAAAAGATGGTGCTTGGAGGAAGAGAATTGGAAAATTCATAAGCTTAGATAAGCAATTAGCTATATGGGAAGATTACCCATACATTCTCAAAATCCAGCCAAATATTACTTGGAAAAAGCAGAAAACAGTAAAATTTTAGGATATATGAATGTGTATGCTAAAATGAAATGGGCATAAATTTCTAGTCTAGCTCTGTTGTCTGCAAGTGAATCAAACTTGCAATTAAAGCAAAGCAAAGAACAGCTTTACCCTCCAGAAGATATCCAGTGTTTTGAAGGTACATCTCAATTATGCCTTATTTAGAATAGATTGCTGATTGCTAAAAAAAGTGAGAGGTTGAACAGTTTCTTCTTATTCACTTTTTAAGCTATTTTAATTATCACAAAAAGGTGTGTTAACAGAATGTTTCTATCATGTTGTTCTCACACATCTTCAACGCATTTGTTCCTAGCGGTTCTTAAATGTTTTGATGGTTTAATCCATTCACATCAACAAACTTTTTCCAAACTATATTTACAGCAAGATCAATTTGAAATCTCAATGTGACATACTTAATTAGGAAATCTAACAATCCTTATAAATCAATTTAAGAAGCAAAATTATCATACACTAAATTTATTGCACTTTTTTATAAAGTGGCTAGAATATGTTTCAATGATTTTTGTATTATCACTATTCTTATACTGTTCCATCTGTTTAATCTCTGGAAAAATCTCATAAGCAGTGCTATTCAGAAAACTACTGTGCCCCTCCTCCCAATTCTCACCTCAGCTTTAACTAGCCGATCCACAATTGTCTCCAGCGTTTCCAGCTTATTACATTTCACAACACCTTCAAAATACTGAGAGCGATGTTGGAGAGCTTGTGTCACTGTGATATCTAAGTTATTATAAGTTTTTTCAGCAGCAAGATTCTAGAAAAAAAGGAAGTTACAGATGAGTCAATTCCACTTTTTATGCGCAGCCAACAAATTTCATTATTACTCTAGAAGCATGATCCACATGTTGTGATTTAACCAATGGAAAAAAGTGAAGTAGACAAACCTGTATGCGCCCCATGACACTACCATACATATTTTGGATTAATTGGGTACAAGAAAAGAGTGTTTTGGTTAAAAATAATGCATACTATACATTAATGGTACTTAATTTTTCACTTTCTAAAGTTAAAGATCTTGGGGTGAGGGATATGGAGAATAGTATGGTTGCTTGTCCATTTCCTCTCAACTATTTCCCTTTCCTTTCACTTTGTCCCAGCATTCTCATTAATGACAATTAGCAAAGTAGCAAATTATGTATATGAATTGCCCATAATTTTGAATTCAAAACGGGCAATGATCACAAAAAGAGAAAAAAGCAACAGAATAATTCTAATTTCCTATCTTTGATTTTAAGGCAGGATAGCACTGTTTCATCTGAAACATGGGATACTACAAACAATTGTTCAGTAGTTCTTTCCTCAACCAAGAATGTTGTTCCCACTTTTTAGAAAGTATCCATGGAATACTTTTAGATTAGTTATTTTAGATTGCTTTAGATTAATTCAGAGGTCAAAAACCGGTGGTCCGCAAGAAAATGTTGGTGGTCTGCAGCCCACCAGATTGGAGGAGCTGCTCCAGGATGACCAATGGGCCAGTTCTGTAACTAGAGCTCTGAAATATGGGACCGGCCAAGCAGCTTGTGGTGGGGCTGGAAATCTCTTCTGTAGAGGGATGTATGTGCAACTTGCAACTTTGCAGCTGGTGAACGTGCAAGGAATAGCGCAGCCTTCGCTAGCCGGAACGAGGTAATGGTGTTGTTGCAGCAAGGTGGTGGTGATGGCGCAGATGGGCTGAAGCAACGGGTGGTGGCAACCCACAGTTCTTTCGTCCCCCTGTTGTGGCTTCCTGTTGACTGAACTCACACTGGCTGTCCTCCTGCCCTCCCCTCAAAGTCACTCTTCGCCTGGTCTGAGAAGGAAAGGGCGAGGGATGGAGATTTGCTCCATATTTCAGAGCAGAAGCGAAGCCTAATATCTTGCTAGATCTCACGAGCATTTCTTGGTCACATGGGGAGATGCACAACTTCCTCTCAGCACCCAGACACTGGCCCGACCTAGCCGTTTCTCTTCTCTGCTGCTGTTTGTGCTTCCATGGCCTGCCCGCTGCTCTTGTACCACAGTTAAATTTAGCGCATTTCACAGTGGGGGAAACAGTGTCCCCTCCTCCTGGAGCCCATTACGACGCAGAACATCAGCTGCAGCTAAGTTGGGCCACTGCTTCAGGAAGGAGAACAGGTTGTGCATTTCCCCAAGCAACCAAGGTGCATCCAACACCAACAAAGGCTGAAGAAGCACCCTTGAGACCTAGAGAGCACCGGAGAATCAGAATGAGAGATGTGTGAGAGAGGTGTGTGTGAGAGAGAAAGAGGGAGAGAGAGAGAGATGAGCGTTCCCAGTTTTGTTTTCTGTGAGAAATGGGTCCAAATTGAGTATTCAAAGTTTCAGTAACAGGTGACCAAGCTAAGTGCCTGAAGGACCCCATCCTGTCACTGGCAGTGTACACGCTTCAGCGAGCGGTGTGCTGAATTCATATTAGTGGTTTGCGGGATTTAAAATTATGAATTTAGTGGTCCCTGAGGTTTGAAAGGTTGATAACCCCTGGATTAAATCAAAAGTATTCATAAAATAAAACCTCAAATTTATTTTTTCTTCTCACTTTTACTTAACAGTTTTGGTGCTGTCACTTTATATTTATGCAAAACTCACTATGCTTAAGACAATTTCTGACTGCATCATACTTAGCTTTTGGAACCATGTTACACGATCTACTGTTCTAGTAGTTTGTAGGGGAGGGGAAAGAACTAGCTCAGTAATTATAAAGAAGGTTACAAAATATTATTTAACATATTAACAAAGTAATTTCATACAGAATAACACTAATTCTATGAACCAGGGCATATTTCAGAGTGGTCACACTGAAAAACTAAGTCAAAGAAATATTATTAAAAAACCAATAATACTTACTATAACATCAAATTTGGAATAAATATCTACAACTTTTCCTAAAAAGGGAAGAAAATAAGCCTTATAATGTGATCACAAATAACTGACAGACCAAATTAATTAATATTAATTCCATCATTTTGGGAAGAGAACACTTGCTTTCTAGCTTTATGGATTAAGGAAAACAACTAAGAAAAAACCATGAAAATTGTAGATATTCAATTCAATATAAGAAAGAGAATGTTTTCCTGACCATTAAAGCATATATGCTTGTTTATATCGAGTTTCCCCAAAAATTAGACAGGGTCTTATTTTCTTTTGATTGACTCACAAATATGGCTTCGGCCTTATTATCAGGGGAGGGCTAATTGTTTTGGGGTTGCCGGGCGGCTGCTCTCTTGTGAGCAGGCTCCCGAAGAGCCAGGCACAGCCTCGAAGGGCTATGTTGCGCTCATAGCAGCGCAACACAGCAGCCATGAAGAGACCACGCTCACGAGCAGCCACCCAGCAAACCCCCTTTCCATCTGGGCACAGCACCATTCATTGACCTAGGGGTATTGCCAATTCAATTCAATTCAATTCATTAGATTTATAGGCCGCCCAATCCCGGAGGACTCCGGGCGGCTTACAAGAACAAGAAAAGAAAAACAAAATAAAAAATAATTTAAAAATTTCTCAACACGCATATGTTCTGATCGGGGCTGGACCCTACATAATAAGGTCAACAGCCCCAGGCCTGCCGGAACAGCCAGGTTTTAACAGCTTTTCTGAAGGCCATGAGGGTGGGTGAGGTCCGGACCTCTGGGGGTAGCTGATTCCACAGGGTCGGAGCAGCCACAGAGAAGGCTCTCTTCCGAGGCCCCGCCAGCCGACACTGTCCGGCTGATGGTGTCCTAAGGAGGCCCACCCTGTGGGATCTTATCGGCCGTTGGGAGGTATGTGGCAGTAGGCGGTCTCGCAAATACGCTGGTCCTGAGCCATGTAGGGCTTTAAAGGTAATGACCAACACCTTGAATTGAGTTCGGAGACCAATTGGCAGCCAGTGCAGCTCGCGGAGGATAGGTGTAATATGGGTGTATCTCGGTACACCCAATATCGCTCGCGCACCTGCATTCTGGACTAGCTGTAGTCTCCGAACGCTTTTCAGAGTAGCCCCATGTAGAGCGCATTGCAATAATCCAGCCTTGAGGTGACAAGGGCGTGAGTGACTGTTTGAAGGGCACCCCGATCCAAGTAGGGCCGCAATTGATGTACCAGGCGAACGACAAGTGGTGTTCCAGTGTCAGCCGTGAATCCAAGAGGACCCCCAAATTTGCAAGCCCTCTCTGAGGGGTATAAGTTTTCACCCCCCAGGATCAAGGATGGACTGTCCAAACTGTCCTTCGGGGGCAGCATCCACAGCCACTCGATCTTGTCGGGATTGAGCACGAGTTTGTTTACCCCCATCCAGATCCTGACAGCTTCCAGGCATCGGCACATCACGTCTGCCGCTACACTAAGCTGGCACAGGGCAGATAGGTACAATTGCGTATCATCTGCATATTGATGGTACTTTATCCCGTGCCGTCGTATGATCACACCCAGCGGTTTCATGTAGATGTTGAATAGGAGGGGGGATAGGACCGAACCCTGCGGCACCCCACAATTGAGGGGCCTAGGGGGTCGACCTTTGCCCCCCGCCCAACACCAACTGCGACCTACCGGAGAGGTAGGAGGAGAACCACCATAGAACGGTGCCTCCCACTCCCATCTCCTCCAGACGTCGCAGAAGGATACCATGGTCGATGGTATCGAAAACCGCTGAGAGGTAAAAAAGCACCAGGATAGAGGAATGCCCTCTATCCCTAGCCCGCCAGAGATCATCGGTCAGTGCGACCAAAGCGGTTTCTGTGCTGTACCCAGGCCTGAAACCAGACTGAAAGGAATCCAGGCCTAAGCCCTGTGAGCGCCTGTTCGCCGTCCCCCAGCTCCCGCAGCTTGACATCTTCAGAATGCCCCTAGGTCAGTGAATGGGGCTCAGCTGGAGAGGAGAGTTGCGCGAGCGGCTTTTTCGCTCCCCGCTCGTGTGTCTCCCAGCCTCACGATGCCCTGGCCCAACTCTCCCTGCAGAGCCAGGGCACCTCCGTTGCCACTATCCCAGCATGGCTTTCTCTGCAGCTTCCAAACCATGGAGGTAAGAGTGTACAACTATAGAGCATATTCCCAGAATGACCACTATCGGAAGACTCAGCATCTTACTTCCATGGTTTGGAAGCTGCAGAAAAAGCCATGCTGGGACGGCGGCAGCGGAAGTGCCCTGGCTCTGCAGGGAGAGTTGGGCCAGGGCATTGTGAGGCTGGGAGGCATGCAAGCGGGGAGCGGAAAAGCCGCTTGCACACACACACACCCTCCAGCCGTGTAGAGCCCCATTCACTGACCTAGGGGCATTCCAAAGGTGCCAAGCTGCGGGAGCCAGGGGGACGGCGAACAGACACTCATGCGTCTTGGCAACACTCCTAAGTCAGCGAATGGTGCTATGCCTGGCTGGAAAGGGGGTTTGCTGGGTGGCTGCTCATGAGTATGGTCATTTCATGGCTGCTGTGTTGTGCTGCTGTGACAGCGCAACATATCTGTTCAACCCTGAGGCTGTGCCCAGCTCTTCAGGAGACCACTCACAAGAGAGCCGCCATCGAGCAATCCCCCTCTCCAGTTGGGCACAGTACCAATCACCGACCTAGCAGTATCCCAAAAGCCTTTGCCCCCTTGGTTCCCACCTTTTGCCCCCACTGGTTCCCGCAGCTTGGCGACTTTGGTATACCGCTAAGGTCGGTGAGCGGTGCTCTGCCTGGCCGGAGGAGGGGGTTGTCCAGGGGGCTTATGTTCAGGGGAGGGCTTATATTTTTGCCCACCCAAAAATGTGGCACCCTTATTTTCAGAACATGTCATATTTTGGGGAAAATATGGTAGATTTAGATGCTGTTTTGGAATATTAAAAATTTTGGTGAATGACTTAACTTTTGAACAAATCTGTTGTTTTCCTGGACTTTGGCACAGCTTGACATTGCATTGGTGATGACTTGGAGTGATTAGCCATATTTTTTGGCTGATCAACTCCCAGATGTTGCTGCAGAACTATGTTAGTTCCCAGTAATATGATTTTTAGGGCTTCTTGGAATAATATTCATTAATTTTTTTAAGCCCTCCACATGAAGCTATACAAAGTTATCCAGAATGTTGGCTGGGGAATTGTGGGAGTTGCAAATCATGCATCTTAAATTTGTCAACATTGAGAAATATTGATCTGATTAAATAATGAAATCTTCAAAGATTTTTTAAATTAGGTACGCACAATATTTTAATGTGGTGTGCGCATAAAAGTGCTTCAGATCTCAATCTTGCATATCTACATTTTGTGGTTTTCTTCTTAAAATTTAAAAACATTTCCAGTCTTTAGTACTCACAACAAGCAGTAACAAACTTGATAATCCTTATTGCTCACCTGACTCATCCACAACAGGTAGTGCTGATATCCTTCTATCTACAAATATATTCAAGGCTTTAATGATAGGAGTGTCTGGATGTATAAAGGCAATATTATGGTAAGTTCCTATTCCAAGTTCATCCAGATTTTTCTTCATGAAGGCAGGCTTTGGCATTTCTGACACCTTGAAAAAAATATAAAAGACAAATTTTACAAAATAATTATTTGAAAAGCGTTCTCCAGTCATGTAAGCCAATATTCTTTTTAAAAAAAACTTGCACAAGGAATGTATTCTTCAGTTCTTCCACTTCAACAAATCTTTAAATAAATATTTAAATATTTAAACCAATTCTAAAATTTAGTAAGTCTAAAATTATTGTGTAAACTCAATTCTAAATGTCACATTTGTTTAAAACGAATATTCAGCTTTTAGTTCTTTTATGTTTCATCCTCACAATGCTTTTATCAATGGAATACTCTACTTTTACCATTGTCCTTATTTGGAACGTCAGAGATCATCTTAGATAAAACTTTCACAGCTTTTAAACTTTCAGTGTTAATTCTTCCTGTATGTGTCATGAAAAGTGTACATCTCTTTCCAATATATATTTTTCACTGAATGAACCCCCACCACCTGCCCCCTCCCAGGAGATATTAATGAATCAGGAAGGGCAGGGATCTAAAACACAGGAGGACAAGCTGAGAAGCTCTACTTCAGCAGGGCCAATAGGTTTGAATTTTATTTTTCTTTATTTCATTTCACCTGACAGTTCATGTTTCTACCATTTCTTACTCTTACATTCCATGTCCCAACCTTCTATATGCCATGGTGTTCAAAAGATGGCATCGATACTGACCTCCATAACCCATTATCACTTGGGATACTCAACACTTTCATATACCATTTTTAATTTAATAGATAAGGTGCCAACCGAATTGTCTGCCTTACATATTTATGCCACATGCAGCTATCCATGCTAATGCAACCAGTAGACTTTGCTAAATTGTGCTTTTCTATACAAAGTAGAGTTTGCATTTTGCAAACTGGAAGGTACATGTAATGAGTGTACTGACATAGACTTTTTTAACATTCATACAACTGATTTATTAGTTAATTAGAACAGAATAAAATTATAGTCCCACTTACAAAAAGCTGGAGAAACTTGAGTATTCTTTTATGGGTAAGTATATAAAGTGCATTTCCACTCACAGGATCAATAACTGGTAATCTGTGGATTTTGTTTTTGATCAGTGAATATACAGCATCAAAAAGGCTAAAGAGAAAATAATTGCAATTATTAGTACCATTCCAGGGGTGAAATTCAGCAGGTTCTAGAAAACCAATAGCGGAATTTTTGAGTAATTCGGAGAACTGGCAAATACCACCTCTGGCTGGCCCCAGAGTGTGGTGGGAATGGAGATTTTGCAGTATCCTTTCCCTGCCACGCCCACCAAGCCACGCCCACAGAACCGGTAGTAAAAAAAATTGAATTTCACCACTGTACTATTCTATTGACTTATTTCAAAAAGATATTTTCCCACTACGAAAGAATTACTAAAATCCAAAGTATAAATGATTCTTAGTATACAACATTCAAGGAAATTGTGAAAGCTGAAGAATATACAGTTTCAATTCTCAAGTAGACATGTTACATATATTTTAATACCAACAGTATATAAAAAAAACAAGTAGGAATGTTCTAGGAGAAGAATCATTATAAGGAGAGTTGTGAGAAGATATACAGTAGAGAAAGAAGAAAGTTATTAAGGCTCAAAGTTATTGATAGTGTCCAGTAAGTTGATAATTCATAGTTGATAACTGATCTATAAAGGTAAAGGTTTCCTCTATCTCATTGTGTCCAACTCTAGGGGGCATGCTCATATCTGTTTCTTAGCTGAGGAAGCCAATGTTATCCAAAATCATTTTCCTTAGACAGCATGACTATAAGAGGTGCATAGAATATTGTTTCCTTCCACCAAAGTGGTAGCTATTTATCTACTTGCATTTGCAGCTTTTGAACTGTTAGGTGGGCAGGAATTGGGACAGGAACAGGAGCTCACTCTGTTGCACAGCACATAGGTCTTGAACCTGGGTTGTTAGCTTTTCAGCTGACAAGCTCAGCTCCTTTAACTGCTGAGCAATCGCTGCCTCAAGCTCATCTATACAAGTCATCAATCAAAGTCATCAATACAAAGAACATTAAAATGAGTATCAGATAAATGAGTGCCATCAAAATCCTAACTTCTGACAGGTATTGAATTGGTTTTAAATTCTTCTTTGAAATAGTGTGATAAAAATAACAGTTTATAATAAAACATTAACATAATTTACAAATAAAAAAAGATAAGGAAAATAATTATATACCTTGCATCAGGTGAAATATTCACTAGGGGTTTAAAGGTTTCTTGCAAATAAAGCTCTGTATAATTAAAAAGAATATTTTCATAAACCTATAATATTCAATTAATGTTTCATCACAAACATTTATGTTGTAAAGAAATGAGCACCTATTGACTTTTTAATTCAAAAATAATTAAATAATCATAATAAACAAAAAAATGGAAAAATAGTTTTCAGAACCAAATAACCACTAGGGGTCACTATAGTCTGAGAATGAATATTACAATTATAACAAAAATTGTGGGAAGTATTTTAGATAAAGGTTGGGATTACCCAAGTGTTTACATTTCAGGAGGGTAATTAATTTTTTTAAAACTCAGTAGGCTATCAATATTTTTCTACAACACATGGCAGGTCTAGAAGACCTATCAATAAAATAAAACTAAGACATGACTCATAGTCACTATCTACAATATAACTGTGTTTTTCCACTGGGGGAAATCACTGCAACGACTATATGAGAAAGATAATGTGAATGAAATAATATGCAGGGAGTCCTCGACTTAAAACAGTTCATTTAGTGACTATTCAAAGTTGCAACGGCACTGGAAAAAATGACTTACAACCATTGCAGCATCCTCATAGTCATATGATCAAAATTCAGATGTTGGCAACTGGTTCACATTTATGACAGTTGAAATGTCCTAGGGCCAGGATGGCGAACCTATGGTATGTGTGCCACAGGTGGCATGCGGAGCCATTTGTCAGGGCATGCGAGGCATGTATGCTGGCCAGCTGACTTTAGCCTTTTGGGGCCATTTTTCGCCCTCACCAGGCTCCAGAGGCTTTATAGGAGCCTCGGGAGGGTGAAAAAAACCTCCCCACCCCACCCCCAGAGGCCCTCTGGAGGCTTCAGGAGCTTCCCTGAAGCCTCTGGAGCACGAAAAACAGGCCCTACAGGCAAACCGGAATTTCAGGAAAGGACTTCTGGTTTGCTCATAGAGTCGTTTTTCATCCTCCAGAGCCTTCAGGGAAGCCTCCAGAAGGCCCCGGAGGGTTTAAACCACCCCTAAGAGTAAACCAGAAGTCTGTTCCTGAACTTTGGGTTTGCCCGTAGGGCGGTTTTTTTCATTCCGGAGGCTTCAGGGAAGCTCCTGAAGCCTCCGGTGGAGGATGGGGGAAGCTGTTTTTGCCCTCCCCAGGCTCCTATAAAGCCTCTGGAACCTGGGAGGGAGAAAAAAGCATGCAAAAAATAGGGGGAGCGTCTGTCATGTGCGCATGCACGCTGGGGGTCGCACATTGCACTATGGGTGCGGCACGCCCACTCCTGACCCCCCTGCCCTCCCCCCTTTTGGCACGCGAGCCAAAAAAGGTTCACCATCACTGTCCTAGGGTCAATTCCCACTTTTGAAACCTTCTGACAAGCAAAGTCAATGGGAAAGCCACATTCGCTTAAAAACCATGTTACTAACTTAACAACTGCAATGATTCTCTTAACTGTTGCAAAATGGGGCAAAACTACCTTAACAAATGTTTCACTTAGCAACATAAATGTTGGGCTCAATTATGGTTGTAACTCGAGGACTACCTGTAGAAGTACAAAAAATAATAATACTCTCATTTACTGGAACAAGCGTCAAGACACATTGTTAGTTCTGCATGCTAGGATATGACCATTTTACAGGTATATTAAAATTCTTTGATTTGTGGATGATAAAAGATCTAGTAAAAAGAGTTGCACAGCTAATTTGGAGGATCACATTCATTTTGAATGGTTTACTACATATACTTACCTCTCCATGTTTCAATTTTGTGCTCCTCAAGTTCGTAGATTTGTACCTATAAAAAAGAAAGACAAAAAGACCATATATTTATATTTTTAAAAGTCATTAAAATAATGACATCTTCCTTTGAATAAAAATATTGAGGACAGAAAAAAGGGGGCTTTAAGGGGATTTTTTTCTAAGTGATGAGCTTTTGGTGGTTTGCATATGAGTATTCGCTCTCAAATAATTCCTGATCCTTGCAACTACCTGGACAAGTCCCTGCCATTTTTCTTGACCTGATTCTTAGAAACAGTTTGCCACTGCCTCTTTCCTAAGCCTGAGAGAGAAAGAATGGACCAAAGTTATCCAGCCGGCTTCATGACTTAAGCCTTTCAGTTCCTAGCCCAGTGCCTTTAACCACAACGCCAAATTGTCTCCATATAAGCAAGGGCCAGAGAATAAACAAATTTAAAATTCAACCAAGGAGCTTGCCATAATTAGGAAAGAGATCGAATGCTCAGCTCTATATACAGGTCTTCTACATAATAGAGATACCAGATTCCAGTTATTAGAATTAAGAACTATATTCAGTTCACCATTATTTCTGTCGATGTTGCATTAAAAAGAAACAATTTGGTTAGAAGACGAATTTCTCTCCAATGTTTCATCCTACAGTGCTTTGAAAAATACATTTTATTTTCTAATATCAATGGTCCCCAACAGAATACTAGTCTGAACAGTGTTAATCACTAAATAATATTTCCTCCTACTTTGTTTCCTTTTTCAATTTTTAATCCTTTCCCCTGTTGGTTCTAACAAGTGAATGCTAAGTGGGAGTTCACAGTTTCCTAGGAGCTAGAATTACAAAACTGCCAATCTAAGGCATGGGAAGCTATGATTTTTCTTTCAAAAATAAAGACTACAGAACCAGCTTGCATTTTAATATATATGTTGAATGGTACATATCTTACCACATTGTACAAGCCACTGTGAAACACATCAGTATTATACTAGAATAGAAGTTTACACTGATTAATTTATCATAGTCAGGGTGGGGTGGGGTGTTCTGGCTATTTGCTCATGTGCTGAATGCGTGCTGCAAGTGCATCAATAGAAATAGTTCTGCGCATGTGCAGAACTGGAAAAAAAATGGCGGTGGTGGCGATGGCAAACCGGTTTGGAGCCGTGTGCAGCCTGCATCGCTCCCATTTCTGCGACCAGGCCGGCATGTCACTACCGGTTCTGCTGATCATAGTATACCCAACTCAAATGGAAGGAAATCAGAAAAAAAATTAAAAAGCATAAAGTATATGTATAGTAAATAGTATACAGGGAGCGTAGATTCTGAAAACAAAGCTGTTCTTCCTATAGCATTAAATTCTTGATATTAAATTTGTACACAAATAAAAAAAATTGTGCTTCTCCAGCTACTATTCATTTAAAACCGAACAGTGTTAACAGTACTTTCAAAATAACATCTTAGTGAAGAACACTGTTCAAATAAAAATTGCCCTCAGTTGAATTTCTCCTTTTAAAATAGTGATAAAATTGAATGATGAAACTGCTGGATCTTGCTAATGAAGTGAAGGGCAGCTACTGGCATGCATTCTTTGCAATGGAATAGGGAATCTATGGTCTCTAATTGCTGTCAAACAATTCCCAGCAGCTCACCAACAAAGGAATGCTATGAACAGTTCAGAAATATTTGGAAATAATACCACAAGGGCCTCATATCTACTAGATGCAAATATATTCTGTTGTTGCATAATATTTATTCATTTATTTTGGAGAAGTTATATCAACACTCATCTTAAACAATTTTGTGTAGCTACTAAGCAATATATGAAGACATTTTAATAAAAAAAATAAAAATGAAAATTTGATTTTAGGATTTAACAATTAGATCTGCCATTATATAGAAATATTGCACCCCTCCCCGGTTTTCTATTCATATTTAAAACTCTATTTATGGTTATTCTGCACTCCAATTGTTCAGCAGTGAATGTGCTTGCATTTGAATAAAAAAAAATTGCCTTGTTCACTGTTGTAAGAAAGTCACCTCATTCCAAATTAATGAAAACAACTACAGCCATACTATACCAAAAGAATGATGCATGGAATCCATAATAAGATGGTGCACTGAACCAACTGGTTAAGTTAATGTAATTATTATTTACACAATGGATCTAGGACAAGACCACCAAAACTAGTGTGAGATGAGCAGTGCAGTAATATACCATTCAATGCTGCGAACATAATATAACAGAAGTAGTCTACTAAGGATCATGGCACATTTGTGTGTTTAAAGTAAACTACACTGAGGTCAGTCTTAGGGGAATACACATGAAGGAAAAAATTTCATCCCATTTAATGTATTGGTAGTTTGGCAGTCTGATTGATCATTAGTCTACAGCTTGATTCACTTTTCTTTTCTTGATGTATATATCATTTCCTACTTATGACTGAGCAATTATAGTTGAATGTACTGGAGTATGAGACACAAAATAAGTGCAGATGCTACTGCTAGGAAGTAAAGAAGATAAGCAAATGCAGTAATTGTACATTTGGGATTTGAAGACAGGATGAACAGAATTACTGTGGGAGGACAATCTGTTTCTTAAGTAACCAGACTGTAACATTTAGATTTCCAAATGCCAGCAACTTTTTAAGTTGGTTTCCTTTCCTCTACATTTTTCATAAATGCCAATAGCAAGGGATATTTGTGTTACAAATTGGCAGGCATAGTTAATTTGCATATAAGAAATAGGATTATTTCTTTTAGAAAGATTAAATATCACATTTGCTTCAGCTGGCTCTGTGTACCAGTTTAACTATGTCCACTGTTAAAACTCTTGTGTAAACTTCCAGGTGAAAAAAGTATCGTCTCAATATTTTCATTGTCTCAAATTCAGTAAAACAGAAAAAAAAAACTGGGAAGAAAGACTAATAACGTGGAAAAAAAAATAGTGGTTTTCCCTCAACACAACACTTACTGAAAGGTCAGTACAGAAAATTATTATGGTTCATCGCACAATCAGCCAGATTCAGACATGATTTGGCATTTTATCCACCAATCAAGTCCATTCCAAGGTACGCAGATGTTGATGGTGTTAGAGGTATCATTGCATGATGTAAGCTGTTCTGAATAAAGCTGCTTTTTGCAATTAACTGATGATGAATTTGTCAATGCTGATGGTTTTCAAGGGATGCTCCAGTTGTTTTGGGATTGCATCCAAGATGCCTATTATTATTGGTACTATCTTTGCTTTCTTTTGCCACAGTTGTTCTATTTTCATTTGCAGGTCTTTGTGTTTTGTTATCTATTCCAACTCTTTTATCTCTTTTCTATTGTCTCCAGAAACTGCCATGTCCAAAATAATTTATGTAAATATATGTGGTTCTAACAATATGCCATATATATGACTAAACAGAGAAACAAGTATTAGATATATGCAGGAACTGGTTATGTCTAGTTTAATGGAAAGAAGGACTAGGGGAGACATGATAGCAGTGTTCAAATATCTCAGGGGTTGCCACAAAGAAGAGGGAGTCAAGCTATTCTCCAAAGCACCTGAGGGCAGGACAAGAAGCAATGGGTGGAAACTAATCAAGGAGAGAAGTAACGTAGAACTGAGGAGAAATTTCCTGACAGTTAAAACAATTAATCAGTGGAACAGCTTGCCTCCAGAAGTTGTGAATGCCCCAATACTGGAAGTCTTTAAGAAGATGTTGAATAGCCATTTGTCTGAAACAAATGGGTTTCCTGCCTAGGCAAGGGGTTGGACTAGAAGACCTCCAAGGTCCTTCCAACTCTGCTATTGTATTTGTATTTATATTTGTACATTTGAATGGTATGTGTAAATAATAAATATTTCATTTTCAGTTATTGGCAGGTTCAAATATAGTTACTATATTCAAATATCAGGAATAACTAATTTCAGGCTGGATACAAAAATAGAAACATAGGTGTCTTCCTAACAATTGTTATGTCTCAAATTGAAATGTGCATCAAATCACAATATTAGCTCTGCCCTTTTATACCTGTGTTGCAACATGGCATGAAAGTATATAAAAAGTGGGGTTTACATAGTGATACTTGCTTACTTGCTAGCCATCCCCTTTCTTCAGACATCTCTGTATGGAGACTTCAGAGTATTACATTTGGATATAATGTTGCTATACTCTTAAGCTGCATTGTAACAGCTAATTATTATAAAATGCCTTATGAGTACACTAGGCTGAGAGTTACTGATTTACTCAAAATCCACTAATTATCTACGTAGCTATTTAAGCTACGCATCTAATTTAAGTTTCTGCGGTCGAATAGTAACCAATCACACTAGATCTATTCCATTGTTTGTATATTTCCCAAAACACTTCAAAGGATTTCTGGTCCAATCATTACTACCATCTAGGGCAGTGTTTTTCAACCTTTTTTGTGCAAAGGCACACTTTTTTCATGAAAAAAATCACGAGGCACACCACCATTAGAAAATGTTAAAAAAATTTAACTCTGTGCCTATATTGACTATATATAAAGTAATTCTCCCACGGCACACCTTACACTATGTCACGGCACACTAGTGTGCCACGGCACAGTGGTTGAAAAACACTGATCTAGGGAACAGGTATTTTTCTTTTCATTTGACAATAATCAGCTGTAATAATATTGAAAAATCCTGTTCAGTTTTACACCTACAGATTACAGCAAAGTAGGAAAATTCCATATTTATGTACCAAGCTAGAATGGTATTCTTTCTCTTAACCATTGTTATACTTTTATTTCAGTTATCCTGTTTTATCTGTAAAAGCTGTAATTATGAGGTGGTACCTACCATTGGAGACTTGTAGTATCTATGCAGTATATTAATGAAATCTGTTATAGTTAACATTCCTGTAACAAGGCAAAGAAAAAGCAAATTTAATCCAGTTTTCCAATCTGTTTTTAACTTAAACTTTACAGATTTACTGGTAAGTGACAGAAAACCCAAGTGAAGTCCTGGAAATATACACAAACATAGTAATGTTTATTCTTCACAAATCACAGTAAGAGTTGAGATATCATAATTACCCCACTCATATACATTCTCACTTAACAGCATGCCAAAATGATGCAAATCACTATGGACGAACTAACATTAATGCAAATGTAGCTGTTTCATCTGAACTATTTCAGTTACATCAGATTTGTCCATTATTTTGAAGACATGCCTAGACAGAAATTTGGTCCATTGCATCCAAAATCTGCTAAATGGAATATCATTAAATTGAGTTTCTACTGTATACTTGAAGTCACATTTTTAGTATAAAAGTAAGAAAAGTATAAAAAGAAGGAAAAAAGTCATTTGTACTATTTTTCTATAATTTCATACCAACAAATATCATCCTACCTACAAAGCTTTGTTTTTTACTCTCCCACAGTGGAGCTGCTCGAACACCATTTGCCACTAAAGCAAAGAAAGCTTTCTTTACCTGAAAAAAAGAAAAACACAGCAAGAAATTATCTTAAAGGCAGTTATTTGGAAATAAGTATCTATTTTGAGTTTGAAACACACATACACACAACCAAAAAACTGCAATAGTTGCATGACAGGGATCATTTAGGAAAAAACACTTATAACTAAATGAAAACTGAAGAAATGAGGCAAAATATATGTGGAACATCATCCTTCCAGAAATAATAAGGTTGCCCCCCCCCCCCCCCGAGATTCTTTCAAAAAGCATGAAGACAGGTTTTGCCAGCAGGCCAGAGACCCCAGGGTACTATGGAGCCCACCAAATTATGCTTTGTCAACCATGAAAGGAAAGGGCTTTTCACTATATATATATAGTCCTCACTTAGTGACTTCTTGTTCGGCAACCATTCAAAGTTACAACAGTGTTCAACAAGAAGACTTATGGCTGGTTCTTGAAGTTGTGGCTGTCGCAGTGTCCCCACTGTCACAGGATCATGATTGGGGCACTTGGCAACGGGCACACAGTTACAGTGGTCACAGCTTCCCACAATCACATCATCACCACTTGTGATCTTCACTGCCAGCTTCCAATAAGTCAAGTCAATAAGGAAACCAGCCACCACCTGATGTTGTGCTTCATGACTGCACAGGATTCCTTAACAACCACAACCCGAACTGTCATTGTACACTGAAGATCGCATTTAATTTTATTGTACAAGGTGCAACGACAATAAAATAAACTAAAATAAAAATTAAACACATTAGGATATATGTAAGAGAAAAGGTCATTTAATTTTTGCCTTCCTTTCTCATCTACAACATTCAAAGTCATGATAACTGCTTATTTTACAAGAAACCTGCAGTGAAATTATACTTTTTTAAGGAAAAAAAAAAGAAAAAAAATCACAGCTACTTTTGTTCTTAGTTCTAAAAAAATCATTTATCACCACAGTAATATATTATGACTAGCAGTATTCAAGAAGAAAGCGTCATAAGGAATATGACAGTATGTGTTATATGTCTATTTCAAAATTATCAGTTTTTTGTGCAAAGAACTAGGATTCTTACAAATGCGAACTATAATGTTCAATAACCACATTATTAAAATGAATTTAATGGAGTTTCCAAGCAACATTATTTGTAATCTTGGTTTTCTCTTGTCATTTCTCATTTTTTGGTCGTTTAAAATGGAATTTATATTACCCAATTTGGGTAATATAAAACTGAAATTTTATGTTGGGCAGCCTAAAATAAAAATTATGGGAACTGCTGTCAATTTTAAAACCACCTTTACCCTGAAGTATGCTTAACTGTATCCTCTGGCTCTGATTTCTAAATCCATAATAAAATATTTTTAGGTCTCATCCATAAAGCTGTTTTCTGCAGCAGAAAGGTTATCATCTGTTGAGCTCCATAACTCTGTATCTGAAGACTGTCTACCTAACTTATTTGCCATTTCTCCAGTGACATTCTGACTCCAAGGAAGATGGATTCCTTGCTTCCACAATCCCTCTTCCACTTTTAAAACGGATTGGTTGACCAGAAAACTAAGAAAATGCAGACTGCCTTTTCATGCACAAAATGAGGGCATAATTGGAAGAACTTCACTCGTCTATTACTATAGAAAAGGAATTATATATCCAACAGCTGCTTTTTGGGAAGTTCTGGTTGTTCATTTCCTCCCCTCACAGAATTATATTTTTAAAAAGTTAGTTCATTATAGATTTTGAGGGCAACTTCCACTCTTTTCAATGATTGCAACTGTATGTATGCTGTGATTTGAGACACAACTCAATAAACTGATTTCTCAAGTTCAAATTCTTCAAATCTTTTCCGGGAAATACAACTTTGGTATCCACTACTAGATGGCATCCAAGAGAGATGAAAGCCCAATTCTTTACAGCTATATGGAAAATGACTGTTGGCTTACCTGAACGGTCATTCTCTAGGCACTGTGGGAGTGTCCAAGCATGGGTTAACTTCAGCTTGCTGCCCAAGGACTGAGTTCAAAGTTTGTGGAATCAAGCTTCCTGCTCCCTTTAGAGGCTTAGTTTAAAAACCAAAGGGATTAGACTATAAAGATGCTATATATAATAAAGGTTACACCCATGGAGATGATAAATCACGCATCCGCGGTGACCCCAGGGCGGGGTTGGACACTCCCGCAATGTCTAGAGAATGACCATTCAGGTAAGCCAATGGTCATTCTCCTAGGCACTGCTTGGAGTGTCCAAGCATGGGACATACCAAAGTTATGTAATCCCAGAGTGGGAAGAAGAAATGTCCTGGTGAGTTGGAGCCGCGAGGACCCGCTGTAAGACTCTCCTGCTGAACGAAGCCTCAGCAGACGTGAAAGAGTCCAATCTGTAATTCCGAATGAACGGAGACGGTGAGGACCAAGTAGCTGCCCTGCAGATCTCCTTGATAGGCGCTTGCGTGGCCCGTAGTTGTAGCACTCCTCGTGGAATGTGCCGTTATATGATGAGGAACAGCTTGGCTTGATGTTCGTAAGCTAACTTAATATGCGCAGCCAACATCCTATGGTAGAAGATGATACCTTCCTGCCCATAGAAGTCAGCTGAAAGGATATGAAGAACAATTCTGACCTGCGAAAGGTGGCTGTCCTCTTCTTGTATACCTGCAGCGCACGGCGCACATCCAATTTTTGCCAGGTGCGCTCCCTGGGATGTCTGGGGTGCGAGCAGAAGTCAAGGAGGATGGCCTCCTGAGTCCTATGAAATAAGGTATTAATTTTTGGGAGAAAAGCTGGATCCACTCGCAGAATGACTCTGTCCGAATGTATAATGCAAAGGTCCTCCCTAACTGAGAGCGCTGGCAACTCAGAAATTCTGTGTGCTGAAGTGATGGCTAAGAGAAAGGCAGTTTTAAACGACAAAAGTCGCAGGCTAATGGAGCGAATTGGTTCGAATGGCGCCAATGTTAGGGTCTGCAGGACAATTGATAGATCCCAAGTAGGGTATCGGTGTAACGTCGAGGGGCGTAGGTTGGTGGCCCCCTTCAGGAAACTGCAGACACTTGGGTGTCTGCTGAGTGGTTGAGAAGAGTCTCTGGACAAAATGGTGGCTAGAGCAGCTGTCTGCCTCCGAAGAGTTTGGGGGCGAGGACCTTGTCCAACCCCTCCTGAAGAAAATCCAGGATTTGTGGAATGGTTGCTGCTGTGGCAACGATGTGATGGGACTGACACCAGGAGGAAAACATAGTCCATGTTGTGTCATAGATCCGCACCATAGAAGGTCGCCTGGAAAGTTGCCAAATGGCCAATTGGAGCCATTGAGGATCCAGATGCAGAATGGCCCCTTGGCTGAGGGAGATTTGCTCCTGAGGTATGCACAAGTGTTTGGACACTGACAGGCTGGCAAGGTTGGCGAACCAGGACCTCCTTGGCCAGTGCGGGGCAACTAGTAGTACTTTGGCGCCCTCCAACAAGATCTTCCTGATCACCTGGGGTATCAGGGGGAGAGGTGGAAAGGCGTATCATAGGCCGATAGGCCAGTGGCATTGAAAAGCGTCCGTCCCTTCCGCGCCGAATCTTGAGAAGAACCGGGGGAGAGGTTTGCTGTACTGGCGAACAGGTCTACCATCGGAAGGTCGAACCTCTGGGTCAATTGGTGAAACAGAGATGGATGAAGCCGCCATTCCGAGTTGCTGATGGTTGTTCTGCTTAGCCAGTCCGCTGTCATATTCTCCTCCCCCGAGATGTGGTCTGCTCTCAATGATTCGAGGTGGCGCTCTGCCTATCACCCTAGGGCTTCCGCCTCCGACATCAGGGCTCTTGATCGAGTCCCGCCCTGGTGATTGATGTAGGCCTTGGTGGCAATGTTGTCTGTCAGTATTGACGTGGGATCCTTTGATGAAGTGATGGAAATGGTGCACGACTAGCCTGGCGGCTCTAAGCTCCAGCCAATTTATGTTGTGAGCGAGCTCTGCCTGTGACCATCTGCTCTGCGCCACATGAGTCTGCAGATGGGCACCCCAGCCATACAAGCTGATGCCCATTATTATGACCAGGAGCTCTGGTTCCTTGAAAAGGGACCCCCTCTACAGAGCTGCAGACTACCACCACCAGAGCGACTGATCACCTGTGGAGGAACGCTCACCATCCTCTTGGAGTTGCTGGCCTTGCGTCGTTGAAATGGGAGAAGGAACCACTGAAGATACCGTGCATACAGCTGTGCCCAGGGAACTACTGCAATGCACAAGATCAGTTTCCCCAGCAGCTGGGATAGATTGACTTGGACCTCTGGATCTGACTCACAAGGGATGTGATGCTGTCCATTCGCTCCTGTGTGAGGAACACTTGGCAGGTCCTGGAGTCGATCACTGTGCCCAAGTGCTGGATTCTGGAGGTTGGCTTCAGGTGGCTCTTTTCCAGATTGACGGAGAAGCTGTGTTGTTCAAGCGTGTGGATAGTGACGCTGAGATCCCGACATGCCTGCTGCTCCCTGGATGGTGACATCAACAGAATGTCATCCAGATAACAAACGAGTCTCACTGGATGAGATCGGAGATATGCAGCAACAATGGCCAGAAGCTTGGTAAATGTCCTGGGGATCGATGATAGGCCAAAGGGAAGAGCCTTGTACTGATAATGCTGGACTGCAAATTGAAACTTGCAATGCAGTGAATGAATGGGAACGTGCAGGTACGCCTCCTTCAGGTCGATTGACGCTAGATGAATGTTGAGTTTCTTGAGATCCAGTATGGGGCTCACCTCTCCTGAGGACTCTGGGTCCAGGAAAATGATGGAGTAGAATCCCCTCTGCTACTGGCCCACCAGAACCTGCTCAATGGCCGCTATGTCCAGCAGATGACTGATCTCTGCCTGCATTAGCTGACGTTTGTGAATTGACTTGGGGAATGGACAACGGACAAATGTCCGTGGAGGGTCTTAGAGGAAGTCTAGGGTGAGACCATGATGGACTGTGTTCAAGACCCAGGTGTCCTTCATTGTCACCTCCCTCTGGTCAGCATACAATTGTAACTGGCCACCTATGGGAGGAGACCAGTGACGGTCACTTATTTCTACGGAAGGTGCAGTTGGAACACCCCCCTCGGAAGGACCTGCAACTATCCTGTTGCCTATTTTTGTCCCTGAACGTTGCCCTGTCCTGGGTACGATCCTGCATCTGGGAATAGGAACGGTTAAATCCTTCAGAAGAGGCTGGAGGGTCTGCATTCTGAAAGGGCTGCCTGCGGAAAAAGGAGTGACCTTTGCAGTCAGATTTCTTGGTAACGGCCGGTAGAACCTTGCGTTTATCCATGGATTCTATTAAGACCGAATCCAAGGCCTCTCATAAGAGCTTTACCCCTTTGAAGGGAGTGGAAGTGAACTTCCACTTGGTCTTCATGTCAGCCTGCCAGTGTCTGAGCCACAATAGACAGTGTGATGTTACATTTGAGGCCAAGGCTCTCAAAGAAAATTTGGTGGCATTAAGGGAAGCGTCAGCTGAGTATTCAACTGCCGCAATGATTTTATTGACATCCTAGCGGTCTGGTGTCATTCGCTGGCAATTTGGATTGCAGCTAACAGAGCCAGAAGAGGGATGCCCTACTGAAATAAGAGAATGAAGAGGAGGCCCTCATGTCCCATGCGGTGACCTGATGGGTCTTATGGCAGGCCTTTTCCACCCTCTTGTCCTCTGCTTTAAGTCCTTCCAGCAGCTGGAAGAACAGAATTGGAAGTCAAAGCCACTATGGGATTGTCTACCAGAAGAAGCTTCAAGAGATCCTCAATGCTGTTTCCCATGGAATAAAGCTTCTTGTCCACCCCTCTCAGATTGGCCATTGAACCCAGCTGAGCCCACTGCCACTGGATGACATTCAAGAACAGCTGAGGGGCTGGCAACAGCTGGGGAGGGGCGTTTTCCTTGAAGAAGCCAGCACCTGGGTCCTGGGATCTAGAAGCCTCCTTACTGCTTTGCTCTGTGGATTCCTTATTAGGCTGGCCTGGGAGACCCATCTGAATGGAAGAAGCCCTGGCTTTGGTGAGGATGGCTTTGAACATCAAGGGCTTGAACAACCCAGAGAAGGCGAGCGGATCAGGAGCAGGATTTTTGTCCTCAGACAAATCCAGGGTCTCCTGAGCCCCTTCTTCTGTTTCGGACTCCTCACTTACGGCCGAGGAAGCTAGAGAGGATGACCTCCCTGCCCGGTCCTTAGAACCTGAAACCTGAGTTCCAGGCTTGGGTCATGCCTGGCGAGGTAGGCTCTGGCGTAGCTATCTCATTCCCTCAGCAATGTCCTGAGATATCGCGTTTTATTTATTTTATTTTATTTTAAGTTTATTTATAGGCCGCCCTTTTCCCTGAGGGGACTCAGGGCGGCTTACAACTTATATAGGAAGGGGAAACATACAATGACATATAGGACAATACATAATTGCGTTAGCAATGATTTCTTGCATTTCATTGGACAAACTGTGGCCCTTGGGCCTAGGTGCAAGCAAGGAAAGGTCTTCCTCATCAATGAGGGAACCAGCCTCCTGCACTGAATTCCCCCCTAGGGAAGGACTTGGGGACCCCAGGGACCCCCTGGGTGGGTCAGAGGAAAGGTCGATATCCCCTTCCTCTGCCAGAGATGGTGAAATCTCTGTATGGAGAGGAGGCCAAGGGGCCCAGTGGGAACCTCTGCAGGAGGAGGAGGAGGCCGTGCAAGTCTTTGGCCCTTCTGGATTTGCTTCTCTATAGCTTTCCGGCTCCTCTCTGCTAGCCTCTGAGAGGCCTTAGACATCTCCTTAGGTTTGAGCTGTTTGCCCTTGGGTAGCAGGCCTGCTAAGTTTAGGGGAGGAAGGACCTGCTTGATTGATGTCTTCAACTGTGCTGGTGGAAGCCATAGTAGCTGGATCAATTTGGCCAACACCGCAGGACAGTTGTGAGGCTAAAATGGCAGTCAGTCAATTAAGTCTTAATGTCCTGGTCTCTGTCCGGGAACAATGGTGGGGGTGGGGTCTGCAGCAGGTCAAAATGGTGCTTTTGACAAGTTCAATGCGCCTGCTGATCCGCACTGTCAAACAGGATATGGCCAGTTCAAAGCCAAAAATCCTGTAGCTGCTTGAAACCAGTCCTTTTGGGGAAGGGGGAACTTGCCTGGAGACCGAGAACAAGGTCCTCGATTTAAATAACCCCACCCAGCAGCGATCTGCAGAAGGAGACAGGCAGCGGCAAGTCAAATGGCCAAGAATTTTTCGTGCCCTTTTTAAACTTCAAAATGGCCGTCGCACGGCTTGGAATGGCACTGGGGACTGCCTGTCAGTCGGAAAAAGGCTTTAGGAGCCTCCAGAGCTGTTACAAACTCTCTGGTGGCGTTTTGGGGCCACCTAGCTTCCTATCTGGCCCCAGGCTCACCAGCAGCCGTTGAACGAGCCCCCACAGTGGTGCCTCACCCGCATGGTCAGGGAAGACAGCCTCGTTCTGAGCAGCTACGTACAAACATATTCTGATCACCCGAAGTTCCATGAGATTTGCTGATGGGATTTAATGACAGGGGACAGTGTGGGGGGCGACTTATCCCAGGGACTTGCAAATTTGCTTGCCAGCTTCTGGGGAAGCCATCGGGAAAGATTGTACTGGAGATCACCTAATTGTGGATCATGCTAACCATTCATAAATGTGAGCGAGTAAGTAGCACTCAAAATGCAATCACTGGTCATAACTACTGGTCATTCAATTAAGTGCTGTCATAATGATTGATGAACGAATGGTCATAAATTGAGCATTCAGTATTGAGCATACCAACATTGAAATAAAACATAGCTTAGTGTACAACATGTGCTGTTTTCCTATGGATGATGATGAACTACTTGATTAGACCATGCTGTTCTGGGGCAATTTGATGGGTTTTGAACTGGAAGTAGATAAGGAATTTTTGCACTTTCCCAAGATTTATGTTGGCTGTAATCTAGCAAACAGTGAACTTGTGCTTGTAAGCTTCAGCAGAAAAGGGTACCAGCATATTCCAATATGAACTAATGTCACCTCTAATAAGATTTTTATCATTTTTCTTTTTGTTTATTAAAGACACCGGACAACTAACTGCAAAGAAAGAAATCCCCTAAACAAGAACTCACCTGTAGTGTAGTATCAAAAACTACAAGCTTTGAGCTTGTTGGAACAATATCGTAACACTTATGTGACTTCATGAATCGCATGTAGATATCACTTTCTGATTCACCAACAGCTGTAAGAAAATATTTAAAGATTTTGTAAAAAATACTGTTCATCTTGATAGTATTTTAAATAAAAGTGTAGAGTATTTTTCAACATGTTTGCAGCTCTTTTTACATACTGTTTTAGAAAAAAAGTGATCACTCTTTTTCAAACATACTCTAAATGCTTTAAACTATAATTCTCATAAGCCACTACTCAGTATGACCAGCTTTTATGAATTATACTGTAAAATGTATATAGGCTAAGGTATTTAGTTTACCACATTAGATTGGTAACCTGTCATCCATGAAACATCTGATTTAAATATAACAGAATGGACACATAAACTAATATAAAAAAAGGGGAGGGGGAATATCATAATCTTGTCTGCTTATTTATTTAACTCTGGATTAATGTTTACAATTCATTGATTTCTTACAGTTGAAATCTGTAGTCCAGTGATCTCTGGTAAGCTGAATGAATGTGTACTAGTCTGATTCCATTCCCATTTTAATCAAAATGGGAAAATCAAAATTTTGACTTTAGCAATTATTTATCCTTATTTAATGTAGTGTATTATATTAATGCTTTATACTCATGCCCATTTACACCAGAAAAAATAGAGGGGTCTGTATTCTTATAAAAGCTGCAGGATTTGATCGCATGCACCCAGAGCTATTGCAGAACTGTAGACCAGCAACTAAGCATTGGCTTGCCTTTTTTAGTACCATACTATACTCCGATATTCAAGAGCAAAATTATTGCAATTTTGAAACCAGTAACCACAAAGTTACAGGTCAATTGCTCTTCTCTGTGTCACCTGCAAACTTTTAGAAAGATTTGTGTTAAACAGAATAGCCCTAGCAGTAAAATCTCTAATCCAAATAGAACAAGCTGGATTTCGCCCCAAATGTGATTGTAGTGATTAAATCCTTGCATTAATGTCCTATTTGGAGAATGGATTCCAAAGAAAATGAAAAATGTTTGTGTTTTTTTGAGCTGCAAATTATGCCCTTTCCTGGATAGGGAAGCTCTACGTGCAGTTCCTTATGCCTTGTTTATCTCCCAGTTTGTCCACTGCAAAGTGCTCTATATGAGGCTTCCCCTGAAGAGCTTCAGCTGATGCACAGTGGGACCATGTGGGCCATACTGGGTGCCTGAGGAAGGGCACATATAACACCCTTGGTCCATGAATTGTACTAGGTACCAGTCTGTTTCTAGGTCCAATTCAGGTACAAGCCATCACCTCTTATGTGATATAGGACCAGGTTACCTATAGAATATAGAACGTGCTTTGCCCCATCTCATCAGCCTGTCTCACTCAATCAGGCAGATCCCATCAGTCAAAGAATTTTAACTGGCAGGGTCTAAGAAGAGGGTCTTCTCTGCCTTGTGGAACATCCTGATCCCAGAGGTGAGGAAAACCACCAATCTCTTGGTCTTCTGCAAAGAGATCAACACTTGGCTCTGTGATCTTGCACATGGGGCACAAAAGACCAACCAACCATGGGGCTGATTAGTCTGACAGTCCCCCCCTACCTGTAATAATCCAACATTAAATGGCCATCCTATGATTTTTCCCCCTTTTGATGTTTATTTGTTATTCTATAATTTTAATTTTTTAACCCTAGTTTAATTTTAATTTTAATGTTAGTTTTATACATTCATATATTTATCAGTTATGTTATATTGTACACCTTCTGAGCGTCTTGGGAGAATATAGGTGGTTTAGAAATATGAAATATAAATATGAATAAGTGAAGGACTATATAGAATGATTTATTTAGTAATTCTAGCATCTTGAGTCTAACAGGAAATGTTACACGCTGTTCTTCTATGATCCCTGATCATTTGCCATGCATCAAAAGTGAGTCCTCCATATTTCTGTTAACAGGGGGCAGTAAAGGACTATGACAGAATATCTTGATGTATAAGAGCAACAGGGAAGCTTTTTTAAAAATTTTCCCTGTAAAAGAGACAATGGCAAGACACTGTATCAAGCTAAGCTAAAAAATTTTCAGAGGTGAGCAATTGTCTATACCTAGGAGAAAAACTTTAAGTTCAGGTCTGCTTGCCACTCAGTCAGTCACCTTCACACTTGAAACCACTTTGTCTCTGCCACTGCTAGAGAAACTAAAACTGAATTCCAAACAGAGTGTGGAAATGCTGCTTTATACGCCTTTTACTCCAGGAAGTTTTTTTTGGCAATATTTGAGGTTTGTATCAGTTGCATAATTTTTTGCCTCAAAGAGTTTTACATTTACTTATTTTGGATCTTGCCAGTCATATGGAGAAGAGCAGGCAGCCATCCTGGTCAAACTTTTCAGAGGAGAAATCTGCTACTGAGGTAACTTTTCTTTAAAATCAAAGTATGTCCTACTTCCGTTTTTATTCATGCTGTATTCAAAATCCATTCAATTATAATAGGATGACATTCAGTGGTGGCATTCAATTTTTTTTACTACAGTTCTGTGTGCATGCGTGGTGGGTGTGGCCGGGGAAGGTTACTGCAAAATCTCCATTCCCTCCCAATCAGCTGGAACTCGGGAGGCAGAGAATAGATAGAGGCAGGGCCAATCAGAGGTGGTATTTACCGGTTCTCCAAACTATTCAAAATTTCTGCTACCGATTCTTCAGATCTGATCAGAACCTGTGAATACCACCTCTGATGACATTATATTAATATGTAAAAAATAGGAAGGAAGAAATTGATCCTCCCTCAAATCCTGGTCATTCTGATGGGGAACATCCAAAAACTGTAATGCAATATCTAAAACAGGGCTAAATTAGTTTAGAAAAAAAAATGAAAGGGGGTTGGGGGTGAGGCAGGGCGGGAAAAATCCAAGAACCTGCATCTATCTTGCCTGTTGTAACCCTTGGACTCTGGTGGTTTCACTGTTAACAGCTCCTGTAGGCAGAAACTTTTTATATATAGTTAACATATTTTAAAATGTGCAAAAAGGTAACTATCATGACAGATTGGGAAGCCTCCAAAGATTAGACAAAAGATTTTTAAGTGGGACAATTCCAGTTTTCCCTCTATTATTATTTAAAATTAAATTAATCACTATGTAATTTGTAGACTGAGAATGTAGAATACTGTACAAAACAAATCCCCTTAAAAAAATTAATACAATAGTGCCAGCTATGGAGATTTACTCATTATAATAACTCACAACTTGTGTTCAAGGCAGATTCCACAGTTACCTCAATAGCAATGACTCTTAAGGGACAGATAAGACTATTTACCAAAAGATTTCCTTTAGGTTTCCTCCCTATCCATTTTCCTTAAATTCCAAATGCCTCTAGAGCCGTGATGGTGAACCTATGTTCACCGCGTGCCATGTGGAGCCCTCTCTACGGGCACGCAAGCCATTGCCCAGCTCAGCTCCACTGCGCATATGTGTGCGCCTCCCACTGGCCAGCTGATTTTTGGGTGCGTGGGGGGTCATGTGTGCATGCATGGGTTGGGAGCATGGGGGGGATGAGGCACCCCCCACAGCCCATTGTTTGTCCCAGGAGGCTTCAGAGAGGCCTGCTAGGCCCAAAATGGGGTTTGGGGATTGCAGTCCCCACCATGGCCTGTTTTTGTCCCAGGAGGCTTCAGGGAGATCTGCTAGGCCCAAAACAGGGCAAACGGGGGTCACACACATGTGCGGGGGTGGGAGGGAGGTTCGTACACACATGCACACGAGGAGCAGTGCCCATTGCATTATGGTTGTGAGCACATGTGTACATGATTTTGGTACACGAGGAGAAAAAAGTTAGCTATCACTGCTCTAGAAACTAGACCAAGCTCTAGAAGCTGCCTGGAAGAGGAAAAATCCATCTGAAAAATTAAAACCGTAAATTCCCAGACATCAAATATTATGCTTTTGCTATCCCCTCAGAAGTCCTTATCCCATTAATGAAAGCAAAACTATGTGAAAACATGAAGCATAAACAAAGATAAATAGATAAATAGACAGACAGACAGACAGACAGGCAGGCAGACACACAGACAGACAGACAGGTCTTACACTGAGTCTTTGCTATATTAATTTGACTATAAATTTCATTTTTTTTTCATTTTATTAGCATTTATAGGCCGCCCTTTTCCCTGAGGGGACTCAGGGCGGCTTACAATGATAGGGGAAGGGAGTGCAGGACAAAACACAAAAAGAAAATGTGAATAAAAATAATTAGCAATAAAAAACCCAACATTCATTCAACATTCGGGAGGGGCGAGAGTAAAGTCTTATCCCCAGGCCTGACGGGATAGCCAGATCTTGAGGGCTGTGCGGAAGGCCTGGACGGTGGTGAGGGTGCGGATCTCCACGGGGAGATTGTTCCATAGCGTCGGGGCTGCCACTGAGAAGGCTCTCCTCCGCGTAGTCGCCAGTCGGCACTGACTGGCAGATGGAATTCGGAGGAGGCCTACTCTATGCGATCTGATGGGACGAAGGGAGGTAATCGGCAGAAGGCGGTCTCTCAAATAGCCAGATCCACTACCATGGAGCGCTTTATAGGTGGTAAGAAGGACCTTGAAGTGCACCCGGAGACCAACAGGTAGCCAGCGCAGCTCACGGAGGATCGGTGTTATGTGGGCGAACCGTGATGCGCCCACAATCACTCGCGCGGCTGCGTTTTGGACTAGCTGAAGTCGCCGGATGCTCTTCAAGGGCAGCCCCATGTAGAGCACATTGCAGTATTCCAGCCTAGAGATCACAAGGGCTCGAGTGACTGTTGTGAGGGCCTCCCGGTTCAGGTAGGGCCGCAACTGGCGCACCAGGCGAACCTGGGCAAATGCCCCCCTGGTCACAGCTGATAAGTGGTGGTCGAAACTCAGCTGTGGGTCCAGGAGGACTCCCAAGTTGCGGACCCTGTCTGAGGGGTATAAATTTTGACCCCCCAGCCTGAGCGATGGAACGTCAGCCAAATTGTTGGGAGGAAAACACAACAGCCACTCGGTCTTGTCCGGGTTGAGTACCAGTTTGTTAGCTCTCATCCAGTCTTTAACAGCCTCAAGACCCCGGTTCATCACGTCCACCGCTTCATTGAGTTGGCACGGGGCGGACAGATACAACTGTGTATCGTCCGCGTATTGATGGTATTTTATCCCGTGCCTCCGAATGATCTCGCCCAGCGGTTTCATGTATACGTTAAACAGCAGGGGGGATAAGACCGAACCCTGCGGCACCCCATAAGTTAGGGGCCTCAGGGACGATCTCTGCCCCCCCACCGACACCGACCTGTCCGAGAGGTAGGAGGAGAACCACTGCAGAACAGTGCCGCCCACCCCCACCTCCCGCAGTCGTCGCAGAAGGATACCATGGTCAATGGTATCGAAAGCCGCTGAGAGGTCAAGGAGAACCAGGATGGACGTGTGGCCTCCATCTCTGGCTCTCCAGAGATCATCGGTCAATGCGACCAAAGCGGTTTCTGTGCTGTAACCGGGCCTGAAGCCTGACTGGAAGGGGTCAAGATAGTTAGCTTCCTCCAAGGTACGCTGAAGCTGGAAGGCCACCACCTTCTCAACAACCTTCCCCACAAAGGGGAGGTTGGAGACTGGACGGTAGTTATTAAGAACAGCTGGATCCAAGGACGGTTTCTTCAGGAGGGGTCTCACCACCGCTGTCTTAAGCGCGGTGGGGAAGTACCCCTCCCGAAGAGAGGCGGTAACAACCGCCTGGATCCAGCCTCGTGTCACCTCACTGCTGTTGGCAACCAGCCAGGAGGGACACGGGTCCAGTATACAGGTGGAGGCACTCCCAGCTCGCATAGCCTTGTCCACATCCCCGGAGGCAACATCCTGAAACTCAACCCAGAGATGGTTTGCCAAGTCATTCCCTTGTGTCTCGGCTGGATCTGCGGGGGTGGAGTCCAGGTCCGACCGAAACCGAGCAACTTTGTCCGCCAAGAACTGAACATACTCCTCAGCCCTGCCCTGTAAGGGGTCCCCCGTCTCCCTCCTATTTAGGAGGGAGCGGGTTATCCTAAACAGGGCGGCTGGGCGGGACTCGGCGGACGCTACCAAGGTGGCAATGTGTGTTCTCTTAGCTGTTCTTAATGCCCGGATGTACTCCTTGGTGCATGCTGTCAAAAGTGCTCGGTTCGGTTCGGACCTATCGGATCTCCACTGGTGCTCTAGGCGTCTCCTCCGGCGCTTTATCTCCCGGAGCTCCTCAGTGAACCAAGGAGGCCTCCGGGAGCCGCTGACCCGGAGGGGCCGTAGTGGCGCAATCCGGTCCAGAGACTCTGACGCTGCCGAGTGCCAGGCAGCAGCAAGAGTCTCCGCCGAACTGTGGGCGAGAGTATCAGGAATAACCCCAAGCTCCGTCTGGAACCTTACAGGGTCCATAAGTCGCCTGGGGCGGAACCACCTGGTCGGTTCCTCCTCCCTACGGTGGGGGTTTGGCCTCCGGAACTCTAGCCTCAGTAGGCAGTGGTCTGACCACGACAGGGGTATGATCTCATTACCCCTCAGACCAAGATCATAACTCCACTGCTCCGAGAGGAATACGAGGTCGAGTGTGTGACCCGCTGAGTGAGTCGGGCCTTGAATTATCTGGGTCAAGCCCATGGCTGTCATGGAAGCCATGAACTCCTGCGCTCCATCAGAGCGTTCACCAAGCGAAGGCAAGTTAAAGTCCCCCAGAACCATAAGCCTGGGGAACTCAACTGCCAGCTCGGCTACTGACTCGAGGAGCGAGGGGAGGGCTGCTGCAACGCAGTTGGGAGGCAGGTACGTTAGCAGCAGACCCACTTGACCCTTGAGGTCCAGCTTCACCAGTAGGGTCTCACACCCGACAAGCTCCGGAGCAGGGATCCTACGAGGTACTAAAGACTCCCGGACTACAATAGCCACACCGCCACCCCTTCCCTGGGCTCTCGGCTGATGAAGCACCTGAAATCCGTCTGGGCACATCTCTACGAGGGGGACTCCTCCCTCCGTGCCCAGCCATGTCTCAGTAATACATGCCAGGTCTGCCCCCTCGTCTAAAATTAAGTCCCGGACGAGGGGAGCCTTATGAACAACAGACCTGGCATTTAGCGACACCAGCCTGAGACCAGGGTCCTGATTGCTCACGCCATCTGACCTTGGAGTGGGACTCCTAGGGCCGGAAGGAGGGATCTCTGTGATATAGCGAGCCCTCCTTCCCCGGTAATGGCCTGCCCTAAAGTCCCCGCCGTATCTGCCTCTCCCTGTTATGACCGCAATGCCCCGACCCTCTCCCGTGGATGTAGTTCCCCCGCCCACCCCGGTGACCCCCGCGTGCCCCGCCAGGTCCTCCGAATCAGTCATACCCAAACTCTCACACAGACAGTCCTCACTAAAAAGTTAAAACACAAATACAGCAATATTAATAGTAAAAAGTGAGTTCATTCATACCATCCCATGCAATCCCATGCACTCAACATACCTATTTAAAATAAAATTAGAAAGGTTGCGCAGGTTCGCAAAGTCCGTACTAGATGGTATACAGAGGGGGAGGATAACGTTTCCCCCTCTAGTAAAGCTGAAAAAAGTCCCAAATGTCTAAGAAAGTAATGTGAAACCGGGAGTCCTCCTACGCCCAGATGTTTAGAGGCCCAGCTGGAAAAGGGCCAAATGGCCAATGGGGGAGATAAACTGAGGCTCCCCACTGTCAATAACACGCAGTAGAAAAAACTCTTCAAGTCCACCAAGGGAAAAATCCACCCAAACAGGGTTCTGAAGAAGATGATGATAAAGTTAATACAAGGGCTGAGTTGCAGAGGGAGGATCATAGTAATGAGTAAAATACTGTAATAGCATATTATTTGCCAAATAGATGTATTTGCATTAAATTTGTAAAGAGTAATAATCTTTTTTAGATATTTCAGATTCATCATACAAGTATAATTATAACTGATTACTTTGGGTTTTCTACTTTAAAAAATGCTGAAATATAGTACAAAAAATTATATATTAAATTAATACAATAGCAGAGTTGAAAGGGACCTTGAGATCTTCTAGTCCAACCCCCTGCCTAGGCAGGAAACCCTATACCATTTTAGACAAATGGCTATCCAACATCTTCTTAAAGACTTCCAGTGTTGGGGCATTCACAACTTCTGGAGGCAAGCTGTTCCACTGATTAATTGTTCTAACTGTCAGGAAATTTCTCCTCAGTTCTAAGTTGCTTCTCTCCTTGATTAGTTTCCACCCATTGCTTCTTGTTCTACCCTCAGGTGCCTTGGAAAATAGTTTGACTCCCTCTTCTTTGTGGCAACCCCTGAGATATTGGAAGACTGCTATCATGTCTCCTCTAGTCCTTCTTTTCATTAAACTAGACATACCCAGGTCCTGCAACTGTTCTTCATGTTTTAGTCTCCAGTCCCCTAATCATCTTTGTTGCTCTTCTCTGCACTCTTTCTAGAGTCCCCACATCTTTTCTACATCGTGGCAACCAAAACTAAATGCAGTATTCCAAGTGTGTCCTTACCAACACATTATAAAGTGGTATTAACCCTTCACGTGATCTTGATTCTATCTGTCTGTTTATGCAGCCTAGAACTGTGTTGGCTTTTTTGGCAGCTGCTGCACACTGCTGGCTCATATTTAAATGGTTGTCCACTAGGACTCCAAGATCCCTTTCACAGTTACTACTGTTGAGCAAGATACCACCTATTCTGTACCTGTGCATTTCATTTTTCTTGCCTAAATGTAGAATCTTACTCTTTTCACCATTGAATTTCATTTTATTAGATAGTGCCCAATGTTCAAGTTTGTCGATCCTTCTGTATCTTAAGCCTGTCTTCTGGAGTGTTGGCTATTCCTGCCAGCTTGGTGTCATCTGCAAATTTGATGAGTTCCCCATTTATTCCCTCATCCAAATCATTGATGAAGATGTTGAAAAGTACTGGGCCTAAAACAAAGCCTTGGGGTACTCCACTGCATACTTCCCTCCATGTAGATGCAGTTCCATTGAGAACTACATGTTGAGTGCGGTTGGTCAGCCAGTTACAAATCCGGTGGTGATGCTGTCTAACCCACATTCTTCTACTTGATGGGCTGGATAAATCCTCATTTTTCCTCCTTAACCATGATATGTTATATTTGGTATGCCAAACAACTGAGTGAAATCATAGCAGATTTTTCTTTTGTAATGTTCTAATAAAACATTCATTACTTCATGTACCATATTGGGCATTGTAACATCCAATTCTTAAAGCAAATGTCATCCTTATGGTGGATAACATCTTAAGTCTGAAAGCAAAGTATTACAACACATAAATCCAAAATAACTATGAAGTATTATACACACATGCACTCAGATATAAAACAATAAAAACAATATGAAAATATTCAAGGTAACAGGGAAGGAGAAGAAAAATGGAAGCAAAAACAGTAACTTTTTAACATTAGCAGAGAAGGCCTGAGTACAATCAGATGCTCAGCTGGCACCTGAAATATTTGCAACAAACAATTCACAACTTTCAAGGAAAACTTTTTCAGTAGGTACAAGGTCAGGTAACACATTCTGCAGCTCTAAGTAAAAGCAGCAGCAGCAATTCACCCCACCCCATCCCCAGCACACAATTTCAGCTCTGCAATGGCAAAGACTGTCCATTAGATGTCCTGGTATTAAAATGTTTATGACCTTATGCATCATAGGCACAATCTTTAATGCTGCTTAGTATTAAAGTGGAAGCCAATGTGGTTGCTTCAATAAATACACAGCATTCCATGCCAGGTGCCATATTCAGCAACTTGGCCAAAACAGTCTGCAGTAGCTGGATCCTCTTGACTCAAAGGGTAAGCTTGTTTAGCTTGTGCCTTTCAGTAATCCAAACATTAAGGTTACCAGTTTGTAAACAATATTGGGTTCTACCACCACTGTTTGGACTTGGGCCTGTAAGTTTATCACTGGCACTTCCTTTTTCCTGTTGTGGTGAGAGAAGGATGGCATTCCATCTTCCTCCCTCCACCCTCCTTCCTGGGAACTTTTTTCCAAATACGGCTTAATGATGAGATCTCTGAGAGTTGCTCTACACTATTTCTTTCTGCCTCTGACCTCTTTTTTCTTCATTCTTTGTAGCCTCAGTGGCCATGCTCAGGGCCATGTTGGGGTCCTAGACTGAGAAGCTGCTGCATTATTTGCAGAGTTGTATTTCCTAGGCTATTCCTCAACTATTGTTCAGGAGCTACAGCCAGTTCCAGCATAATAATAGTATATGGTATTGCTCTTCTGACAGTGAATCTCACCCACCATCAACCCCAAAGGAATTAATCCTAGTTTCTGGTCTAGGCTGGCCCTCTAATTTCACTGGTATCTATTATCATGGTCAACTTAGAAACAGTCTGCATCTTTATTTGAAGCAAATCTTTAATCCAATGACCTGGCCAAGTTCTGCATTAAGTATTGTATTATTCCCTCCCACCGCGCATTTTTATGACAATGCTCAGAATTTTAATTTAAACGGTTCTCATATTTTGCAAATATTTTACAAGGTAAAGATCCTACTGAATTAAATTCACTTCCTGATGAGCATACTCATTTCTGTGTACTTATGCTTAATGTAATATGGAAGTGATGTATTATGGCCTTCTTCAATACTTTTCTGTTTCCCAGTTAAGATTATACAGGTAATCCTCAATTTATGACAAGTGAGCCCAAATTTTATTTTGGTAAGCAAAACAGTTGTTAAATGAGTTTTGTCCCATTTTATGACCTTTCCTGCTACAGTTATTAGGTGAAGTTAACTATGTCTTCAATGGTTTTGCTTCTTAGAAGGTCGCAAAAAGTGATCACATAACCCCGGAACACTGCAACCAATATAATACATGTCAGTTGCCAATCATCCGAATTTTCATTGTGGCCATGGGGATGTTGTAATGGTCATAAGCATGAAAACACTCATAAATCACTTTTTTTCTCTGCAAACTACATGGACAAGTTATCAGTTTCCCTGCATTAGAGAAATAATTTTCTTCAAGATTATTTTTTACTTCACAATTTAACCAGCAACTCTGGTTTCTCTTGGTTATCTTCCATTCAAATACCAATCCGATTCAACCTTCTTAAGTAATTTTGGCTATTGTTTTGCTCTACTACATCCTATCACAGGTTTGGATCAAATCAAAAGGGAAGCATATAACCTAAATAGGAAATAATTGAAGTCCAAACAATATTTAAAAGTTTTATCTACAAAAATAACAGATTAAGCTGTACCACTTCAACATAGACATGGAAAAGTTCCATTAAAAAAAAACATTTCCCAATAATAAATGCTTATGAGATTTTGTTTGTCATGTGTGCAGGAAAGATTGCAAATGGCAATTGTGAGATCATGGGATGGTGCAAAGCCATAATTTTGAGAACTAGTATAAGTCTCCTAATTCAAATTTAAAAGGTTTCTGGAAAAATGGTCATTAGCCAAGAATACTTGTATATATATGTAAGAATTTGTATCAAAACTTGTCATAATGAATCAAGTGCCTTTTCAGCTAATAAAAAGCTCTAAGATGATCCTTCCCTCTCTCCTTCCAGCCATAAACAGTAACGAAACAGAACGAACATGGAATGACTATAAAGACACATGACATGCAACCATGCAAACTCTTATTATGTATAATGTGTAGGTATGCATACATGTATGAAGTTACAGTGGACTTGTCTGGGATACTTAAAATCCAGTTCTGTAATTTTTGTAACTCCCTCAAAGACACAACTGCATATTAGATGCTCAGCATTCGGTTTGCTTTTATAACCATTTGCAGGATCGTGACTGCCTTTTACAATGGTTTTGCCAAAAGCGAGCATTTGCTTCTGGTTTTTGGCAAAACTATCCCATAGCAAACCATTGGGTTAATGATCACTGCAAAAAAGGTTGTTAAATCATGCTGGTCATGTGGGTATCCCATTTTATAATCAACACAACCACATGTTGGTTATAAATGGATGGCATTATGATTGTAAGTTGAAGAAGCAAACCCAAAGGTTCAAGTACACATTAGGCGAAACCTGGCTCAAAAACAGTAACTATGAGTGAGTCCCTGGAATCCTAGTGGATGATAATTTAAATATGAGCCAGCAGCCAAAAAAACCAATGCAATCCTTCGTTCTATAAACAGAAGCACAGAATCAAAATCACGTAAAGTGTTAGTATTGCTTCATAAAACCTTAATAAGACTGCACCTGGAATACTGCATCCAGTTTTGGTCACCGCATTACAAAAAATATGTTGAGATTTTGGGAAAAGTACAGAGAAGAGCAATTACTAGGATGATTAAAGGCCTGGAGACTAAAACATATGAAGAACAGTTGTAGGAACTGGATATGACTAGTCTAGAGAAGTTCAAATTATTTGGGAGTACAGGTAGTCAATCAGAATAGAGCTGGAAAGGACCTTGGAGGTCTTCTTGTCCAACACCCTGCATTTAGATCCTAAAAAGTTGGCTTCTATGTATCCGAATGTACAGCCTAAATGTTGGAGGTGTGGTTCTCTCGATGCTACATATTATCATATATGGTGGACCTGCCAAAAGGTTAAGGCATTTTGGATAAAAATATGGTGGGTCATGCAAAATGTTTTTAAAAGAAGGATAAAGTTTAGTCCTCAGTTATTTTTACTAGGTATATGTACTGACTTTACAGTGGTAGAGACCAATTTGATTCTGCACCTGATAACTGCAGCAAGACTGTTGGTGGCGCAATATTGGAAGAAGGAAGACTTGCCTACAATTCAAGAATGGACATTGAAAGTAACAAACTTAGCTGAAATGGCTAAAATATCGGCATATCTCAAAGATCATTCAAATGAGAGATATAAACGAGACTGGAAAAAATGGATTGACTATATACAAATAAATATGGGACTAAGAAATTCCAGTTAGCCTATGCTTAAGATCAGAAATGATTTAAACTGTTAAAAGTCAGTTCAGTAAGAAGAAGCTAAGGTCAATCTAGAATGTCATTAATTTCTTTATTTCTTTTTTTTCAATAGATTTTAGACTGTGTTAGTTAAAAATCCATACCGTGTACGGGTTCTGGGAAGTCGGGGGGGGGGAAGGAGGAGGGGGTGTGGGGGGGTGGAGGGAGGGAGGGGTACACACAACAAAAAAAATTGTACTTCAATGTCTTAATGATTGACAAATGATGACATATTTGTGTTTTTTTTAAAGAAAAATAAAAAAGTTCTGTTAAAAAAAAAAAAAAAAAAAGCAGGCGACACTATACAATTTGAGTCAAGTGACTGTCCAGTCCAGTGTTGGAGCACCCACAACTTCTGAAGGCAAGCTATTCCACTGGCTAATTTTCTTCACTATTAGAAAGATTTAGCTTGCTTCTCTCTTTGATTAGTTTCCATCCATTGTTCCTTGTCCTGCATTCTGGTGCTTTGGAGAATAGGTTGATCCCCCCTCTCCTTTGTGGCAGCCCCTTAGAATGAAACACTGCTATCATGTCACCCCTAGTCCTTCTTTTTTCTCCTATTTATCTATTATACAAAGACTGTACATAATGTTTTTCAACCTTAGCATCTTGTCCATGTTGGTTCCCTAGCCAGAGGAAGGGAGCAGCTCATGAAAACTTGTGTGTTCTAATAACATTTGTTATTTGGAAAATGTGCTACCAGAGACCCTCTGATCTTTTGCTAACATGGTCTAACCTGTTCCTCCCCTTACAGGATCACATTATAAAAATATAGGAAATGAATAAATTTATAATATCTTATAAATTGATTTCTGGAATAATGAGTGATAGAAAAAGAAACAGGTCTGATTTCACTTAAGGATTTATAGCCCAATTTTTACATGACGAAACTACATTCAACTTACCTTCAACAATTTATTCCATTTTATCTGCATCGTTTTGAACAAAAGAAATGATATCCAGTAACAAACCTGTGTGGTCTTTGCTTACAAATTTAGAAAAGGAAACCTCAAAGAATAAATGCTATTTTATATACTACTAACTGTTCCTTGTTCTTAAAAGTGTCCGGAAGAGAAATGGATATAAGCCAACAGTGCAGCAAAGTTAGTTACTCAAGACAGATTAAAACAGAAAGCTCAAGGAATGCTGTAAAATTACTCATTTTGATCATTATTTTAGTTAAAAACAGAATAAAAATGTAATGAAATTAGTCCCTTTCCTTAATCATACCATTGTTATATCATTAAATCATTTTTTATTGTTACCTAACAATTTTAAAATGGTTCTTATACTTTGCAAATCACTGGGACGATAATTCCACCCCTCCCCCCCATGAGAAGGCAGTGTGATATATTAAAATATAGGAATTTTAATATCATCAAAATAAATGAGGTGAATTTCAGATTTCTCTAAATTAGGTATCATTATGCGCAAAATATAATGCAATTAGAAAATAGGGCACATTTTTAAATGCATTGTTCACTGTATTTAATACAGTTAAATTCAGGAAGCTTATGGGCTCTGCTTTCCAATTGACTAAAAAACGGCCTGATTACTGCATTTTTTCGTGGGAGATATGGAATGAAAGGACTCTGCCTGTGCACAACAGTTCTGTTATTTCCAAGCAGCAGGCTTTTATCTCTGTAACTCACATATCATTTTTATGATTTCTACTCTTAACCTTTTAACTATTCTCCCCTTTATGATCTCTCAAATGTCACTGTGTCAGTTTTAGAATCACGGAAATTAGTGGCAAACCTTTTCTGAAGAAAGCATAACATGGTATTCTGCTTAAGGTGTTCATAGGGACAAATTTCATACCCTCCGCTATATAAATCAAATGGTCAAGTTGATCTCCCTGATGTTAGAGATGCAAAAATAGGATAAAATATCTCTCAACCCCACACAATTTTAGAATATGACCCTCAGTGTTTCAACACAAACCTAGTGTAGCACTGAAGCCAATTGAAGTTGCACAGCCCCAACAGAGGTAGCTATAAACACCAACTGACCTTTGCATGTCAGTCCACTTTATCAAGAAGAACTGTTATGGAAAGTGGAATTTATTATTGGTAAGACTGTCTTTTCAATGTGGTGCCTTCCCATTGTGTATGTGCAAGCTGAGAAGGTATGAAGATTTGCTTCTGCTGTGAGAAATTAAGAAGGTAGGGATCAAAACAGAGGTAAGGCTCTATCATAGGAGCCTGCCCTCAGTCATAGGAAATCAATTCTTTCTTGTGACTAGCTTGCCCACATTTTTAGTTTTCCA
Source organism: Thamnophis elegans (assembly GCF_009769535.1). Classification (NCBI taxonomy): domain Eukaryota; kingdom Metazoa; phylum Chordata; class Lepidosauria; order Squamata; family Natricidae; genus Thamnophis; species Thamnophis elegans. The sequence continues at coordinate 9,063,427 of NC_045558.1, forward strand.
AAAGGTTGTAAAAGTCATGCTGCTCTTTGGGCATTTCAGTTAAATGGGGCCACTAATACTATAATCTGTTTTTTAATGTTATCTTTTACTGCTGAAGCTGAATTGCTGAGTGTTGGTTTTGTGTTTTGTATCATTGTGAGTTATCCAAAATCTGTGACTGAGCTGGAGAAGGACATAAATGCTAGAAAATGAATAGATAAATTTCCCTAAACCTGAATCCAGCACTTTAAAAAAAACCACCAGCAAATTTTCCCAAATTTTTAAAAAAGCCTGAAATGGTTCTATGAAAAAATTATAATTGGAAGACACTTATTTAATGGAAAATACTATAGTCAATTTCTAAAATAAAATTTGGAAATGGCAAAAGTTGAGGGAATGTCTCTCTATTCACTGAAAATAATTACCCTTAACCAGTGGGAATTAGAATGACAAACAGATTTTCAGCAAAAGTACATAAAGACTTGGATTCTACCAATATCCCTTTTTTAACACACTTATATCAAATTTAAATGAGACAACAAAACACCAAATTCCTTGTATTTTTCTGTTGGCTTTTCAGGCCAAGGTCCATATAGTATACTTTATATCAATATAATCATTTAATGAATACTCTATAATATTCTAAATTATTTCAAAATGCAGCAACTACAATAATTTTACTGTTTGTAAAGCAATAATCTAAATTAAGATTTAAAATGTCTAGCTTCTCAGAAAATGTAATTTATAAAAGCAAACACCTGCCTCAATTAATAGACTTATTGCCCACTGGAGTGTGACATCTATAGTCATCCCACAGTGAGATCTGTGTACAACTTCCTCAAGTAAGCAGCAGTCAACCAACATCAGAAATAGCTTTCAGGTGGTGGTCTAGGAACCAAATGTACTTAAATTAATTTTAGCACAGGGAATTTCTAAAGTTCCTTTAGAAATTTTGCTTATTTATCCAAAGCAGTTTCACTGTGCCCAGTAGGTCCTTACTCCTTACTGTTAATTTAGGAATGTAATTTCATAATTTACTTTGCAATTTAAAAGATTCCTTATTAAACAAGCAGTTGGATGAAGTGGAAAAAGAAAATAACTCTGATTTATAGTTGTGTTTCTGACCATTATTTATCACTTTTGGGGCTTAAAATGTTTCAAAGGAAAATAGAAAATAAATCCTTTGTTAAATGAACTAATAAAAAGTTAGGCGTAAGAGTGTGTGTGTGTGTGTGTGTGTGTGTGTGTAATCCAGTAAATTAACTAGCTTTATCCAAAGAAAACCTTCTGAAGTCTCCAGAGTTTCAAATAATGTATGTTTTGTTTAAATAAATCTTGCATGTTACATATTTAAGAGATTTCAATTATTTATATCTTATTTCAAAGATCATATTATTTGTATTAAATTTCACTGATTACTACAAACAGCCCTATACTAAATTTATGTTTATCCTAACTTTAACACATATATTTCAAAGTAAAAACAGATTTTTAGACTGTGCATACAGGAATGTAGCTTCTACATTATAAGACAAGTTTTGTTTTTGAGAACAGCAAGTATATCATTCACTACCCATGTTGATCTCTTGTCTCGTAAACTCCAGGTAGGATTACTGCAATGCATTATTCATGAGGTTGGATCTTCAAATCATGCAGACTTTTAATGATATATCTTTATTAAGTCTATTATATCAACTCTTATGGAATTAGATGGCTAATATTTGTTACTAAGAAAATTCATGCATTAAAGTTTGAGTTTCAGCATTAATGCTCTGAATAATTTGCTATCCAAATAAGTTACAAAGTACCTACCCCTATTTTATCTTTCCCAGTTATTTTACAAAAAGACTCTTAAGAAATAAAATATACAGTTATAAAATAGGTCAGTAGGACCGTACAAATCAATTGCAACTGATTTGTTTATAAATTCATCAATGATGAATGGATGAATGTTAATTAGTGTATACAACTGGTTGTAGTTAAATTAATGATCTACAACCAGTTGTATACAATTAATTAACATTCTAACTTTCCAATATGACTCTCCCACCTCATGCTTTCAAATAATTTAAAACAACTCAGTGTTTGAGTCCACACATTATGCTAAGCTAGTGTTTGCGTTAACCTTGATTTGCTGAATCAGTCCCAATGGCTGAAAGAACCACACATCATGCTAACCCATGGTAAAAGACATTGTGTCTTAGTATGAAATGTGATCTAAGCCTTCACCTCTTTACTTCTCCAATCTGGTAAACAATGTTTAACTGGACCATATAAAAGAATCAATACTTTTAAAAAAAGATATTCCAATATAACATGTTTGATGCAACTGAACACTTCCTTATACACTATACTTTGGCCACCTAATGAGAAGGAGGGACTCACTGGAGAAGAGCTTAATGCCGAGAAAGATAGAGGGCAAAAGAAGGAGGGGACGACAGAGAATGAGGTGGCTGGATGGAGTCACCGAAGCAGTAGGCATGAGCTTAAATGGACTCCAGGGATGGACAGGAAGGCCTGGAGGAACGTTGTCCATGGGGTTGCGATGGGTCAGACACAACTTTGCAAATAACAACAATGCCTACACAAAGTATAGAGAAAAAACCTTGTATATCAGATGATTTAATACACTGGCTCTCAATTCAGAGCATTGCATGTCATTAGAGGATAATAGCAATCTGTTACATCTGACACTCAATATTAGAAATGTTTTACTTTTTTAAAAAATAATTTTGATTCAATAATTTTGTCTCATCTTGTCCCAAAAAGTCATCTTGCCATAGAAGATCTGAATGCAGAAGATGATCTAGCAACTGCATGAAGCAAATTGCCTCTTTTTATGGGAGAGTGAGGACATTGGTTTAAAGTACATTCAAGAAAAAAGGCCTATTCACTATGAGGATTTATGGAGAGGAAACACTTTTAGAGGGTTACAGTAAACCCAAGGCATAAAACATACTTATTCTATGAAAGTAGGTCTGTTTCAGGGGACTTGGGGAACAACTAAGGAGTGAGAGGTATAAATTCTGCATCCAGGTTTGTTTAATTATCTCTTCCTCATTATAGTACAGTACACAATTATTCTACCTTTGTCCAGTCTCAGTTTTTTTTTCACATTACTTCAGAAAATTGACACAACTGCACACTAAAAGGAACAGTGTTCTTCTTATCATCATATCCCTCAAAGACAAATTGCTTAAGGAATTAAAAGGGCTTTTAGCAAGTTAAATTAATGCCACAGAAAACAGTTAACAGTTTTTAACCAAGAGTACTGTTCAACCAAGATAGTTAATTAGTCAATGACTAGCATAAAAACCCCAGAAGCAGTAAACAAATCAGATGAGGTCTAAAAAACCTGTGATTTTTTTTTAAAAAAATTGAATAAGATGAAATAGAATGGAATATAAAAAAGTTAAATAGTATGAAAATAATTTCTTCATAATGTCCCCACTCCATGATTTGAACATCTTACACCTATTTAAGAAATTACTGCAGATGGAAACTTAGCAGCTGGTAGGTTTACATGCTTTACAGTTTGCAATATAGTGCTTGACTTACAGCTATTCATTTAGCAACTCTTTAAAGTTATAATGACACTGTAAAAAGTGACTTATGACTGGTCTTTGTATTTATGATCATTGCAGCATTTCCATGGTCATCTGAGCAAAATCTGGGTACTTGGCAACAGCATCTATTTATGGTGGTGGTTGGCATCCTGGAGTTATGCAATTTGTGATCTTCCTAGCAGGCTTTTAAGCAGCAAAGTCAATGGCTGTATTTGTGTAAAGACTGTGTGGTTCATTTAATAACTATAGCAAAAAAAAATCATAAAATTGGGTGTGACTCACAACTGCCTTGCTTAGCAACAGAAATTCTGTTCCCAATGGTGGTTGCTAGTTGAATTCTACCTGTATTAGATGGGAAGTGATATAGAACTATAAGATGCACCCTTGTGGTCACAATTATATTTTTTTCATTGTCCCCTTTATACAATATACATGAAGATACATCTTTAACTCCACCTAACAACCACCTTTTATCAGCACATTCACTGATCTCTTCTCCCCAGAGCAATTCAAATTCCAACCCAACATCTGGTCCCTTGAGCCAGAATACCATTGAAATTAGGGGCTTCTTGGGAAGCCCACCGAAACTCACGAGTGTGCTTACAACGGGAAAACTGATGGATGGTACTGTACGCAGACATCCGCCTGCACCATTCCGACCACCTGCTCTATGACAGACCCTCAAAATCGTCCAGCTTCAGAGCGGGCAGGGGTGGGTGGGTGAGGACCACTTCACCAGATTTTCCCCAACAGAATTACACCTGATGCGACAGATGTAAGACGGGAGTGGGTGGGTGGGTGGACCCAGCCTTACCTCCGGATCTCCCCTTCCATCCTAACGGGGCATAATTATTAAAGACCACAATAACCATAGTGGGCGGCCCATCTGCCAGTAGCCCCCCTCCTCACGTCCGCGTATCTCAATCACCTTGTGACCCGCTTTCTCCCCCCACCCCCATATTTCCCCATCCCCACCGCAGCCCAGGAGGGCTTACCTTCATCCTCGAGCTCCAGTTTCTCCAGCATCCTTTCGGAAGCGGCCGGGGAGTGAGGCGGCCCTGCCTGCAGGAGGGCGGGGAGGGAGACACAAGAGAGAGACGGCGGAATCAGCGGCATCTAGGCTCAGGACTCAACGGACCCGCCGCGGCATTCCCGGCAGGAGCCCACGCGAGGCGGGGTGAGGCGAGGAGGCGGCGGCGAGGGCTCGATGGACGGGCGCTCCAGGAAGGGGAATGGGCGAGGGGAGGAGCCCGGGCATCACGGAGGGAGGGAGGGAGCCAGGCGGGCTTCCCCGCCTTCCCCCACCGGTTCTATCCCCCGGCCTTCCCGCCAGGCCTGGGCGGGCAGGCAGGCTGGCTGGCTGCGTCTCCATCTCCCTCAACATCGGAGGCGCCCTCCGCGGAGTGGCGGTTGGAGCTTAACGGATCCCGAGAGAACGTTGGTGCGTTTGAAATTCCACCTCCAGACACCCCCCTCCTCTTTCTCGCCCTCCCCTCCTGAGTGGAACATTCCAGCCGGGCCCCGCTTGGCTTGCACCTTGGAGGGGGGGAGGGCAGCTACCACCTTCAAAGGAGGGGAGGGGACGCTTCTTAATGCCAGTCAGCCAAGCCAGCTAAAAGCCCCGTTTTGCCTTCGCTTTCAGAGCAGGCGGAAGGTCCTCCCCTAAAACACTCACCTTTGCTGGGATGGGAATAGAGGCCCCAGGCATTGCCCGTTCTCTTCTCCCCCGCCCCGCTTCCCCTCCCCATCAGCTGACGTTGGTATTGTCTATGTCCATTCACCTGCCTGGAGGGAAGAGTTTGCAACGTTGCAAAAACTGTCTTATAGAAAGGGGCCTTAATTTTACTAGAATAATTCCATTTATTCCTACAGGCCAGGATGTGCAAGCAGGTTTAACAGATTGGTCAGTTGTCCTAACAGTATAGCAGAGGATATGTGGGACCTATGTATTACTTTGCTGCTGCTGCTGTTTACACAAATACATCATTTCTATAGCACCTGTTGCTTTATAAGTGCCTGAGCTCCCAGGTTTAGTGATAACCTCAATGGATGTATCTGTACAATACCTGAAACCCAATGTCAACAGCTCAACTTACAACTTACGAACCAAGACAGCACAGTATACAGCCCTAGTTGGCAGCAAAGAATTTTATTTTTCCTTATGACTGATGCCAACCTGCAGTCTGGATTTTTGAAATCCAGAACTGTCATTCCTGCAAATAAGAAAAGAACTGCATCATACTGCTTTAATCATCTTTCTTTCTCATTTTCACTGAATAGGAATAATAACATTTTATCTTTCAATGGTTCTTAAAGCATCCACATATATCTGTTTTTAAGCACCCAAACTAAGTTCCTAGACATTACTTATTTTAGTTTTTAATACTTAAATCTACTTTTTTTTCAGATTGAGGTTCCCAGAGTGAGTGACACATCATTAAAAACAATCCCTGACTTTAGATTCACCTGGTACTGAACAACATTGGATACTTTCCAGGTATTTCTACCCACTCATTAATTTTTATTTTTCATGCAACAAAGATATGTTGCCTTTTATCTACCTGGGTTTATGGTATCCATTGTTTCCTTTTCTTCCTGCCAAATCACTGCCAAATTCTAAGTATCTCTAATAGCACTAAAGGACTTCTAAAGGTAGACACCACAGCAATTTGATACTTAGTAATTAAGAATCCCTACAGTTCCCTTGGCAGAATTTTTCTAAAAGTAGTTTGTCCCTGTCTATTTCTTCCCAATGGCTGAGAGAAAGGAACTGGCTTAAAAACCAGATGACAGCTTCAAGTCTAAGGCAGGATTACAACCCATTATTTCCAAACAGATATCTTAACCACTACACCCAATCTGTTCAAATCTACAGTTTATAAATACTGCATATTATTTACACATTATTTAATTCTGAATAGTCAATGAACTGACATGGGTAAAGAAAAGGTCTTAGCCTTAAGGAAAATCTGTACAAAAACAAACTTGTTATATAAAGAAAACAGAACATCTCATTTCAAATAAATAAACCTTATAATTTGCTTTAAAACTAAAAGCTGCATCCATTCTTTTTACAAATCTATTAATGCTATGTTTTCAAGCTTCAGTATTTTCAAATCGGGTTTTATATAAAATGGAATTAAGTGCTGACCAATTTCTGAGGAAACTGCCCAATAGGGTGGTGTTTCTGAGCTACTACACTTACTTGCTAAAATCTAAGATTCTGCCCAAATTTAATCCAAGTTGAATTTGCCATTCTTTCAATACAGTACTAGCTATATTTCAATACATGCCCCAAATATAGATAACCTGTGCCCTGTTGAGAGAGATATTTCTTGACAAGATTACACAACTCCTTCAAAATGGCATTATTCTAAAATACTGAGAAAAGGTACTTAAATAAATTAATCTGTTTGAAGTGGTTCAAAAAAATTTGCCCTATGATGCAATAGTTCACCCACTGAATGGTTACAAATATGAGAGTTTTAGGAGTACATAGATATTTCATACAAAGCATGCTTATCCAGAATTTTAGCATCTGTAAAGAGAGAGATAATCTGTATGTTGATATCGTGTCACTGGCACTATATCTACCACTTCATCTTTTGACTTAATAGGTAATATACACACAAAGGCTGGATTCAGTTATTTCACTACGCTATGGTTTTCAACCTTGCCAAGTTTTAAGATGTGTGGATTTCAACGCCTGAAATTCCCAGCCAGCAAGGGTTTAAAGTTGCCAATGTTGAAAAACATTGCACTGAGCTATGCCTTGACTAAGCCAGCACACTTGAGATTTGTACAAAATACCCCAATGTGTGTATTTACTAAGCTAAAGCTAAGTAAACTACCCTGTGGCTTATCACAATTTTTGAAAATGTTTTACTTATTTCAAAAAATAGTACTTAATACTTTTATATCCTAAAAGTACTGATGACTAATTCTAAAACACATTAAGATATTTAAGTGCTGCTCAAAATTATTAATAAATCATGGATATCATTAAGAAATTAATCTTATTTTAACCTTATTTAAAACTTTCATCAGCCTCCTGAATCATATAAAACTCATCCATTTCCGGATTCTCCATAAATATTTTCCCCTATTCAATTTTAACTTCTTCTACTTTATATATTCCATTAAAACCGAACAATTGTTGAAGAATCAAAAAAAATATCTTTCTTTGCATACCAGTAATTCTAATAAATGTTCCTTGTAAGAAATTCAGAGCATTTGTTTTAAAGTTAAGTTTTATACAGGTAGCCCTTATGATTATTTATTTAATGAAATGAAGTTACAATGATGCTGAAAAAAGTGACTTACAGTCAGTCTGTCTTCATTCTTAAAACCTACAGCATCCCTCTGACCACACGATCAAAATTTAGATGCTTGGCAATCGATATGAATTTACAAAGGTTGCAGTGTCTTCGGTCTTGTGATCACCATTTGCTACTTTGCAAGGCGGCTTCCAACAAGCAAAGTCAATAAGAAAAGCCAGATTCACAATGACTGAATGGAAAAAGAAGGATGTAAATTCATGTGTGTCTCATTTAATTACTGCACCGCTTCGTGATGGAAGCTCGTCCCAATTGTAGCCATGTCAAAGATTACTCATGCATTGACAGTTTTTCATTATTAAAATGCCTCCCTATTATTTGATTAATATGCAAAAGAGTGTCTGATTCTATTTTCCTGTCATTGTTTCTTTGCTCCTGCTTATTTTTATTATCAGTCTCTCCGTCATGTTTGAAAATGCAATCCTAAAATGATTCCCATCAAAATAGGTTGATGCAATGGCACTGTGGGCATGTGAGTGAATCAACACCAAAAGAGACAGACTTTCAATTGCACAGGTTGTGGCCACTGCCTTGAGTTTGCAGAATATCAGAGCTATAAACAAATCCCGATGAAAGCCTACTCAACCAATGGCAATCTTTATTTAAGCATCAGCACCACCAGTCCACTCAGTAATATTTACTTTGAAGTAATCTGTCTCCTTCCGATACTTGATATTTTAGTTCCATTGTGCTGCCAGCATTGAATTATCGGAGTTATAATTATAATCTAAAACATCTGGAGAATATTAGGCTGCATACCCCCTCTAGCACTTTGATTCATGAAAGTGGATTTTTTTCCAGGTCATAACAAAATGTCTTTAGAGATACAAGAAATCAGTTGATTGCCTGGTCAATCTTTTTTTCCCCAAGAACAAAGGGAAGTCTATTTATATTCACTATGTTATTTTGTAGTTTCTTCATGCAGATAACTAATAATCACTGTATGTAACTCTCATAACATTATAAACCTGATTTGTCAATAATGGCTTTGCAACAATAAAAACTAATCCTGGATTAAGTGGACTTCATTGATAATGTGACTGTCCAGTTATACCTGTGTAATTTGTTCATTTTTAACAATATTAATTCACTGTGATTACATTATTTAGCCAGATTCTTTTTAATTTTTCCTTACTGTTGGACTGTAAGGAAGTTTGTTTTTTGCAAGGCTTAAAGCCCCTGAACCTCAGTGGCAACATTTGTATACTCAAAATCTGTTTCCTCTTTGCTCCTATGCTGGGTGGCAACTGACACAATAGCAGTTTACCAACCTCCTTGAATGCAGAACATAGTGCTTTCAAATGAGCCACCATGCGAAGAATACAAATCTTGAAGGATTCCTACCCATGAGATTTCAACTGCTTTAATTCAACCAGTCTCCAATTAAAACACACATGAAAATCTTAATTAAATGTACTTATTTTCACTTATCAGAACTTAAGCACGGGTGTTCAGATGCAGCCTTGCCATTCTGAAAGGTTGCATGGATAGAAGAAGGAACTTAAAAGAACTCTTTGGCCGATTTGGCCATTTTTATTTATAGGCACCAATTTTCAAATGGTTGCAGTTGTTTGTCCTTCTACCTTGCAATACAGGCTTTGCTTTTCCTAAGCTATCTAAGATCCACCAGCTGGAACCACCAGGAACAAAATTGGGCAGGTCTCAGTTTAGCACAGACCAGAAATTTATTGCTAAGGTTTTTAATTATTTCACATGAAAAAACTCCCTCCTGGCTTTCTCCCAGATTCTCAGTTCCAAGTTGAGTTTGAAACGACATGGGCTCCTTGCTATTTTTAAACAAAATGGTAAAGAAATGGTGGATGACTTGCAAGTCATCCAGATACTGATACTGTTTCATATCTGGCCACCCCTTTTACAGAGGGGCTCCACAATTCTCAGACACTGTAACAAACTCCTGTTGGGCTACAGGAAAGATGTTTTTAAAGGACCACTCAGCGGCAGAGCTCACAGAATGGAAGCAGCCGGGGCAAATTTTTTTAAAAATTAGAATGTAAACTAGTTACAATACAGGTAGTCTTCGATTTATGACCATAATTGAGCGAGAAATTATAGTTGTAAATCATGCTGGTTGTTAAGTGTATCACCATGTGGTTGCGCCCAATGTTACAATGTTTTCTGCTGCAGTCATTCAGTAAATCGCTATAGTCATTAGGCAAATGCTGCTGTCATTAACCAAACCCCTTGTCTACGCGAGCATTCTTTTGCCAGAAATTAAGCACTGATTTTCAGCAAAAGAGGTAAATTGTGATCACGTGGCTATAGCTGTAAATGTAGGTTGACTGCCAAGTTCCAAAATCTGATCATATGTCTGGAGGAGAATAGACCAGCCATCATGGGCCCCAAGAGTGGCAGGGTGGGGGGGAGGACATAGCCCAATCTAGAAACTTTAGATCTGGGTTGTAAGTAACTGTGGGGTCGTTCATCATAACTTTGAACAATCAGTCATAAGTTGAAGATTATCTTGTACCTATTTTTTTAATTCTTACAAACATCTCCCTCATGGTGAGAACTCTTAGATGTCTATCCTGCACTTTAGAAAAACATTTAAATGTCAAGCAGTGGCTAAGTCCAAGAAACCAAGGCTTAGCAACGGTATCCCAATCAAGGAACTGTCAACTTAAATAATCAAACAGCAAATAATAGGCTAATCATGGAATTACCAAGAAGAAAACAACATTCCCACCAACACTGACAAGGCAAGCCACTAATAAGGGTGGGCAGCTATGGCCTCTTTACAACCTGTAGATTTCAATTCTCAGGCTCAGGAATTCTGGGAGTTGAAGTCCATAGAGCATAAAGGAGCCATAGTCACCTACCCCTGCACTTGTACTTAAACAGAGAGCAACCCCCCCAATGGCCTTACTAGTTAAGTAATGAAAAATCTGCAAGAAAACAACCAAGCTCAAAGAGCACCAAGCACTGTATTTCAACCAAGAAAAATGTAATGTAATCAAACATTTACACGTGCTACATGACCTACCAACACTATCAGATGGATAAAGACAATACAATAAAAGCAAAACTTGTCTTTAAAAGTTTAGTCATGTCTGGTGGCTGCAGTGGATCGCTACATTTAAGACATTAGATCATATGCATCCTCAGCCTGATGAACTTACCGAACAACATATATGAATATTCTGAATATTCTGTATGTGCAATTTTGAAACAAGTCCTCCATTAACATCCATTTACATTTTTAATGCTATTCAAATACATCTTATTTCTTCTTCGCTCTAATGACCCCTTCGATCATGTTAGGTTTTTTTTAAGCACCAGAGAGCTGACTGGTATCTAAACATGATTTTCATGCTGCTCTCATTAGCTGAATTAATTCCAATTACATGAATTATTAACTACAATCTATGTGTTGCATACTTCAAGGGATTCTGGGTGGCTTATAATGTGGGATTTTTGTTATTAACATGTTATCAAATAATGTTATTTAAATAATTCATTTTTTTCCCTTTTCACCTCTGTGCCTTGTTGGCTTTCAGCTTAATATATTTATGTGAACTTGCCCTGATGGTTTATAAATCATTTTATGGCTCACTAGTAGATGAGGACTACTCGTGGTTTGTTCAATAAACCATAGCAAAGATAGTTCAGAACAGTGTTTTTCAACCTGGGAAAATTAAAATGTGTGGACTTTAACTCCCAGAATCTCCCAGTTAGTATGCTGATTGGAGAATTATAGGAGTTGAAGTCCATACATTACAACCATTCATTTAGAGACTAGTCTAAGTTACAATGCCACTGAGAAAAGTAACTTATAACTGTTTTTCAGACAACCATTATAGCATCCCTGTAGTCACATGATCAAAATTCAGGCACTTGGCAAATGACGTAGGAGCCGTGGTCCACAGTAGTTAGAGTGCAGCATTGCAGGCTAACTAGCCACTGCCAGGAGTTCAATCCTGACCAGCTCCAGGTTGACTCAGCCTTCCGTCCTTCTGAGGTCAGTAAAATGAGGACTCAGATTGTTGGGGTCGATGTGCTGACTGTAAACCGCTTAGAAAGGGCTGTAAAGCACTGTGAAGTGGTATATAAGTCTAACTGCTATTGCAGCTTAATATATGACAGTTAAATTGTCCTTGGGTCACCTTTTGCAACTTCTAAGAAACAAAGTCAATTGGGAAGTCAAAGTCACTTAACAATTGTGTTAATAATTTAACAACTGCAGTGATTCACTTAACAACAATGGCAAAATAATCATAGAATGGCAAAATTCACTTAATTGTCTTGTTTAAAAAATATAAATTTTGAGCTTAATCATGGTTGTAAGTCGAGGACAACCTGTACCAATGTTGAAAAACACTGGTTTAGAACAAAAAGCAATCCAGAATGTGAAGATGTAAGACAAAAAAAAATAGTCTCTCATTATTGCAATACTAATAAGAATGAATATTAAATATTCATCAAAAATACACAAATAAAAATATTCTGTAGTATGGTCGCATTTTCAGAATCTGATACTGTATTTGCAATTCTATTATGTCACAATATTCTTCTTAGACCTATTAATATATTGTGACATTCTATGAACTTCATTAGTCATGGAAAATTCTATTTTATAAAAGGAAAGCACAGCATTTATAATACATTTAGAACAAAAATAGTTCAAATCTGTATTTCACTAGCACTTACTTTTAGAGCAGCAACTGGTGGGTTTTTTTGTGTGGGGGCAAAGTTAATAGAAACTGTTACTTTCAGTCAGAATACTGATGAAAAAAGCCACAGCTTAGTGTCAGCCAAAGATTGCTTAAGGTAATATGAATGAGATTTTTTTAAAAATAGAATGTGGTTGCAATATAGGAATGTGAACTGTAATTAAACCAATATCAAAACTTTGGATTTTATCTCAAAAGTAATTTAACTCTTGATCTAGAAGTAACTCAAGACCTTTATTCTAAAAATCTTTTAGATATAGATATCAAGACAGATTACAAAAGAAATGTCTTTTTGCAACCAGTTTTTCCTGATATAATTCTTTCTGGTTGCGGGTTTAGAGGGTTTCCCCCATACATAATGTTCAGGAAATTGCTTTATAAAATGTGGAGGATTCTGATCAAATTTGTTAGTCAACCAAATAAAAGCATGCTAAAAACTAATAAGTGAATAACAAAATAATTGCTTCACAAGTAAAAAGTAAAGGTTCCCCTCGCACATACTATATGTACCAGTCATTTCCGACACTTAAGTAGTGGTGCTCATCTCCATTTCAAAGCCGAAGAGCCATCGGTGGCCGAAGACATCTCTGTGGTCATGTGGCTGGCATGACTAAATGCTGAGGGCGCACAGAAAACACTGTTACCTTCCCACCAAAGGTGGCCTCTATTTTTCTACTTTTATTTTTACATGCTTTCAAACTGCTAGGTTGGCAGAAGCTGGGACAAGTAACTGGAACTCACTCCGTTACGCAGCGCTAGGGATTTGAACTGCCAACCTTTCTGATTGACAAGGTCAGTGTATTAGCCCCTGAGCCACTGTGTCCCTTACACCAGTGAGGTATGTGGCATTAAATAAATAAACATAATATTACATACAATATATAACCACATTACAAGTTTGCCTTTAAATTTTATAAATGCAGTCTAGTAAACCTATATCCAAAGGCAAACTGAATGAAATTGTCCCATTCCTACTCCCTGTAAGGAATATTGGCCATTGCTATTGGATGACAAAGACAATGCTCTATTAGCTCCCCAACAAAAGTTTTGAACTTCAGTTTCTACAATTCTTAAAATGCTAGTATACCTTGACTTAGGGGAACTCACTCTTATTTCCAAGAATGCCTCTGAGTTGTCTCTATATTATTTTCTTAAGAACGAACAACTGAAACAATGGAGGTAAGATTGGCTTGATTTAGAAATGATCCCATCTACCCAGGGGAAAAAACAAGACACAGAAGTAATGGCGAGTAACCTCATGAGTTTCAAACAGACATACTGAGATTTGGCCACAATCTCCTGGCAACCATTTTGTGAGAGTGCCCATGTCATGCTCTCGAAATTTCAGAAACATCTAGTTGTGCAAGAATGGCCACGAAAAGAGACATCGGAGTGAATGAGATCCTCAACTTACAACAATTATGACCCTAATTGAGCCCAGTTGTGCCAGTCATTAAGCATATCACGTGACCATGCCCAATTCTGCAACTTTCTTTCTGGTGGTCATTAAACAAACACAGTAGTGGCTAAGCAAACATGATAGTTGTTAAACAATCCATGAATGTTTTTTTGCCAGAAAGAGAAAAACTACTTTCTGTCTAAAAGTGTTGTAAATTGCATTAATATGACTGCAAAATGCTGTGAACAGCTGTATACATGGACTGGTTGCTAAGTGCCTCAAATGCAATCATATGATGGGGCAGCCACCAGACCTTTGAAACAAGAGTTGTAGGTATTCCTTGGGTGGTCAGTCGTAACTTTAAACAGTCACTAAATGATCAATTGTAAATCAACAACTATTTGTTCATCTATTGAGCACCAGAGATTCAACATAATCTCAAAACAGAGACAGGAACACTCAATTTATATTGCTTTCATATAATTGCAAAAGCAATGGTCTAATCTATTGGTATTGCTTTATTCAACGTTTTGGTTTCCAAGGACTGGAAAAGTCGCTGTCCCCAAAACACAATTTTCATTTCAACACTTGCACATTCTCAAGCCAGGAGATAAAAAAAGCAAATGTTTTGACTAAATCCAGCGGTTATATATTAATCAGGCTAGGTAGAAGCCCAAGAACCTTGTCACAGCTAGGCAGCCTGCATAGCGTACAATTATTCAAGCGTTTTGAGAAAAATCATGGCTGCGGTTTACTAATAGTTGCCCTTCTTATTCAGAAAAAAAAAACACTAACTAAAAATTGAACTTAGCCCAAAACAGAAAAGACAGTCGTTTCCAACATCCTGCTTAAAATGTGTCCTTGCTAAGTTGATATCTGTACAGGGTAGACAAAAATGACATCATGAATCATCGTGACAAGAATGCACTAATGATATAGTTTGCTTCACTGTTGCAACTACACCCATGGGGCATCATAACTTTGAATGGGCAACTATGCTTTCTCTTACAGATAATCCTTGATTTACAACAATTAATTTAACAACCCCTTAAAGTTATAATGGCACTGGGGGGAAAAACTTATGACCCGTCCTGTAACTTACAACCGCTGCAGCATCCCCATGGTCACATGATTAAAGTTCAGGCGCTTGGCAACCAGTATGTATTTATGACGGTTCCAGCATGCTACAGAACGGTCACATCAGAGGTGGGTTTCAAAATCCAGCGCTACTGGTTCACTCATGCTCGTGCATGCACAGAAGCATCCGGGCAGGTGAACTGAGGCTCCCACTGCCGCCACAACTGGTTCAGCCAATCTGAGCCAAACCGGGAGCAACCCCACTTCTGGGTCACATGATTGCCATTTTCAACCTTCCCACCCAGCTTCTGACAAGCAAAGCCAATCAGTAAGCGGGATTCACTTAACAACTGTGGCAAAAAAGATAATAAAACTCATTTAGCAATTGCCTTGCTTAGCAATGGAAATTCTGGTTCCAATTATAGTCATATTTTGAGGACCACATGCACGTCTATTTAAAAAAAAATAGAAAAATCCATTTTTTATAAGCTTGGCAGATTAAAGGCTGAAGGAATTCCCATTTAAATGCAAATCACCCACACCAATCTTAATTCCCAAACAGTCATAAAAGGTACTTTTCCCACCATTTGTGAAGGTATCATATGCCACAATTATGGTTTTGCAAAGGTTAAGTTTCCACTCCAGTTCTTATCTCATGATTTAAATTGTGATAGTTCAAATTCCAACAATAAAAAACTTCAAATCTACTATGAAGCCATTTCTCCCTTCTAGCCAAATTGAAAACTTACTGGTTCTTGAATTCAAGTTTTTTCTCCTCTTTCAAACTCTCAGTTTTTCAGGGTCTCTGATGTTTCCATCCTCTAGTAATACTATCCATTGACTTTGTTTTATTTCTGAATTAGATTAGGCTTAAGCCTGACCAACAAATCACTATTTATGTGTATCTACATGTACAAATCCTGAAATTTAGAAGTTGCTTTCATAATGGAATAGTATAGCAATCGGAAAGAGGGTGGATGATTATTTACTTCCCCCAAGCAGTCCTGTGGATCTGAATTCTGTCTCTATGTCTAAATTAGCAAATATATCTACAGCAGTGGAAATTATAATTCTAACATTTGGAAATCATCAAAAATTCAAGTAAAGCAGGAATCTTAGCTAAATTGTTGAATATTAACTGCAATGATACCTACTTGGGGAGGGGGGAGAAAGCACTATCATTAGTTCTGGGAACTCCTGATCATCCCCAACTATTAACCAGATGGAACCTTGTTTAGCTCTTGTGTGTTCATGCAAAGCCAGCATCATGGTAAACTCTGACATCTGCCCTGCCTGAATCAAATTGTTAACACATTAGCAGGGAGAAATTGTTCTCAGAAAATCTTAAATTTATTCAGGTCTATTTCTGAAAAAAATGCTTTTAATGATTTTATTTTTGCAATTTATCAGCAAGAAGAGATAGAGATTGATTTCCCAAGTTGTGCCATTCTGTAGTTTAACCATAGTTTCTTGAACAAAGTGCTGAATTCACATTATGTAGGCCATAAACCATGGTTTCAAGCCATAATGGCTCAATTAGTTTTCTGTATTTAATTAAGTACAAGTGGTCCTTGACTTACGACCATAATTGAGCAAAAAAAAATTCCATTGCTAAGCAAGGCAATTTATTAAATGAGTTTTGCCCCATTTTGAAACCTTTCTTGCAATAGTTAAGCAAATCACTGCAGTTGTTAAGTGAATTATGTGGTTGTTAAGCAGATTAAAATACTTGTACAACACATAGAATGAACCAGAAGCAGCATGGGAAGGGGAAGGGGAGAAAAGAAGGAGAATAGTAGCTTATTCACCAGATGTATTTACAAGACACTATGGAATTATCTGTTCAGAGATTATGTTAGAACAAGTAATCCTTCATTCAGCATAATTGTACAAAATCCCTGTTGAAGAACACTGATCACACTTCTGAAAAGGGTACAGAGAATGTTAAGAATTTGAAATGTTTCATGCTTAAAATACCTTATTTCAAGGTCAAAATGATTATTTTGGATGGTGAGGATCTATTTTGACTGTTCCCAAAGGGTACATTTCCAGAATATTGGAACAGCCTGTTTTCAAGATGATTGATTCTAACTCAACATTGAATGTAGTCAGTTTACGACCTATGGACTTCAACTCCCAGAATTCCTGAGCCAACTGGCTCAGGGATTCTGGGAGTTGAAGTCCACAGGTTGTAAAGTTGCTGTAATTGCCCATCTCTGCTCTATCTGAATTAAGAAAATATTAATAGAGAGTGATTGAAGAGTACACAATAAGTATTTCTGACATTATGAAGCACCTTTTCCTCCTCCTGGTAGACATCACAGTAAGATTTATAATGATATGATCATTTCCCTGCTTTCTGTGCCTTTTATGGATTCTATTTTGGATATTTTACAACCCATATTTCCAAATGTCGCTTAGGGAACCCCCAGTAAGTTAGAATAAAATAATAAAAACAACTAAAATAACTTTTAGGAGTTTTAAAAGAGCAACCTGTTTTAAGGGTTTCAGAAACAGCTGCAAAGCAATAATCTTGGTATCCAATTAAAAATTCTTTAAAGTCAAGGGACAATTGTATTAATTCATAGGATAAGGTAAACAACTTTAAATCAGTTTGATTTTATAACTTTTTTGCCATGGTTGTTCAGTGAATCACTGTAGTTTTTAAGTAAATCCCATATCTTTAAGCGAATCTGGCTTCTCCCATTGACTTTGCTTTTCAAAAATTGGCTGGGAAGGTTGCAAAGGGTGATGGCATGACTCTGGGATGCTGCAACTGACATAAATACATGCCAAGTGCTTGAATTTGGATCATATGATCTTTGGTGTGCTGTGATGATCGTAAGTGTGAAGCATGGTCATAAATCACTTTTTTTCAGTGCCATTTTAACTCTGAACAGCTACTGAATGAATGGTTATAAGCCAACTACCTATTACTGATAAAGAAGTTTGCAAGGCATTTTTACTGTTTGCAAGTAGAGCTGCTCATTCAATTTCTTTAGTTTCAAATGAAAGTATGACAGTGATGAATTGGAATTAATAACTATTTTGAGTTCAAAATAATACTCAAGCAGAAAATACATTTTCCAAGTCTTAACTGAAGCTTCCTCCCTCTTTATGATGAATCAGCTTCCTGAAAGAATTTGATTTTCCAACAGCTAAAGCTGGCTTGTTACACCTTCTTTTTCTTTTCCTCTTCTCCTTTCCCGCAAATCTCATTGATGCTTTCTGTTCTCCAGGCAACCTAGTTAAGATCTGGGACATGGTGGTTAAGAAAAATCAAAATCAGTGAGCCTTCACCATCTCTGGGTTAGGACAATCTCTCTGAAAATATGTGAGTATGTGCACACAGAAACGTATTTCAATGTAGCATATACTGATGATAAGAGCATACTGATGATAAGGGCATACTGTACATATATACTTATTATACAGATAGCCCATATCAGGTAGACAGAATAGCAGTTAACGTTAGTTTGTGTGTGAGTGTGTGTGAGTGAGTGTGTGTGTGTGTGTGTGTGTGTGTGTGTGTGTGTGTGTGTGTGTGTGTTCCAGCATAACTCTGGAACGCCTCAAGCAATTTCAACCAAACTTGGTACATGGATGACTTATCCTCTGGAAAAAAAATATTGTGGGGGTAAGACAGCCCTAAAACCCCTTGGGGTGTTTGTTCTGTTAAGTTACAGCCTGTTGTGCCACACTGCCATTCTGACTTCTACTGTACAGTGCAGTGGAATTGCTATGGTAATGGCTTCACAGTACTCCACAAGGGGGCTCCCTCTAAAGGGGGAAAATCCAACATTAGAAATTACCTTTGGTCCAGACATTTCCCCAATATAAATAAATACCCAGGCAATGCCGGTTTATCGGCTAGTAAGCTAGATTTGATCTAGTGATTCAGGCACCAGGCTATAAACCAGGAGACTGTGAGGTATAGTTCTGCCTTAGCTGTGAAACCAATTGGGGTGACTTTGAACCAGTTCCCCTCTCTTGGCCCATCTCGCAGGGTTGTTACTGTGGGGAAAGGTATGTTTGATATGTTTGCAACCTTGAGTTACTTGTAAAAATACTAAAGATGTGATATAAATCAAATCAATCAGCCTGCTGGACCAACCAAGCAATAGAGAATATTCTGCATGGATTTAATTCCGAAACAGGATAAGTCCATTTATATTTTTTTCCTTTTTATGCTATCCAAATGAACTTTTGCTCCCAGCTCTAATGACTTCACTGATCATGTTTTTCTTAAATCACTAGAGACCTGACTTTCATGCTGTCCCTTTAATCTAATTAATTACAATTAATTAAATTATTAAAATCTATATGCTACATGCTTCAAGGGATTCTAGATGGCTTACAATGTAGGTTTTTGTTATTAACATGTTGCCAAGTATTCTATTGAATGACTGGATAAAGTAATCCAAATTCTTTTCTTTCCTCATTTATACCAGGGCTAAGCAACCTGCAGCTCTGGAGCCACATGTGGCTCTTTCATCCCTCTGCTGCGGCTCCTTTTTGCCAGTCGGCACTACAATTTTGAGAGGAGCTTCCTGATTGGGGGGGGAGCAGGGTGTGCCAGGAAGAGACTCTATGGCAAGGGGTGGGTTTTCCAGTCAGCTCCACAATTGATAGGGCTTTCGGTTAGGACAGGTAGAGGAAAATATATGCTGCGCTGGGAGGAGACTTTATGGTGGGGAAACCAGACTTCCGGTCAGCTCCAGAATTGAACGTGGGGCTTCCGGTTAGGACCTTATTGGTTCTTCGAGTGTTTAAGGTTGCCGACCCCTGCTCTATACAGTAATTTGCTAGACTTTTAGCTTACTATGTTTCTATGAACTTGCTATGATAAATTATATTTTAGGGCTCTCTGTAATGGATGAATACTATTTGTAATTTGTTCAATAAACCATTGCAAAGATGGTTTGGAACAGTAGTCTTTCCACTTTATTGATTTTCAAATATGTGGACTTCAATGTTCATAATTTCCCAGCAAGCATAATAGTTGGGAAATTCTGGGAATTGATCCATGCATATTGGGGAATACTGGGAATTGAATTCTAGGCATGCTGCCTGGGGAATTTTGGGAGTTGAAGTCCACACATCTTAAAGTTGCCAAGGTTGAAAAAACATGATATTACAGTTATGAAATTCCAGCCCGCAATTAATGTATCCCCCTTTTTATGTGATTTTTACCCGAACATAAAATATAGAGTGTATGAATCACAAAAAAATATCTGCACAAGTCATCAGTGGCTGGATGAATACTATAAACCTTAAAATCAACCCTGCAATCTCTTTTCTTTAAAATACATTTTTCTCCTTTCAGGAGTAGGGGCAGCTGTTTCACTGAGCTGCAGATTTAGGGGGAGACTTTTATTATGCCATCACATGAAAATGCATTTAAAAGTACGAAACAATCCCTTTCATATTTAACCTTCACACGCTTTCTCACCCTTAGTCCTGCAGGACCAATGAGAGAACTCTACAAGGTGCAAAGGCAGGGAAATGTTTGTTTTGTGAGTAGGAGTGAATGCAACTCAGCTGAAAAACCAACTGTACTTTTTTTTTCTTTTGCTATTTTCAGAAATTCAGAGGAAATGATGAGCTATTCAAAAGGCAGGCAAATTGAACAGGCAGACTGAGCAATTTACCACCTCTGGGCTAAAAGGGCAGGGTTTTTTTTTTAAAAAACCAGCTATTTGTTTAGTTAGAGAATTTCTCAGAGGTTTCTGTGGCCCAAAAGGACCCTGCCGGGTGCTTGAGGCTGCAGACAGGGTTTGCAATCCACAAGGCTAGTGAAAAGACCCCTCCCTTCCCCCAGATTCGTGAGGTAACTCCACTGTTTTCATAGCAGCCACTTTGGAACTAAGAAAATCTTTGGACCTTGGGAACAAATAATATTTACATATACCACCTATTTTTGTAGAAGAATCAAACATCCCGGGGGGGTGGGGGAGAGGGGCAGTCAGTCTCTAAACCTCTTATTTGTTTTCTTTCAACTATTAAGGCATGGAAGAATTTGGTTAATCTAGTGGCCTACAGCAGCAGCCCTCAACCTTTTGGGCACCAGGACAGGTTCTGGGGAGAGAGGTTTTCCCGATTAGAGGGGGCATGGTTTCGTGTGCTGCCTGCATCCTTGCGGATGGGGCTTCGCTTGTTTGCGCAGACTGGTTTCTGGCATACTGTGGCCAGTGCCGGTCCACATCTTAATGGTGATCTGGATTTGGGCAGCCCTGATAAGGCCAACCTAGTTTAATTCGGTATGCAGGGATTTGCAAGAAACGCTTGTAATCTCCTTGCTAAATTATTTCAGTGTAACCTCTGTATTCTCAGCTAAATAAGAATCATTAACTCTCTCTCTCTCTCTTTTTTTTAATGTTAGTCTTCATTCTCCGAAAGCTGGCAAAAGGTGGAGGGAGGGAAGGAATGTAAGACCATTTGTAACTGCTTGCAAACCCAGGCTACATGGACATTGCAGTGAATTTATGAAACTTAATTCTAAGAAAGAAAAACTCCAGGTTTTTTATTTTATTTTACAGGGGGTACAGGTGAAACACTATAACAATATTCATACAAGGAACTCATCCACAGAGCCACCCAGATTTCAACCTCATATGTTAAGAAACCCTGTTGGTGCTGAAACAATCAGATAGTTTGTAATTTTAATGAGACTATGAGAGCTACATAAAATTTAGATACAGACAGCCCTCAACTTACGACCAATTCCCCAAAAGGAGACTCGTGACCAGGACTGGAAGTTACGGTGGTTGGGCCCCTTCATAGTTCATGTGACCAAACTTTTGAGCACTCCGCAACACAGCCATATTTGTCGCTGTTGGCAAAATACCTCAGCCACCTTGACCATGTTTTATGATGGTTTTGCTGAACACCTGCACTTCATTTTTGGCAAAACCACTCCCATAGCAAGTCATTCATTTGCTTAACCACCAGAGTGTTTGCTTAACAGCTACCACTAAAAAAAACCAAACCCACAACTCATGTGACTAATAGCTATAATGGACAGATTCTATTATAGTTATATGCTGGGGACTACTTGTAATGCTTATGTGTACACACTATGCTAATCTAGTTTTAAGGACACGAGCAACATACTAAACCACGAAGCAATAGCAATGGCCACATTCACATAGTTCATAAGCCCAAAGAACACAATCATGTCTTAGCCTGGAGTACTCTAAAAATCCCAGGCATGGAGGAAAGGAGGAAGCTTAACCCATAAATATTGAAGTCCTTGAGATTTAGGGATATGCATAAATCAGAGATTTAAGTTTTTACCTGAAAGCCTAATGTCACACCCCCGGTTGAATTTTTCTTTTTTAACCATGACCACGCCGCACCCATCTTGAGCCTTTTCCCGAGGGGGAGGGAAAATGAAAACTCAAGCCATTTTATAGCTGCTAAAAATCCTATTTCCTTGGTGGACTTAAAGATAAAGAGTCAATTTTAGCAGCCCCCTTAGCCTACAGGAGAGAAAAGCTTTTCCCATTGTAGGAATTAAGTTGTAACATAAACCAGTGTTTTCTCAACCTTGGCAGCTTTAAGATCTGTGGACTTCCAACTCCCAGAATTGAAATTTACACATCTCAAAGCCGCCACTGTTGAGAAAATATTGAATAAACACTGCAAAACATTTTGCAAGGCATTAGACGGGCTCTCCCTTTAACAGGGACACACTAGCAATCTTAAGCAATTGAGAAAATAACAAGTTATGGAATCAGAGGAAGATGTGATAAGTAGAGTTTTAAAGGACAGGGGCTGAGTTTCCCATGGCAAAATAAGGCTTTTATTAAGTTTGCTATCTTCAGATGGACCCTCCAGAAATAACGATTGGCTTTTGGAGGAACAAATGGAACGCTAAATCTTCTCGCCTTACTAAGAAGTTCTCACTGCAAACTTCCTTTGGGGCTGAATATCTAACTGGACTGGAGGACAGGATAGGTCAAGATCCACAGGATCCCACTCACATCCACAGGATTGTTCATATTTACAATTGCTGCCTATTTGATATCGATCAATTCTTAGCTTTGCTTTGGGGAGGGGGTCTTGAACTTTATTCAGCTGCAAGTAAATTTTAGCAAATGAAAGATTCCCCCCATTATTCATCTGTGCTGCTAAATTTTTGATTTGGATTGCTAAAATCATAAAAGAAGAAACACTTTTAAAAAAAACGTTTGGAATCCTACAGGTAAGAAATCACTTATAAATCATGGTCTCTACACAAAAAGGCTTCATGCATTTAAAAAAATGAGCAGGCCTTCCATTGCCATATTGACTTTTTAATCATATTCTGTGGATACCTCTACCTTCTGCCTACCTGTTGACTTCCTTTCTTACGTGTCACTATGGAACAGAAAAATTTCATCATACTAGCACTCAAGGAAAGAACAAAGGAGGATATTTATAGCTCAGGCTGAAATGAGGGATCTTTGGTGCTTTCTGAGCATGGTGCTTTTCTTGCAGATGTTTAATTACCCAACTAGGTAACATCATCAGTGCACTGATGAAACACGATACTGTAATGAATCAATGCACTAGAATTACAGGTAGTCCTTTACTTACAAGCACTTGTTTAGTGACTTTCCAAAGTTACAACAGCATTGAAAAAAGTGATTTTATGATCAGTTTTAGGACGGTTGGCAGCATCTACATGGTCACATGATTTGGGCACATGGTATTTATGATAGCTGCACTGTCCTGGGGTCATGTGTTTACCATTTGGTAAACCTCCTAGTTGGCTTCCAACAAGCAAAGTCAATGGGAGAAACCAGTTTTGCTTAATGACACAAGTGATTCACTTAATTATGACAAAGGGGTCATAAAAGGAGGCACAATACGTTTAACACATGCCTTACTTAGCAACAGAAATTTGGGCTTAATTGTAAGTTGAAGACTCTCTGTAGTTGAAATGTAATTATGGGTATAATCCTTGTTGAATCCACTTAGCTATATACCTAGACTCCAAATATCCATGAGCTGTGGTTCTCAGGTACTATCATTTTACATACAGATAGTTTTTGACTTACAACAGTTCATTTAGTGACTGTTCCAAGTTACCGTGGCCCTGAGAAAGTGACTTATAACTGTTTTTCACACTTATGACCATTGCAGCATCCCCATGGTAACGTGATCAAAATTCAGACACTTGGCAATTGACTCGTATTATGACGATTGCAGTGTCCTGGGGTCATGTGACCACCATTTGGGAACTTCTGACGGGCAAAGTCAATGGGAAAGCCAGATTCACTTAACTGTGTTATTAACATAACAACTGCAATGATTTACTTAACTGTGGCAAGAAAGTTTGTAAAATGGAGCAAAATTCAATTAACACTGTCTCGCTTATTGTTGGGCTCAATTGTGGTTGCAAGTTGAGGACTACCTACACATTCATTCACATTATCAACATTCACCAGACCCATTAAATAACAATCTAACCAATCACAGGCTAGTTTTCTGGGCTGTAGAAACCCCAAATCTGTGATTAATTTGTGACTGTTGGATCACCAAGTAAGATCATAATGTTAAGTGATCACACAGAAGTTCAGTTTCTTATGGGCAAACATTTTGTATAGAATAGAATAGAATAGAATAGAATAGAATAAAATAGAATTCTTTATTGGCCAAGTATGGTTGGACACACATGGAATTTGTGTGTCACACAAGGAACTTGTAAAACTAAGCTAGTGTTAAATCTGCAGCAAATCTAGGTCTTCCATCGTCTGCATGTGAAGCCACGTCAAGTAAGGAAATCTTCCAGAAGAGAATATATGGGTTGAACTGTGGAATCCTCGGTGCTCTCTAAAGTTAGTTGTTTGTTTGCGGACATTTCATTGCCCATCTACGGCATGTCATCAGAAATCAAATCCCACACTGGCTAACACTAATGACGTTCCTAGCTGGGTAATGAAATGTCTATAAGCAAACAACTAAACTTAGAGAGCACCGAAGACCTCGCAGAAATCCTTTGCATGGTTATTTTGACGTTTCAATGAATTTATTTTCAAGTAGACCCACAATGGGTTCCACTCAAAAGTCAAAAGATTTTGAAGTCAAAAAGGTTAGTTTTTAGTTGACCTCTACTATGGCATCCATCAGCTGGCAAAATATGGATTCTCAGCCTAATTCCTCTCTTGTCTGTTCAAACTAGGGACAACAATATTTCTCTCCAGAGTAGGAGAATTGAAAGTGTCATCAGCCTACGAAGTGTGGCCAATGTTTGAACTCTCAGAAGTGCTATCAGTCTCAAACAGCCTTTTTTTAAAAAAAATTAGGAACCATGTACTTACTATTTTTGAGGTAACACAACAGACAGGTGTTGGAGAGGGCGGCTTGGCAGCCCCCTGCCCCAGAAGCAGGCCAAATCTTTGGCCAGTATCTGGAGGAGAAGAGGGGGTGTGAATCCGTGTTTCTGGCCTTTCCGGTTCGTGTCTGTAGCATTCAAGTGGAAATGCCGGCTGCTTGGTTCCCTGGGTGGGAGTCGATGGTGAAGAGGAAAGGCCAGACGCTAAAGATGAAATACAACAAAACAGAGCAGGTTAGTCCACCTTCACCTTCACATGGAGCAAATCATCCAGGTTGTTTTTTTTTTAAAAATTAACACCTTGCTCTCAACACATCCCAAAGGTGCTTTTCAAAAAAAGCAACTGGATTCTCTTGGGGTATTTTTGCTTTGAAAACATTTCACTTGTCATCCAAAAAGCTTCTGAGGAACTGAAGAAGCTTCTTGGGTGAGAAGAGAAACATTTTTCAAAGAAAAAACAAAGGAAGTCCAGTTGCCTTTGGGAAAAGCATCTTTGGGACAACCACGACCCGGATGACTAAGAATCTCCATAGCTACTTGCTGTCCCCACTTGGATTCTCACCACACCCTTAGCCCAACTGTACACATCACATCATGCTTGAGTGTGTCATGAGATTGCTTAGAAGGAAAATCTATTATGCTCTTCTCTTACAAACTTAATCAGCATAAACCTTAGCGAGGTGGGTGGCATACAAATTTAATAAACAAAAAAAGAAGAAGAAAATAGCCTCTCTATTTCTCCAATGGTGGAAAAATCAGTAGATGTTCTTCAAGAGTGAGCCCATTCAGGAGCAGTTAAGTTTTAGACACGTTATTCCTCAAATGCCATAGAGGTAGTCCTTGACTTACAACCACCCGTTTAAATTACACTGGCTCTGAAACAAAAACAAAAAAAGATTTATAACACACTTAAGACCATTGACATCCCTACGAGTCGCAGGAGCAAAATCCAGGAACTTAGACATGGGCATGGATTTACAATGATTTCAGAATCCCAGACCTTCCCCGCCAGCTTCCAAAAAGCAAAGTCAATGGGAGAAGCCAGACTTGCTCAATTACCATATGATTTGTTTAACAACTGCAGTGATTTGCTAAGCAGCCATGGCCAAAAAGGTCATAATTGTTGGTGTAACTTACCTAACCATTTTGTTTAGCAACAGAAATTTTGGTTCTAACTGGGGTTGTCAGGCGAAGATCCCTGGGGAGTATTTCTACAGAAGCATGTCCAGAATCAACTTGTTGGTGTTCCATTCATGTAAGTAAAATCTCCCATGAAAAGTAAAAAGGCCTCTTTCCTATTTTGCAGACTGCCCGTCTTACACTCTGGTAAGATTTATGCTGATTTTTCATTGGTGATCACCAGCAGACCAAATACTGGTAAACTTTTAAAGAATATATTCTTTTCAACATTGCCCGACCCCCACCCTCCTGCCAATACAGTATCTAGCTTCCTAGTTGTATTTGTGGTACCACTGCTATCCAACCTCTTCATTTTGAATTGGTGGTCTCTCTACTTTGGAATTTAGCAAAAGGCTCTGATGATGGCCCTTTGCTTTATTGTATTGTCCCTGCATGATTGTTATCTGCCGAGAAGTTGTGGGTTGTTAATGAAGATATCAATGCAAATGACTTTCCCCACCTCAAAAGGGAGCCGGTTTGGTGCAGTGATTAAGATGCTGGCCCAGCAGCATGTGAATTCTAATCCTACCTTAGGCACGAAAGCCAGCTTGGGTGACTTTGAGCCCATCATCAGGAGATGGTGAGTTCTAATCCTGCCTTAGGCACCAAAACCAGCTGATGTTACTATTCTGCCTTAGGCCTGAAAGCAGGTTGGGGAACTTTGGGTCAGTCACTCTCAACCCAACCACCCTACAGGGTTGTTGTGAGGAAAATAGGAAAAAGGCAGGACAAAAAAATTAAAAGCTTTCCAGTGAAAAGGGTTTCAGCAGTAATTCTCCATTCTCCGTTCCTACCACCCTTCTAGGAAAAGAGAACATACCAGTCTGTCTTCCATCTGCTGAGTGGAATAAGTATGTTTGAATAAGTAACCGAAAAAGGAATTTTGTTTGAAGAGTTAAAACAAAGCTTTAAAAATGTAACAGCAGCAGTTTGGGCCAAAATCATGAAAATGCTCACCAGATTGTTCAGGATGACACTTCTTATTTTAGATGTTGCCATGGAAAAACAGATGCTTCTACGAAGTTTTTTTTAAAAGCCCCAAATGGGCTTTGCTTAAGTATATTTAAGAAGTGGAAGGCTTTCGGACTACACAAAAAGGGGTGTAGTGTTGTTGATCCATACGGAAATAGATCACAGGATCTTTAGTGTATGAGACCTGAGTTATAGCTCAGACTTCTGCTCTCTTTTAAATGTGGGTATACTATAATCCTGCCTTTGAAGGAGTGAAGCATTGCCAGAAATGGAAGGGAGTAAAAGCGGAAGAATTGAAAAAGAGCATGGAAATTTGAAGGGGGTGGGAGATGAAGCATATAGACAAGAATGGAGTTGGGTTGAAATCTCATGGAAAAGGAGAACTGAAAAGCAAGAAAGAAGAACTTACGTTGTGTGAATGAAAAATGATTACCTTTAATATTGCAACTCGTTAGTTTTACAGATGCCACTAATCCTCAGTGCACCACCAGAGGACATGACAAGCCAAGAAGAATGGCCAACATGATATGGTTGGTTGGTTGGCTCCTTTTACTTTTTTGTAAGTATAGGTAATCCTCGACATACAACCATTCGTTTAGCGTCTGTTTGAAATTACAGCGGCACTGAAGAAAACACTGTGACTGGTCTTTGCAGTAATGACTATCGTGTGATAAAAAGTTGGGCACTTGACAACTGGTATATATTTTGCAACCATTGCAGGATCCTAGGGTCACACGATCACTTTTTGTGATCTTCCCAGAGAGCTTCTGACAAGCAGAGTCAATAGGAGGAAGCCAGGTTCACCTAACAACTGCAGTGTTTTGCTTAATAACGGTGGCAAAGTGTTTCTGTTTCTGTTTATTAGTCTTGTATGCCGCCCACTCCCGAAGGACTCCGGGCGGCTTACAATAAGAAGGGGAAAGGGAATAAATAAGACAAACAACAAATTTAAAATACAACAACATTCATAGATTACCGTGGGGCTGGATACTTCAACAGCCCCAGGCCTGCCGGAGCAGCCAGGACTTAGTGGCTTTATGGAAGGCCTGGAGGGTCGTAAGGGTCTGGATCTCCACGGAGAGCTCATTCCAGAGGGCCGGAGCTGCAACAGAGAAGGCTCTCCCCCGGGGGGTCGCCAGCCGACATTGATTGTAATATTACTTACTAAGCAAGGTGTTACTTAATAATCACCTTGCTTAGCAATAGAAATTCTGGTCCCAGTTGTGCTCACCATTCGAGGACAACTTGTAGTGATGGTAGAAAGAATGTGACCCAATCACAATCATGTTCAATTACATTTATCAACATGCCTGCAGGAATTTTAAAAGAAAGAGTGAATCATAAACTGATTCCCCTATCCAGATACGTCTGAATTGTGCTACATTCTTCAGAAAAAGGATTTTGGGACAGAGGCTTCGAAATGCACAAGAGTGCAAGCATGCTTTTTAAAGCAACTGCGTCTTATTCAGGCTTCTGCAAAGCTTGGGAAGTGTGTATCAGGCTCCAGGAGTTGAGAAAGACACATAGTGTTACTTTTAAACAGTTTCATTTATTGTTCCTCACACATAGAAATCTTGCAGAACTATAAAGCAGCCCACTTGCATCATTAAAGATATATTATGAGAATTGCTAGGGTGGAGCCACTTTAATTCTTTTTCTCCCAATCAAACCATCTAAACTTTGCTGTCTCTTTATCCTCTGGAATGCAGTCCCTCCCTCCTCGGAATCCAGACTACATTTCACCGCAAGGGAACAAGGCTCCTTTAATGAGCCAGCTCTTTAAAGCAGCCGCATCTTTTTCTAGGCTCCCATAGATTCCTGAAATATATATATATAATGACTCTTAAGAAAAGCCGTGTGGCTATTTCCACACCTTCAAAAGTATATCTCCTGAACAGGGATGGGTTGCTGTTGGTTTTACTACCAATTTGCAACCCGCACGCTGTGTGCGCATGCGCTATTTAATGGAAATTGTTCTGTGCACATGCACAGAACAATTTACAGCAAACTGCGCACGCGTAGTCACTAAAATCCAACATGGCGGCGACATCAGCGGTGGTGAGGGAACCAGTTCAGGGGCGTGGCAGGCCTGAGTCGCTGCCAGTTCTGCCACCCAGGCCTGAATTCCCCTACCGGTTTGGCCAAACTGGCAGCAACCCACCTCTGCTTCAGAGCTATATTTGAAGTGCCCAGTTCTAAAATTCAGTATGTATTTTCAAATAACATTGCTGGCTACTAATGCTTGCTTCCAAAAAGATTTAATACATTTCCTTTCTCCTGAGATGTCTTTTAAATATAACCTTTTGTTGAACACATCAGGCTTCTCAAAGTGCTCGAGCCTGGCGCACAAACTACCGATGATTAAAATGACCACTAGAAGGAGAAATTGCTGCATCAGCCCTGATTGCTACAACTGGTGGAGTAAAATTGCAACAAGCACTAATGGAGTAACAAATCAGTGGAATGGATGTCCGATAACAGGCTGTGCCAAAATAAAAATAACCAGACACACAGGAGCCAAGCCGCACCATCTGCACTGTACAGTAATCAACATACCAATAAATAAATATAAGACAGTAAGAGGGATTCAATAAGCGATCATCATACAAATTGCTTTTTTGGAGCATCTGAAAGCTATATCTATCTTTCTATTTATTTCCAGTTGACACGCGAGGCAATATTGAGGAGTAGTAGTCTTGGAAAGTGGGAACTTTCAGATGAAATAACTAAAGGGAAAAGATGCTGAATGCATTTTCCATCATTTCGCACACCTGCGCTACACACATACACACACACACACAGCATTAAGGCATGGCTTTCTTTATGCTGGCTCAGTGAGTTGCATAAACTTACCACCACGTGATTTACAAACCATGGTTTGTAGCATAAGGCAGTGTTTTTCAAGATCCACTATTTTAAGACATCTTAGAGTTGAAGTTCTCGCATCTTAAAATGGCAGAGCTGATAAACAGTGGCACAGGTAGTTGTGTACACTATCTCCAAAGGAATGCTGGGTCTTTTGGGCCTCTTTATTCTTTGACAGCCAAACATGGACAGAAACATTTAAAAGCTACAGCACAGCAAATATCTGGATCCAGAATAGGCTGTCCTCCACCCCTGATTCTGGGGCAAGGAGTAAAATAGGCATTAAAAGCAGGGAACCATGGAAATGATAAATTGCAGATAAAACAAGAATTAGAAATAGGCCAGGTAGGAAGTAGGAGGGGTCAACTAGCCAATACTGAAGGTGATTCCTTGTAAGCTTTTGAAGACCAGTAAAAGGAGGGGAATTGACAAGCTTGCCTCTGCTTCCCATGGCAGAGAGGCCAGGTGCCACAGCTAATAAGGCCCTGTGTTATTGTATTACAGTGATGCAGATTTAGTAAGATGCAGATTGATAGAGGCACAGGGTCTCATTGGAGGAAATACAGGTAGTCCTCGAACGTACAACCACAATAAAGCCCAACATTTCCATTGCTAAACAGTTAAGTGAGTTTTGCCCCATTTTATGGCCCTTATTGCCACAGTGCAGTTGTTATGTAAAACGTACTGTCATTAAGAGAATCTGTTTTCCCCACTGACATTGCATGTCGGTGATCCCGTGATAGTTCAACCATCATAAATACTTCCAAGTGCCCCAATTTTGATCATGTGGCAATGGGGATGCTGCAATAGTCATAAATGTGAAAAAAACATCATGTCAATTTTTCAGTGCTATTGTAACTTCAAATTATCACGAAATGAATGGTTGTAAGTCAAGGACTACCCATAGTCCTTTTACTATGTTACCATGACCTACTCTGCAACACAGGCTGTTGATACAGATTGAATTATGAATGTTACAGAGCCTGCCTAATATGGTCGTAAGTCATAACAGTTACAAAATGGATCAATCATTAACCAATCCGATATTATGACCTTTCTGTTAGCGGTTGTTAAGCAAACACCTCAGCCATACAGCCATGGATATAGTTCTGCTGAAAACTGGAAGTAAATGCCAGTTTTTGGCAAAACCATCGTAAAACATAGTAACGTGACCATAGGATATTGCAAAGGACCATAAATGCAGCCAGCTGTTGAATGTCTGAACTCTCGGATTCTTAAAATTGAAGTCCACAAGACATAAAGTTGCCACAGTTGCTCACCCCTAGCATAGGCTATTGCCTAGAAAATGCATGTACAGTTACTTCTCGACTTACAAGAGTTTGCTTAGTAACCCTTCAAAGTTACAACGGCACTGAAAAAGGAGACTTATGACCATTTTTCACACTTATAACCATAGTAGCATCCGGATGGCTATGTGATTTACATTTGGATGATTGGCAATAGATTCACATTTATGATGGTTGCAGTATCCCGGGATCATGTGATCACATTTTGGGAACTTCTGACAAGCAAAGTCAATGGGGTCACTTAACAACCATGTTACTTATTTAACAACTGCAGTGATTCACTTATCCAAATGTGTCAAGAAAGGTTGTAAAATAGGACAAAACTCACTTTGACAAATTTTTCACTCAGCAACATAAATTTTGGGCTCAGTTGTGGTCATAACTTTGAAGACTACCTGTAATTATTCCTCCATTGCACAGGGTATTTTCCTCCAATCCAGAAGGGCCTTTCTTCTCTGCCTTATCATTAGCCAATTAAAACCACAGGATGTGTCTCTTAAGCTCAGGCATCCCTGGACTCCGTCGACATCAGGACAAATGTTGAGACAGCCCAACCTTGACTGGCTGACCTCTCACTTGCCCCTTGACGCAGGAGCCTCTAACTAGCTATCTCATGCTCTGTTTGTGCTGGATATCTCTTTACAGCAGCAAACTTTGTCCGACTTTCCTGGGGTTTAACCACTGAATAGAAAAACGGGATTCTTCTGATCCATCTTTTTCCCACGTGAGGACAATCAGAAGAACTGCATTGGTGGAAGATTCATCTAGTCCAGAGATCTCCAAAATTGGTAACTTGAAGACTTGTGGACTTCAACTTCCAGAATTCCCCAGCCACTATGACAGACTGAGGAATTAATCAATCAGAATAGAACTGGAAGGGGCCTTGGAGGTCTTCTAGTCCAGCCCCTTGCACAAGCAGCAGACCCTACATCATTTCAGACAAGTGATTGCCCAGTCTTTTCTTAAAAATCTCCAGTGATGGAGCATACACAATTTCTGGAGCTGTTCCACTGGTTAATTATCTTAACTGTTAGGAAGTTTCTCCTTAATTTCAGGTTGCTTCTCTCCTTGATTAGTTTCCATCCATTGTTTCTTGTCCTGCCTTCTGGTACTTTGGAAAATAAGCTCCCCACCCCTTTCTTTGTGGCAGCTCCTCAAATACTAGAATACTGCTATCATATTTGTTGAAGTCCACAAGTCTTAAAACTGACAAGTTTGGAAACTCCTGATCTAGTCTAGCATTCTGTTCCTGCAGGACCAACCTGATGATAAAGAGAAACCTTGGAGTGGAGCCTGGGCCTTGCTGATTTCAACAGTATCCCATGGGTAACTTGTCACTGTTTTTTTTTCTGGAATATTTCTTCAACTTCTCAGTCTAATCTATAGATAGTCCTTGATTTATGACCACAATTGGACCAGAATTTCCCTTGCTAAGTAAGGTGGTTGTTAAGTGAATCCCACTTCATGTTATGATCTTTTTTTTCATAGTTAAATGAATCATTGCACTTGTTAAGAGAATTATGCAGTCATTAAGTGAATCCAGCTTACTTCATTAACTTTTCTTGTCAGAGGCTAGCTGGGAAGGTTGCAAATAGAGACCACATAATCCAGGGATACTGCAATCATTGTAATTATATGTTCATTGCCAGGTGCCCAAATTTTGATCACATGACCCTGGGGATGCTGCAATAATTATAAGTACAGGTAGTGGTTGTAATTCACTTTTTTCAGTACCATTGTAACTTTGAGAGGTTACTAAACAAATGGTTGTAAGTCAAGGACTATCTATGTAGCTTTAGGATTCTCTAAAGATGTCTAATGTTTTGGGTACCAGTCAACTGTATCCAACAAGCTTCCAAACCAAGAGGACCATTTTCCATCCTTCTTTGATAGCAGCTGCGGTTGAAAGTATCTTGTTTGGGATCCTGGAAGTATTAAATAGCTATCAAGGCTGATAGCTTCGGCCTGATCTTCAGTGAACTCGTCCAGCTCATTCTTAACGTCTCAGTTACCGATCGCTTGTGATCTCATAGCAAACATCAGAATTTACCTCTGGACCATGTGTAGAAATTTTTCTTTTATCCCTCTGAAGTGGTAATAAATGAGAACAAATTCCTTATCATGAAAGGTAGGGAAAATACTACTTTCCTTTCAGAAGGATACAGGGAGCTTTTCATCCAAATGAGAATGGCAGGCTTACGCTTCAAATTCTGCTTCTTTCATATGTGTGTACTCCATACCTGTACAAAAGAGGCAGAGCTTTTGATGCCACGGCACAACTCTGCCTTCACCTTTTGGCAAATCCATGTTTTTCCACATTAGGTTTCATTTTATAGACCTCTGTCCAGAAGCTTCTGCAAGAGGGTGTCCAAGAGATGGGGGAGGGGGAGAGGAGATGGGAGATGCAACCCGATTTTGTGGTTACGTGTCTACCAGAGGTGGGTTGCTCTCAGTTCGGCCGAACCGGTAGTGGCGGCGGTGGCGGCAGGCTCCGCCCACCCATCCGGACGCTTCTGTGCATGTGCACAAGCGTTGCGCGAGAGCACAAGCGAACCGGTAGTGCTGGAATTTGAAACCCACCTCTGATGTCTACCCATGTCACATTCCATTTTCTCCAGATCTGCACCGCCAATTCCTTTCATTTCAATATTGGTCCTTGCTTTTTCTCTGTGAAGACTTTATTTTTATTTTGTCCAGAAAGAGTCTTATTTTCCCTGCAGATTGTGTAGAAGGCTATTCCCCCCTTCTGAGACTAGCAAAGAAATAAGGTCTACCTACTTTTGAATGCTTACAAAACAACACAAAAGGCTCAACATGGGTGAAAAGCGTTTTCTGAGGGGTCTCTCGGGGTCCCAGACAGAAAAATCTACCAGTCTTCCAGCCACCTTTTCTGTACCTACAAACATATCTTTGAATTTCAGTTCTAAAAACAAGCAGCACCCAGACTTGGCAATGCCACTATACCAGAGGTGGGTTCCTACCAGTTCGTACCTATTCGGTAGAACCGGTTTGTCAAATCTACCGAACCGGTTAGAAGAGATTCCACCAGTGGACCCGGAAAGCAGGCCACACCTACAGAAGAGGTTCCAAGAATTTTTGAAACCCACCACTGGTCCTTGGATATGATTATTCTACACTATCATGCTCATATTTATAAAACTCAGTGCCTCTGTGAAAGGTAAGGATGACTACTGTGTTTGTGGCGCAATCAGAACATTGCGTGTGTTGAAGTTGTTTTAACACAAACCAAAGATGCCTTTTAAAAAACAAGTTTACATCATATTCTTATGCATGCCAGTGCTGTGTGTGAGGTAATTGAAGGTGGTTCTGACAAGTGTCGTCGGCATCTTCATATCCGGTCACATGGACGGCAAGCCACTCCCATCCAGTCACATGGGCAGCAAGCCACCCCCACAAAGGAGGCCACACCCACAGAGTAAGTTCGAACAATTTTTGAAACCCACAACTGCACTATACGTAGCATGCTTCATTTTTTTATCCTTTTTAATAATTTTTTAAATTTTTTATTTCCAAAGATAAAATTTTGAATGCACATGATCGGGAATGCAACATCCTAAGTGCTAAGGACTGGTTCTAAGTCCTCTTTAGCAGTACTGTTGTTAACTTCAAATGGCCACTAAGTGAATGTTTGTAAGTCAAAGAGTACCGGTATGTCCTGAAAAGAGGAACAATCTCTGGCTGACACCACAATACATACATCAACACGTATCTTTTCTGTCCAGAAAAAACAGGGTCTTTAGTTGGGAAAAGGTTCTATAGTGATCAATTTGAAGGCCAAGTCCTTGTATAGCACTGGAGTCTAGCACACTTATCTGTGCCTTCTTCATCTAAATGCCTCTTTTTCCAAGGGGCA
Organism: Thamnophis elegans; assembly: GCF_009769535.1. Classification (NCBI taxonomy): domain Eukaryota; kingdom Metazoa; phylum Chordata; class Lepidosauria; order Squamata; family Natricidae; genus Thamnophis; species Thamnophis elegans. The sequence goes on from NC_045558.1 coordinate 9,098,991, forward strand.
GCTGAAGAAGGCCACCACATGAGCCCAGGATAAAGTAAGCTGCTTTAAGAGGTTGCAGTCAACCCAGTTTCCTGAGTAGCATATTTTTTCCTTGAATCCAAACTATTACACAACATCTTGATTTTTTTCCCCCATAAGAAGCTAGTTAGCTAAGTATCAGAACTCATTTGCTCAAGGTGGAAAGTTCCACTATGTAAGTTCACACCTGCAGCTCAAATTGTACAGCCCAAACACACATATATCACCTTGATGATCAGCAGCCAGCATTAGTCTTTGGGGAAATGTTTATCCTAATACCAGGGGTGGGTTGCTGCTGGCATTACTGCCGGTTCGCTGCACACGGAATTTTGCATGCGCGTGCTCAATTTTGCTCGCACGCGCATGCGCATTTAACCATAAATGCAATAAATGCATGCATGCACAGAGCAATGGTGGGTTCTGGATCCCGTTCCAACTGGTACAGTTGGAATGGGCCCAGCGTCACCCACATGGACACGTGTGGCACACGCATGCGTCATATTTGCCCGTGATGCCTCTGCAAGCCTCCGTGACGCTCCAGCTGCTCGGCAAGCATTGCGCAGGCTCCGTATGCGCCATGCGTGGAAGCACCAAAGGCTTAAAGGACATGTAAGGAGCTCAGGCAGGTGGGTGGACCTTCCAGAGCACCATACCTGAACGGTACCCAGTGCTCCGGGCAGACTGGTACGCCCACACCGGGGCGTACTGCCTGCAACCCACCACTGGCGCAGAGGCAAAAAACAAGATGGCAGTGCCATAGGAACCAGTTTGGGGGCGGGGCAGGTTCCAGCAACTCAGGCCATCAAACTACCGGTTCAGCCAAACCACTCCGAACCAGTAGGAACCCACCACTTCCTGATACTCTAATATTGCTAATACAGCTATGGGAAAAATAGAAGAAGAACACTGGGTCTGTCCAGTTCAGGGGTATCAAACCCGCCTTGTCACAGCAGCATCACATGACGATATCAGGACTTTTTCCCCCTTCACTAAACTGGGAGTTTGACACCCCTGGTGTAGTTTAATGAAAAGAAGGACTAGGTGTGCCATGATAGCAGCCTTTCAATATTTAAGGAGCTGCTACAAAGAGGAGGAGGAGAGGAGGAGAGAAGCAACTTAGAACTGAGGAGAATAACAGCGAGAACAATTAATCAGTGGAACGATTTGCCTTCAGAAGTTGTGAATGCTCCAATGCTGGAGGTTTTTAAGAAGAGATTGGACAAACATTTGTCTGAAATGGTATGAGATCTGCTGCTTGAGCAGGGGATTAGACTAAAAGACCTCCAAGGCCACTTCCAATTCTTATTATTTCCTAATTCTGTATTTCCAGTGCCATAAATCTTCAACAGTTTCCAAAGTCCCAGTTCTGAAAGGATGTACCAGAAATGTCTTCTCCTAATTAAACCGTGGGAGCCTGCTATTGATTCTCTTCCAACACTGCATAACCTAAGACTTCACAGTAGTGTTCTCAACGATTTCCTAATAAGTTGGCTGGCTTCACTCAAAATACTAAACTACAGTGTTGAATTGAGCTCCTGGTCATCAAGAAGAGGTAATTAATAATGGGAGGGGGAAAGCTTAAGAGTTTATTGTCAAAGACCACAGATTGCATCACAGACGGTAACATAATGAAATCGAAGGTATGCAGTATCAAGAAATCTGCACTGCGCTCAAGATTAAGAGGGGAAAAGAATGTTTTTAATGCCACAGCAGAAATAACCTTTAAAGAAACAGGTGTATTGGGCTAAGGTGATCAGGCTGCAAAACAAAATGCTAAAGAAAGGATTTCTCCAGCATGGGGTTTGATTTGCAATAAGCAGACTTGGTGGTTGGTGCTGAACAGGCGCCAACCTGAGAAGGAGCCAACTTCTGCTCACTTTGAAGAGGCCAAACTGCAGATGAGGAAGGAGGAACCTATGTGGGAAAACGGAAAAGGATGCTGATGAAGGGGAGGGGAGGGGACCAGGGGAGTGTAGAATAGTACTCCCCAATCGCGGCTACTTTAAGATGTATGGGATTCAACTCCCAGAACTCTCCAGGAATCCTGGGAACTGAACTCCACACATCTTCAAAGTTGCCAAGGCTGAGAAACAATTTAATCTATTATAATATGCTCCCAAAGTTATTTTCTGAAGCAATATCATTATTTTGCTCCAGCATCCCTAGGTATCCTTCCTAGAAATAGCCTGAACCATCACTTGTATTACCAAACAGGGAGAGATTAAAGCAGAGGTCCCCATCCATCCGTGGGTGGGATCCAGGCAGCGTGCAAATCCATGCCTTCCTCCCACCCTCAATCCACAAAAAACTCCCCCCTCCACAGAACTAGTCCCTGGTGCCCAAAATGTTGGGAACTGCCGGATTAAAGCCACTATAGTCTGGCTTTGAAAGGTATACAGATATTCCTCCCCTTATCGCCACTACTAAGCTTGAAGGTTTTGTTGCCAAGCGAGATATTTGTTAAGTGAATTGCGCCCCATTTTATAACCTTTCTTTTGCCACAGTTGTTAAGTGAATCACTGCAATTGTAAAGTGAATTTGACTTCTCCACTGAATGTACTAGTCAAAAGGCCATCACGTGACCCTGGGACACTGCAACCGTCATAAATATGAATCAGTTGCTAAGCATCTGAATTTTGATCACGTGACCTTAGGGATGCTGCAATGGTTGTTAAGTGTGAAAAACAGTCACTGTCACTTTTTTCAGTGCCATTACAAATTTGAACGTTCATTAAACGAACTGTTGTAAGTCAAGGACTACTTGTATTAGGGCTTGATTTGTTTACTTGGGTCAAACCTGAATTTGCAACTCCCACTTTCTCCTTTCTGGTCGGCATAAAAGAAACAGCTGCAAAGAGAAAAAAAAACCTGCCTGTTAACGAATACTGAACCCTCCCAAGAGGCATGGAAACAGCTGGCGGGAGAAGAGGGGGGGGGGAAATGTTGGCTCATTCCCGCAAGGAGGTGAGAAGGAGGGGAAGAATGAACACAGGGAAGGGTTACTGATTAAAACAGGCAGGGGAACAAAGGCCGAGCAGGCATCGGATTCCTGTGGACAAAGCAAACAAGGTTATTTTGCTTAACTCTGCAGAGCAGGTTTTCAAAGGTCGCCACACACTGGGCATTGTGTTGTACGCATGCATAACAAGAACCAGATGTTCACACTGCTGCTGAATCATGCAAAATTTAAGTAGTGCAGGACCAATCCTAAAAGTCAAGATGCTGACCATAACCATGGCTGCCATCTTTATTCTTTATTATTTTTTTGGGACCCTGCTGACTGCTTTTTGGTAGATATAGTGTCGTTCCTCATCTTGCATTGCACTTGGGACATGTTCAGCCAAGTTCCTTTCTGCGTGCAACGCTGATGTGAAAATGAAGGTGAGATCCGGTTAGTGGGGAAAGGGGTTAAACCAAAATTAGTTCTATTCTGGCAAAGGAAACCAAGTGGAAGAACACCTGTCTGTTTTGCTGGCTTCAGTAGGTTCCTATCCTGTGCTAAACTAGAAAAGTCTGTGCGTCCTTAGTGCTCTCTGAGCTTGATGGTTTTCTTGCAGACTTTTCATCACCCAACTAGGTAATGTCATCAGAGAGAAGGAAGCAGGGTTTGCTTTCTGTTTTATATAAAGTGCCTTCCTGTGCTAGTGTTGGTGGGAGTGTAGTTTTCTTCTTGGATTAATCCCTGACCCACAATCAAGCTGTAAACAATATCCCAATCAAGAAACTATGACTCAGACAAACAATCAAATGGTAAATGGCAGCCTAATCAAGATAATACCAACCCCAAACTATTTACTTTTAAGTGGTTCACTTAACAACTGTGGCAAGAAAGATCATAAAATGGGGCAAAACCAACTTAACAACTGTCTCACTTAGCAACGTACGTTTGAGCTCAATGTGGCTTTAGGTTGAGGATTATAATTTAAAAACAAACAGGAAAACATAAAACAAACTGAAAGGACAGACTCTATGGACCACTAAGTCTTTTTCTGCCATCAATATTCTATGTTTCTAAGAGTCGACAGCAACATAATGGCACTTTACCAATTCCTACCTGTTAGATATCTCCCCCACCCTGCTGACAGAGGTTTCCACCAAGGTCCTCTGTTCCAGCAGGAACAGAGGTTGAATCTCATTGGTCAAGAGGTCTGACAGATCCCTTTAAAAGGGGATGCTGCCCGACCATTCCTCAGCCAGATGTTTACTTGACTTAAAGAGCTGCTGTTTACTGAAGCCTTTTGTGCCTCCTTTACCCGATCCAACACTACCACAAACAGTTGAAGATGTGGGGGTCTCAAATGATAATATTTGTGTGGTGTCTGGGAAAAAAAATGGCTAAAGTACCACCTGTGTAACCCTGATGTAAACCAACAGAAGCCAGTCCAGAGGGAGGGAAACACACCCAAATGTCTGTATGAATTTATCCTCCCTTCACCAAGGCCCAGAGCAAGCAAAAAACGGCCCTTTTATTGCAGTTTTATTTTTGACCCACACACGTCGACGCCACACACAGCCACTGCAATTATAGAATCACAACTGGATGACGCCACCACGGCCTGGACTCCAGTATCAGCCTCTTGAGTGTGACAGACATGTGCCTGTCAGCAAGGGCAGGCGGGAATCAGCCAGGACTCACACCTGCTAGCCAGCCTTGCTTGCAGCCAGGGGAAATCTACGCCCTGCCACTGGTTCTTCCTCTCCGCTTCCTTTTAAGGAGGTGCCCCATCCAGCTCAAAGTACTCCATTAGAAGGCTATAAAAAGAACGCAGAGATGCAGGCAAAGAATTGGGAGCAGGCAGCATCTGGGTGACCACAAACCATGGATTTGCAAAGAAGCGATTGATAAATCACACTAAGCCATGGTTGTTTTTTTCCCCCTGGCGTACAAAGCCATAAACTTGAATGCAGTAGTTGAATGTTGCATGCAGTTTTCATGGACTGAAAACAACCTTTCCCAAATGTTTTCCATCACGACACAAAACTGCTTATTAAAAAGTTTTAATCAAACTTTTGAAGAGCAGTCTTAAGCAATCCCTTCCTTCAGCACCATCATAATTTTGAATGGCTGCTGAGCGACTGGTCATAACTTGAGAACTATCAGTAGTACAATAATAATAATAATAATATTGAATGATCTTTATAGGAATATTTTTTGGGGAATTTTTTTTTTTTACACGTGGCAGTCATTAAGTCTATTTAAATGGACCTTTATGGTGGGGAAAGGGTCTCAAATAGTGATCACATGACCCCTGGGCATGTAAATGCATGTCAGTTGCTGAGTGAACACATTTTGATCATGTGATCGGAGGATGCTGTGATGGTCGTAAGTGCAAGGACCAATCATAACTCCCTGTTTTTCATGCCATTGTAACTTTGAATACAGGGATGCGGTGGCTCAGTGGCTAAGGGACCGAGCTTGTTGATCAGAAAGGTCGGCAGTTTGGCAGTTCGAATCCCTAGCCAGGTGTAGAAGTGAGCTCCCGTTACTTGTCCCAGCTTCTGCCAACCTAGCAGTTCGAAAGCATGTAAAAATGCAAGTAGAAAAATAGGGACCACCATTGGTGGGAAGGTAACAGCGTTCCGTGTGCCTTCGGCATTTAATCATGCCGGCCACATGACCATGGAGACGTCTTCGGACAGCGCTGGCTCTTTTGCTTTGAAACGGAGATGAGCACTGCCCCCTAGAGTCAGGAACGACTAGCACATATGTGCGAGGGGAACCTTTTACCTTTATCCATATAGCAGAGATGGCACAAAACTTCACTGGCTGAAACTGAGCATCTAAAACTCTTCCCATGCTAGATATTATGAGGTACACTAATTTCATATACCTAGGTATATGATTAAGACTGTAAAACAGAGATGTCCAACTTTAAACCTTTTGGACTTCCCTAGCAGAATTTGGACAGAATTCCCTAGCCAGTTCTGGGAATGGAAGTCCACAAGTCTAATCGCCACGGTTGGACACTCTTTCTGTAAAATATCAAGGTCCTTTGGCCTTTTTCAAAAGCATTTGAAAGGTGGAATAAAGTGGAACAATGTACTGTTACCCTGAAAACTCTTCAGCCGGCTTTCATTGCAGTCCATATCTGCTCATTTGTTGGGTTGAGACTGTTTTCCTGTGTTGTGGTAACACAGTTGGCACACCTGACAATAGCCATGCTTTGTGTTTACTCAATAAACCCTGATTAAGCAGACTGCAGATTAAGACTGTTTTATTACAGAAAGTCCTCTACTTGCAACCATTTATTCATTCAGCGATTGTTTGAAGTTACAACACTGAAAAACGTAACTTAAAACTGACCCTCTCACCTGTGACCAATGCAGCATCCTCACAGTCACATGTGCACGATTTTGGTGCTTGGAAACTGGCACAGTGGCAGGTTCGTACCAGCGTTCCTACCGGTTCGCCGAATGTGTGCGCCAGACATGCACACATGCACACTTGAAAGAAACTAGCTCGGAAAGCAAGGAAAACAGCTGAAGAGCGTCAATTCAATCTGTCTCCCCTGATCAGCTGGGCTTCAGAAACTGAAATAAAGGTAGGTATAACTCAGGGGTGGGCGGGCAGGCCCACTTTTAAAGCAACAGAGAACCAGTTTGCTCTCTGCTTGACGGCAGAGCTACTGGTTCGGGAGAACTGGTGCAAACTGGTAGTACAGCATCTTTTGAGAAGATGCCTGTGGAGGTCGCCAATGCCAATCACATGACTCTGGATGTGATTGGCATTGGCGACCTCCACAGGCATCTTCTCAAAAGCAAACTCAATGGGGGAAGCTGGTTTTGCTTAATATTGCATGATTCACTTAACCACGGTGACCCCTTAACAACTGTTGAAAAAGAGGTTGTAAAATCAAGCACGACTCACTTAACAACTGACTGGCTTAGCAACAGAAATTCTGATCCAAATTGCAATCTTACATCAAGGGCTACCTGTAGTTCCTTTTTAGTTCTGTCCTCTTCCAGAAGAATTGATGCGATTTCCCTTTCCCTGCCATCTTTCTCTTTATCCCAGAACAAGCCAGCAAGTTAGGATAGGCTGACTAAACAAGACAGGGGCAAAAAGAGAATAGATCTGCTATTCTGGGATGAGCAATCCCAGCTGTAACGCAGAAAGAAGGAAGTCTTATCATCAAAATTTTGGAAGGCCTACCTATCAGCTCCAGCCCACCTCCTCTAGACCAAGAGACTCTTTGGGAGATGTGAAAAAGAAGCAACACATCAAGATAGCTGCAAAAACAACATAAGCTTCCAGCTCCTTGTGGCAAGGAAGCAGATGCTGCCTTTGAATTTCCTGCTGCTTTTGGCAACCTATGTACAAACTAATGACTTTAAGAAATAAGCTTCAAACAGTTTAGAGAAGAGACACTGATCCACACTGAACAAATACAGCCCCAAACTTCCAAAGCTATAAAGCAGAATTAAAATCCCCCTAAAATGGTGGATCCTGATGGAAGTGCAGGTAGCATTTCTCTCCATCCATCTCTTAAGGGGTCATGTGATTTTCTGCCCTCCCTCCCTCTCCCTCCCTCTCTCTCTCTCTGCTTCTTTCCTTGGGGGGGGGGTCATCTGATTCAAATTTTTCTGGCCTGCAGAGACCTGAGCCATTTATGCCTGATGCTACTATCAGCATGATTTTCTCTGGATGCCACCAGCAAACAGCAGCATGACCGGGAGGTGTGTCTAGGCACCCACGTCAATGGGCTCAGAGTGTGTGTCCAGCTGCCAAGCCATGTGACTTGGCATGCTGGGATAAATATTATGCCATGCATGACAAAGAGCTGCCTGGATCCAGACCAAACCGAGACTCGGCTTCTGAGTCTTTGCCGTGAGAGCAAGGCAGAAGCCAATGACTTGGGCGCTGCAGAGCAGTGGTGAAATCTAATCACACACACACACACACACACACACACCGTTCTTAGGGCGTGTCTTGGAGGTGTCATGTGATTGGATGGGCATGGCCAACTTTTTTTTCACTTTCAGCTTTTAAAAAAAAATTTTTTTAAAGCATTTAAAAAAAAAAAAGCTTCTGACAATCGCGTGGCTCGGCTGTGAGCCGCACGATCGTCGGAAGCTTTTTTAAAAACTTTTTTTAAAGCATTTATTCCCCTGCCGGTTCACCCGATTAACCTCAACTTATTTATTTATTTAGAAAATTTATATTGCTGCCTACACACACATCGTGACTCAAGGAGGCTTAAACAAATATAAAAACACCATATAAAAGAAATAAAAAAATAATAAAATGTAATAACCCTCTACGCTCCCACCCCTGGCGACATTCATACTAACGGGGGGTGGGCAGTTTGATTTTTTTTTAATGGGAACAATTTGAACCAAGTTAATGGCCCTTTAGGCTTCCCCCGCATGAGCAGAGTTCACTTTTTGAGTAAAGTAAGAATTATATGTCACGGGGGGGGGGGGGGGGCTCAAGATTTCAGAGATGCTTAGGTGGGGCATGGCCAAAAAAAGATTGGGAAACACTGCTTTAGTGCAATGTTTTTCAACAGGGAATTCTGGGAGTTGAAGTCAATACATGTTAAAGCTGCCAAGGTTGAAAGCATAATTTTAGTCTGTGAACACAGCTAAGAAATCCTGCTAGACTTCTCTTCAGGAGTATTCCAAGTTTAAGCTTTCTATCGACCCAGCATTTATATTTCCGGTGCTTCTATTCTGAAAACGGTGAATGGCCTGCCTCTCTCCTGCCTCTCTGCCTTCTTGACATAGCAACTGGATCATGGCAGCTCTGCATTCCAGGACAGTTAGAAAGCATCTCAACCAGCTTGACAATTAATTTATCAGCACCTCAGAGCCTGTTCTTCCTGCTGATATACAGGAGGCTTCTATGCTCATGAACACAGAGCCAGTCGTATCTACCCGACCCATCAGAGCGGGGAGGAAGGAAGGAATGTGGTGGATCCCATCCCCTAAGGCAGGGGTCACCAACCTTTCGGGCCTCAGGAACCACTAAATTCATAATTTTAAATCCCGCAGACCTCTAATATGATCTGTCTAATGACTGGCTGGGTGGGCGTGGCAAGGTGGTCATGTGACTCAGTAGATATGGCCCAGAGGTGGTATTCAGCAGGATCTGACCAGTTCTGGAGAACCGGTAGCAGAAACTTTGAGTAGTTCAGGGAACCGGTAAGTGCTACCACTGGCTGCCCCCCGCCCATCCTTCCTGAGTCCCAGCTGATTGGGAGGAAATGGGGATTTTGCATTATCCTTCCCCTGCCGCACCCACCAAGCCACGCCTACAGAACTGGTAGTAAAAAAAATTGAATCCCACTACTGTACTATGCCCAACTCAATGTCACTCATGTCAAGGGGCTCTTGCAGCCTCTACTCACCACTCCTCGCCTACCTGCCCGGGCTCCTTAGGGCCCCAACAGGAAGCAATTTTTGGAGCTAAGCAGCCACCGTGAGAAAGAGTGGGCAAAACAGCTGGCTCAGTTCAAAGAAGGAAGTTCAGCAGAAGGACCTCACTGAGGACTACGAGCATAGGCTTTCCAGGCAGAGGGAAGACCTGCAGGAGTGCAAGGCCAGGTCCCGGCGCCTGGAGGCTCAGCGGGCTGAGATGGTCAGCCAGTTCCAGGCCATGATGCAGTCCCACTGGAACGAGGCCCTCTGGCTCTTCCCCACCAGTGGCACTTCCCTCCAGCCTTCACCCAAAGCCCCACATCAAGAGGCTGAAGCAGACCCCAAGTCAGAATTTCTCTCCCTCTGACAGACATAAAAACCCCCGAAGAGGGAGACTCTCTGCAGCAACACAAACGTTCATTGCACGTATCCGTCCCAGGGGCCGTAGTTTGAGGATCCCTGATTTAGTGCAATATAAAAAATGCAAATAATTTTGCTGCAGACCACCAACATTTTCTCACGGACCAGTAGTGTATTCATTTGTGGTCATAAGTTGAGGACTACCTGTATCTGCATTCCTCGTCTCAAATAAACTGGATTCGAGCTTCAAAGAATAATGGCTAAATCACTCTAAAGTTTTAGGATAAGGCTAAGCGTACCCACGTGATAATGATCTATTTTTTTAAAGTGCTGTCATGGTAGTAAAATCAAACTCCAATTCTATAGAGAAGCCCAAACAGATTTCACGAGAGCAGATTCTTTGCTTCAGTACAGCGCCTGTTCATATTCGATAAACTTTATTGGGCAAGATTTACTCTTATATATAATTTCCGTGGGCAATTAATTTCTCTTTTATGTTCCCTGAGTTTTATGTAAGCAAGAGAATGGATGTAAAGAGCCATTTCGGTTTTAAAAAGTAAGGCAATATCTCAATGCAATAGGAACATTTTTTTTTGGACTGGATCAACTTTAAAAAAAAAAGAAGTCCAAATGCCTCCCTAGTCGTGTGCCACAATAATTAATCTGTTCTGTTGCCACCACTTCATTATCGCTCTGCAGATAAAGTGAAGCTTTCTCAAGGTCAAATCTGCTGTGTTCTTCTGCCAGGGACAGTTTAGAGTGAAAACGAAATCAAAGCTCTCAGTTTAACTAAACAGACAAGCAATTAAACGGTTGATTTGCATGGAAAAGGGCTTTCTGACATGCACCAGCCTTCTTTGATGTCTAAGGCCCTAATGCTCCCACCAACATGTTTTCCACACTGTGATTTATTGGCGCAAAAATGTTTTACTCCTCTTAGTTTTTCTCTTCGGGGGTGGGGGGGGTGGGGGGGGGTGGGAGAGGAGCATCTTACTAGAAAAATCACTCCAAATTAACGGTGGGCTGTGGATACTCAGCATTTCTATTTTCCAAAGCTGCCTATGATGCTTGGGACTCTAAGCCATACTTGGAAATAAAAGTGAGGTTCACAACAAGTGATAAGGCTTCCAAGATCCTAGCCCCTCCATTCATTTATTCAATGGATTTAATTTAAACATCTTTTTTTTTTTAAATAATCCCAGAGATTTATAGAACTATATAGAATTGGAGGGTGCCTTAGACGTCATGTATTCCAACCCCCTGTTGCTCCTGCAGGATCTGCTAAAGCCTTTTGGGCAGAGGACTATCCAGATTTGGGGAGGGGGTTGTAATGGAATGTATGGATGACCTTGGGGAACAGGAGAAGAGATGCTGCCTATGAAGCAATCAGATAAGAAAGGGGAAAGCGCCCAAAAGATTAACAGCCAGATTAAGGAATTTAAGAAGGAAACCCCCACCCCCACCCATAGATTCACAGTGATCAAAAGAGGTGAAAGGAACTGTGTAAAATGTTACCTTGCGAAATTCAGTTAATACAGCCCTACAATGAAATGGATTTAGATCATTTAGTTGTGTATCAAGGGGGGAGGGGGGTTTCCGGCAGCCACTACTGGTGGTTCGCTTGTGGGCATGCAGCATGCACACACATGCTTAATGCATAGCCAAAAACAAGATGGCAGCACCAACCGGTTCAGGAGTGTGGCAGACCTGGGTCGCTGCTAGTTCCAGTGACCCAGGCCGAACCACTACCGGTTTGGCCGAACTGGTCCGAATCGGTAGGAACCCTCCACTGTTGTATATCCTTTCCAGTTGTCCTGGGAGGGCTGATATAGGGTGCAGTCTAGTCCATTGATTGACCATTGGATCATCAGGAACTTCCTCCTCGTGTTGGCCCTCAATCTCCTTTCCTCTCATTTCAACCCAACAATTCCATTCTGATCCGGCCCCCAAAGACTGCAGAAGACAAGCCCATCCCAGTCCTGAGCTTCCTAAGTTTTTGGGATATCTGAAAATAGCCACCTACCTGATTTCTCCTCCACCTCTAATTCTGCAAGCAAAATACAGGCAGTCCTTGATTTACAACCTCAACTGAGCCCAAAATTTCCATTGCTAAGTGAAAGACTTGTTAACTGAGTTTCCCCCCCATTTTATGATCTTTTTTTGCCACAGATGTTCAGTCAATCACTGCGGTTGTTAAGTTAGTAACATGGTTGTTAAGGGAATCAGACTTCCCCACTGACTTTCCTTGTCAGAAGGTCTCAAAAGGGGATTACATGAGCCCAGGACCAGGAGTGAAATCCAACAGGTTCTGGAGAATCGATAGCGGGAATTTTGAGTAGTTCGGAGAACCGGCAAATGCCACCTCTGACTCTCCCCAGATAGGGTTGGGAATGGGGATTTTGCAGTATCCTTCCCCTGCCACGCCCACAAAGCCACGCCCACAGAACCAGTAGTAAAAAAAAAATTGAATTTCACCACTGCCCGGGACGCTGCAATATGAGCCAGTTGCCTAGCGTCTGAATTTTGATCACGTGACCATGGGGGTGCTGCAAAAGTTGTAAGTGTGAAAAATGGTCATGTCAATTTTTAAATTGCTGTTGTAACTTTGAATGGTCACTTAATGAACGGTTGTAAGTTGAGGAATATCTGAATACCAGTTTCTTCAACTATTCTCCTTCAAACCTTGTTACTTGGAGCAGCCAACATAGGGACAGCATTCTAGGTGGGGTCTAACTACCTAGAATGCTGATGGAGAAGAGAAGAAAGGGACAATCCCTCCCATGATCGGGTCCTAATAATACTTGGCCTATATGGGCCAATTATCCATACTTAGGAATGCCTTGTTGTTTACCTTTAACCTAGGTTGTAGTTACAGAGGTTAAGCTTGCGAGATTCCTGCAAGGGGTTAGGCAGGATTAGCGTTTTTCAACCTTGGCAGCTTTAAGAAGTGTGGACTTCAAGTCCCAGAATTCCTCAAGCATAATGGATTAGAAATCGGGAGGGGGGGGGCAAACTGGTGGCCCGTGGGCCGGATGCATCACGCGCAAGCCACACCCAGCCCAGTTTCGCGAAGAGAAAAAACATCGCGATACGTTATGTGACAGCAACGTGACACTACAAGTTTGACATCCACGTACTAGATTATCTCCAAGCTCCTCCCCAACCGTGATATTTTACGATTCTGCCATAATCATCTGTCACAAGCCTATCCCATGGTAGTTAAGATATTTCTCCATAAGTTCAGATATATACACAACCTTTTTCAGGCAAAAAGTTCACTGCTGACTATTTAGATCAGGGCTGTCAAACTCCAGGCCCACGGGCTGGATGCGTCACGCACTGACCACACCCATGTCCAGTTTAGCAAGGTGGGGTGTGTCCCAATACGTCACGTGACACTGCCATGACAATGTGAGAAAATACCCCAGGTTTATAAACAGTTACTGTTAAGAATATGGAAGATATTTTTCAAATGATCATTAGGTAAAAAGCTAAGAGGGACCAAAGGCAATTTAGTGCGGTCAAAGTGCTCCTTTCCCCACTAGATTACAAATAGCTATCTAAAAAAGGCAGAATTCTTAAAGAAAAAAAAATCCACCCTTCAAAAGCAAAACACTATGTGACCCATGAAAAAAATGAAATTGGCTAAAGCCCTCCATTTATATGCATGCTATCTGCATGTGTTAAATAATGAGAAAGAGGGAGGAAGGGAGGGAGAGAGAGAGAGAGAGACTTAACTGTGGCAAAAAGGTTGCAAAATGAGGCAAAACTCACTTAACAACTGTCTCACTTAGCTACAGAAATTTTGGGCTCAATTATGGTTGTAAAACCATTTGGATTATGGATGACAGCTGCCTTTAACAGAGGAAGGACGGTTCCTTTGCTACTCTTGCTTCTCTTCATTTCCCTTAATTGGAGAGTTATCCTATCGCATTAAGCAATGAATCATGGTTTATTAATGATCGGATTGATGTAACATACTAAGCCAAAAGTAAAGAACCAGGCCATCTATGAATGTGTGAAGCCAACCTCTATGGCTTATAAGCCACATTGTCTGCTTCAGCCTTGCCAAACGTAATGATTTCAATCCATCATGACTCAGCGTGATGTGCAAGTCAGAGTACACACAGACAGTCCTCAAGTTATGACCACACTTGAGGCCAGAATTCCCATGCATAAACAAGGCAGCTGTTTAAGGAGCAGTGCCGGGCTTTACAATCCTTTTTACCACAAGTTAAGCAAATCATTGCAGTTATTAAATGAATCACACAATTGTTAAGAAAATCCAGCTTCCCCCCATTGCTGGTTGGGAAGGTCGCAAATTTCCATCACATGACCCTGCTGGGATGCTGCAATTATCATAATAATATATGCCAGTTGCCAAACTCCCAAATTTTGATCTCATGACCAAATGTATGCTGTGACAGTCATAAGTGTGAGGACTGATCCTAAGTCATTTTCTTCAGTGCTGATGTAGGTTCAAATGACTGCTAAACGAAGGGAAAATCGAGGGCTATCTATATACACTTATTTTTACATTATGTTTTATCAGAGCTATTTCAATTAGATCGCACAGATTAGGCCTCCTCCGAGTTCCATCTGCCAGTCAGTGCTACTGGCAACCACACGGAGGAGAGCCTTTTCAGTAGTAGCTCCGACCCTTTGGAACGATCTCCCCGTGGAGATTCGTACCCTCACCACCCTCCAGACCTTCCGCGCAGCCCTTAAGACCTGGCTAGCCCGTCAGGCCTGGGGATAAAGATAATATGTCCCCACCCGAATGATGAATGAATGTTGCTTACTATTTTACTTTTATGTATTGTTTGCATCTATTGTCCGTACCCTCCCTTCCTTACTCTATGTAAGCCGCCCTGAGTCCCCTCAGGGAAAAGGGCGGCCTATAAATCCTAATAAAATCCTAAATCCTAAATCCTATTTCACTGATGCAGCTGTGGCTTCGCTGGTCAGAACAATTCCAGAACCTGCAACATATGTGTGCTCCCTACTGAACATCCTTTAACATCTGTGTGGCTTTTCAAAAAGTTCAAACAGCTTCGTGGGGACCTTTAAGGGAAGAGGAAATACTGCCTAGTGGGGCTTGCAGCATTTCAGTTTTCTTCCTCTGCAAAAGAAGAGACTTCTGTTTTTCTGCCTTAATCTCCTGGTTATCAAGGTCTCCCTGCCACTTTGTTTTGGTGATGATGTTTCTGAGTTTTATTGTCATTACTCGGAGGGGAAGGGGAGGAAAAAGCCTTACTGGTGAGGTTGCTCATTTCTGCAACCTGTCTCGTCTGGAATCTTCTCTGCTCCTTCACAATTCCTTCTCTGCTGCTTCACAACCCTCGCGGCTTCAACTTTAAACTGTCTACCACGGACATCTCCCCATTAGGAGTGGGTTGCTGCCGGCATTACTGTCGGTTCCACGAGCATGTGCATTTGCACCTAAAAGGGTATGTGCATGCGCACGACGTTAGAAAAGGGGGAAAATACATTTTTGCAATGAGGATTGTTCTGTGAATGCACAGAACCGATAATCAAGATGGCGCCAACAACGATAGAACCGGTTCGGGGGCGAAGCGGTAGAAATCCGCCTCTGCACCCCATTCCTAAGAGGTCTGTAAAGGTGGCGGGCATAAGTGCACCAGCGTGCCTGCTGTTCCTGTCCTATTGTGCCCATTTACTTGTATTGGTTTCCTTCATTCATGCCCATGTTCATACTTATACCTGCTATCTCGTACATGTTTGACAAACTAATAAATAAACAAACAAACAAATAAGCAAACATTCCTTTCCGGATCTAAAAAACAACTGCACGGGGGTTTTCTCTGGCAAATTTTTCCTAAAACTGAAGAGAAATGGCCAAACCTGTTAAGACTGTAAAGAGATCGACCCAAAATGTGTAGAACCTCAAGGCCGAGGAAATGGAAATGCCTAAACGCTCTTCTCTCCTGAAAGCAAATTCTACCCTGTCAAATTGAAAGAGACCAAGTCAGAGTTACGAAGTAAGAGAATTTTCCTGCCCAGCCAATACGAGGAGCATAAGGGCCAAAGGATATTGTCTAATTCCTCACTCAGACAAGTTTTCCTCCCTGAAAATTTTACCCCAGAGTCAGAAAGGCTGAGCTACTTTGCAGTTACTATGAAAGCCCTCTCTCCTGTCCATCACCTTCCAGATTCTGCTGGCCCCTTGGATTTCCCTAGACTTCTTCCCCTGGGTTCAAGGTGATCTATTTTTAGTCAGAAAACTTGAGTAAGAGTAGGGTTGCTATAGTGACAGCTTGCAGACACAAAGCCAAGCCTTGGTGCAAATTTGCAATGGAGTAAATGAATCGAAAACAAGATGGTGATTCCAGGCCACATGAAATGTGATGGGGAAGAGAGTCAGATGGGACTCCTTTCCAGTGACAAGAGACATATTTCTACAAAGTTGGGATCTCGGTTAGTCCACGTGGCATTGCGTGGAGGCTCTTGCATAACCGGAAGGATGGAATTGCCTGAAATAATTTAAGAGAGGTCATGGATGGGCAGCCAGCCAGAAATTATGGGTCAAGGCAGGGCTAAAAAAACAACAACCAAGAGGACATTCCCAAAGAGAACACAAGGAGGAAAGAGCATCTACTCAGAAGATCCACCAAGATAGAAAGCATATGCCACTCTCTTACAATGTCCCTTAAAAAAGTGATTGAGAACAAGTTCACCCAATTTCAAAATAGCTAGCAACATAGGAAGTCAAGTTATCTGTCATCTCAGCTTAAGATGGTCTCCTTAGGATCTCCAGCAGGGAATTCCTTCAAACCATCTTCAATCCTTCTTCTGTCCAAAAATATAAAGCATGTGCTCCACCATTAAGATCTGACACTTCTTCAACAACGCAGGGCACCTAATCAACCATGCGTGAAATCTTCTACCCTAAGATGAACTGTGAATTTTAGATCTCCGTATTCCAGACCAAGCTTATCTGAAGAGAAAGAATTGAAGGCATTAGCTAGAAATCGCTATCCTTGCAAGTCAATGACATCCTTCTCAAGTCTGAAAATGCTGCATGCACTGATATCAAAAAATATGCAAAACCAATGCAGGTTTGATTTGCATAAGTTTTGTAGGCCATTAGGAATTTTCCTGTTTTTATTTGAAAGAACTACGATTCACCCTTCTGCTAAATTAATATTCTAAGTGTAGTTACTTGCTAGGACACTTGAGTTTCTTAGATATGTAATAAATTCAGCCTTCCACCCCCCCACCCCCACCTCCAAGAAATGTACAGAGAAAGCTATAATTTCTAGTATTTTTCAACATTAGAGAGCTGCTGGAATTTGAGTGCCTGTCAAAATGGATCTGAAATTCTCTCTGCAAGGGTTTGGAAACCTTTTCTGCATCTGGGGACACTCGTATCATCTGAAAAGTTAAGCCTAGAAACACAAACTCTTTGAAACCTCCTTTGCAAGTAATTCTCCCAAGCCAGATTGTCCTGGGTTTGACCTGAAACCTGACCAGGTCATCTAAAGCTACACCAAGTTTGTTCACGTAGAATGTCAGTCCCTGGTCATTCCAGGACTCCATGATTAAAGAATTAACTACTGGAAAGGAGAAAATAGTTTAGATCAGTACCACCCCACCCCCCAATTTTGGGGGCACCAGAATCAGTTCCATGGGGAGAGGTTTTCCCACGGACCAGTGGGGGCCTTGTCTCACAATCTTTGGATGGGGCTTCGCTTGTTTGCATGGCTCAGTTTCTGGCAAGCCACAACCCAGTGCCCATCCACAGATGGGGTTGGGGATCCCTGGCTTAAATCATTCAGTTGACAATATACCCGCCTTTCTGCAGCATGCGGATATACAGATACCCCGTTTCCCCCAAAATAAGATGTCCCCGAATAATAAACCCAATTGGGCTTTTGAGGGCATGCGCTAAAATAAACCCTTACCCGAAAATAAGCCCCTCACTGAAAATATTGCAACACAACAGCATGAAGTGACCATGCTTGCAGCCTCCTGCACCTCAAAAATAATAAGACCTCCCCTAAAATAAGACCAAATGCTTTGGGGGAGGGAGAAAATGAGGCCATGTCTTATTTTGAGGGAAACATGGTAGTTCTCAATTTACAACAACCAATGAGCCTCAAAATTTCTGTTGTTAAGATGAGTTAAGTGAGTTTTGCCCATTTTACAACTTTTCTTACCACAACTGTTAAGTGAATCACTGCAGCTGATAAGTTAATTACATGGCTGTTGAGGGAATCTGGGTTTCCCCATTGACTTTGCTTGTCAGAAGTTTGCAAAAGTGTGGAGTATGGGCTTGATGATGTGGGGTTACCTTGGCAACTTTTAAGACATGCGGACTTCAATTCCCAGAATTCCTCAGCCAGTCTTGCTTAGGTTGAGAAGCACTGCCATAAACAGTTATTTAATAGTTTGAGTCTACAAATATAACCTGAGTACTGCTATGCAGCAGGCATCCTGCTGATATATACTGAGCCTGTTGATACACACTTGTTTCCTGTGTTCAGACCTGTGGCTCCATATTTTCTGAAATGCAATAACTCAAGGGCTAAAGTGATGGGAAGGCAATGAAAGAAGAACTCAACAAGGACTTGTAGCCAACTAACTCCAACCATAGCTACACATCTGCTTTGATCCAAGGACGGTTCACCACACTCTCCCCAATATTTGAGAGGTTATCAGAGGGGGAGGGTATTCTCCAAAGCTCCAGAAGGTCAGGGCAAGAAGTAACAGGTGGAAACTTATCAAGGGGAGAATCAACCTAGAACTAAAGAAAAATTTCCTGACAGTTAGAACAATTAATCACAGCTTGCTTCCAGAAGTTGTGGGTGCTCCATCACTGGAAAAGGGAGCGCCCGCGCTCGTCAGGGCCACAACACAGAAGTGCCCAGGGGGCATGTGCACACTGGAAAATTAACTTCCGGTTTCCGGCGCGCAAATGCGCACTGGCCAGCTAGTCTTCCGGTTACTGGCATACATGCACACGACGATCAGCTGGTCAGCACACATGCTCATGCCAGAAAATGGAAGACCAGCTATTCCACTTTCTGGCACTGCCACACGCATGAAGGCCAGCTGATCGTCGCACGTCCGTGTGAGCTAGAAACCCAGAAGAGGAACAGGCAATGCCGCATGTGCCAGCTGAAATGGCTCCGCATGCCACTTCGGGCACATGTGCCATAGGTTCACCATCATGGGTATAAAGTCTTCAGTTTGAGCAGGGAGTTGGACTGGAAAACAAGGTCCCTTCCAACTCTGTTATTCTGACCTGAAAAACTAGATATTTGAGTCTTTTTCTATCCCTGAAAGCTCTTGATGTTTCCGCAAACAAAATTTGACCTCTGAATGTCCTGACAATACAGAAGCTTTTCTGTGAATCTTCTTAACAGTTGGAAAGCAAATTGGAAAAACACTGTGGATCAATAAATCAAATATGTCGCTAACTAATTGTCCCAACTTCTACAGAAATCCATACTGGCTTTGATAAGTGTTGTAAAAATGTATTGTTACTGGTTTATCCTATCTTTTTCTCTGGGGAGGACAAAGCCAGGACACAACTCTCGTTCCATCCTCTGTAACAATACACCGACAACAGTTAAATTGGGAGACAGCAAACCCAACATTCTTTCTTAACCACAGTCTAATCAAAGGCCTGGATTTGGATGACAAGCTATGATAAAGCATTGTCATAGTTTAAGGGGCTCAAAGTAACACAGTCGTGGAATATTGAGAGCCATCTTAATCTAGTGGTTAAGAGCAGAGGTGAGTTCCTATCGGTTAGGACTGGTTCAGCCAAGTAGGTAGTAACTCGGCCTGCCACGCCCCTGAACCGGTTCTATTGGCAACAGCGCCATCTTGATTTTCAGTTCTGCGCATGTGCAGAACAATCTTCATTGCAAAAATGTAATCCCCCCCTTTTCTAACGTTGTACGCATGCACAGATCTTTTGAGGTGCAAATGCACATAAACAAATTTTTTTGCACACTGAACCGGAAGTAATGCCGGCAGCAAACCACTCCTGGTTAAGGGAGTATAAGATTATAAATCAGGACATTATGAATTCTAGCTTGGCCTTAGATTGAATGCCTTTGGATCAATTATTCTCCCTCAGCCCACTTCAAAAGGTTGCTGTGGTGGAGAAAATAGGAGGGAGGGAGATATGTTGGGTATGTTCGCAGTCCTGAGTTATTGGTAAAAATAATAAAAGTGGGATATAAATAAATAATATTGAATTTGGCTTCAATGCCTAAAATCTGCAGCTTCAAAGGGGGTACTTGTACATTTGGCAGAAAACTGACAGCCGGCCCTACAAAGAGAACTAACGTGTTTTCCGTCTGGATTTTTTTCACATGTTTCATTATTCATCTCTGCAGGAATGTCTTCAAGCTAGGGTAAAAAAGATGGTGACCATGATGGGGTGTGGCACATAAAAACAGGTAGAGTTTTGATCGATCACCCTTCTGTGGCCACTATCTTCACCATTTTGAACACACATAGGAGATACCCCTGCATCAGGGTGGGCTACTAAAGGTTCAGCCAGGTTCGGGAGAACCCTTAGCTAATGTTATGGCTGGTTCAGAGAACCTCCAAATGCCACCCCTGACTGGCCCAGCCCAGCCCAGCCTTCCACCCTGCCCCCCCCCCACCCCCAGGAGTCTCCACACTTCCTGTTTTGGATGCAAGGTAAATACAGAGGCTTCGGGAAGGGGAAAAATGGGTCTCCTGGAAGTTCCTGAAGTCCGGAAAGCTTCCAGAACCTGGGGAGGGCAAAAAAGCCCCCGCCCACCAAAGTGCAGCAAGCCAATGAGGCCACGCCCACCATGGCCACGCCCACCCAGCAACCAGGCAGTGAACCCTTAAAGGACCTAGGAACTGTTAAGGTAACTTTGGAGGATATAAGCTGTTCCAAGTAGGGTAGTTTTTTGTAGAATCAGAATGTTCAAGTCTGATAAATTTAAAATTTCCAAATAGCAAGATAGCCCTTTAGGTATTGCTCCAAGGGCTCCAATTACAATCGGGACAACACACGATTTCTTTTTCCACAGCCGCTCAACTTCAATTTGCAAGTCCCGATACTTTGTGATTTTTTTCTTGCTGTTTATCTTCAATTCGTGCATCTCCGGGTATTGCAATGTCAACGAACCACACTTTTTCCTTTTCAACTATTGTTATGTCAGGTGGGTTGTGGGCCAAGTGCCTGTCAGTCTGGATTCTGAAGTCCCACAAGATCTTGACTTTCTCATTCTCTAAAACCTTCTGAACCTGATGTTCCCAGTGGTTTTTGCTGTACTCAAATCCAAACTTTTGGCACAATTTCCAGTGAATGGTCTTAGCAACACGGTCATGGCATTGTAGGTAGTCAGTTTGTTAAATTTTGCTGCACCCTCTGATCAAGTGGTCGACTGTGACCCAGAAAACAGGTGACTGGCCACCACCAGCAGGGAAGGACATGTATAAGCAACAATGGAGACAAGTACATCTGCTCGCCAACACATTCTGGAAGTGCTGGAAGCAGGAATACTTACCCTCCCTGCAAGATCACCGCAAGTGGCAGCGCAAACAGCCGAACCTTGAAGAAGGAGACCTTGTCTTGCTGAAAGACAAGAACGTGCCTCGGAAATCGTGGACAATAGGACTTGTGCACCAAGCCCTACCTAGTAATGATGGACTAGTTTGCCAGGTGAAAGTTCAAGTTGTGAAGCCGCTGGAGTCAGGTCACGACCAGCAGACTTCCACCAAGAAGCTCTACAACAGACCAATCAATGACCTGGTACTGTGGCTACGAAAGACTGAACTAGAAGATTGAACCTCAAGCTTTGCATGCTTTGTGTTTACATCATTGTTTGAACTGTTTGATGCTATGCCTTTGTGTAACTCAGTTAATTAGTTAGCTAGGTTTGCATATTGTTGTTATGATTCTGTTATCATAGTTAGTTAGTCAAGTTTGCATTGTTTTATGCCATGCCTTTGTTTGTCTTTAGTTAAAAGTTAGTTGATAGTGGAATTTATAATTCCAAGTGGGGAGTGTGCTGTCCCAACAGTATATAGCTAACGTGTAGGAATTAAGAACTGTCTCCTTTAAGAAACTATCTCATGGGAAATGTAGCCACCTTATGGGAAATGTAGGCAGAACTGCTTGTGGGAAATGTAGTTCCATAACATGTGACCACATCTGTGTTCCCTGATTGGGCAGCGGGGTATTCTGCCTGGGAAAAGTGATTTATTACTGGTCACTCTCTGAATCGCCCTGGGTTAACTGGGATGGGGCAGAACATGTCTCCCTTCATCGTCTCCGCTCATCAAGGGAGATAGAAAACCACAGACTTTTTACATTACATGATGGGACAGTTCATGGAAAGTCAGAAGTATCTTAACACTGAACTGTAAATTTTGCTAATAAGAATGCCTGATAATAAACTTGATCAAAAGAATGTCCTAAGCATGGAGTTTAACTGCATGCCCCGAGCCATCTGTACTGCTGGGGCAGAATAGTAAAAAGGACCTAGGAACTGTTAAGGTAACATCGGAGGATATAAGCTGTTCCAAGTAGGGTGGTTTTTTGTAGAATCAGAATGTTCAAGTCTGAAAAATTTAGAATCTCCAAATAGCGAGGTAGCTCTTTAGGTATTCTCTGATTAGGTAAAGGCTCTGATTACAATCGAGACAACACATAATTTCTTTTTCCATAGTCACTCAACTTCAATTTGCAAGTCCCGGTACTTTGTGATTTTTTTCTTGCTGCTTATCTTCAATTCGCGCGTCACCAGGTATTGCAATGTCAATGAACCAAACTTCTTCTTCTTGTTGTTGTTGTTGTTACAATTAGCCTGCCTATCCTCAACTTTGCTCCCATCCAGCCTTAATTGCAAAAGCTGGGGTCTATTTATTTATTACTAAATAAGTTTTCCACCCCAGGAAAACACAGTGAAAACCCATCCTGGAGCCTCCAAGAAAAATACTCTCAGACCAGACTATTAAAAATTTGAGTCCCAGCACATCCTTGGATTGGGGGTTGAATTAGCAGTTGGGTGTCAGCACAAGAAGAGGTATCATTTTATAATCGCTGTCAGGCTGAACTGGAAACCCTTCAGATGTTTTCACAGCTGCAGCGTGCGAAGGCATCCTCCTCTCAGTGTTGATCTGATCAGATGAATCTGTTCTCACTCTTGCATCCTTTGAAAGTGTCCTTCAACATATCTCTGAACAAATGGGGCCTCTTTAAAGTGTACATGTAATGTCATCCTGCCTGGAAACTTCTTCCAAAATTGTGTTCTCTAGGGTACAGCAGAGGCCCACGATTGTAGCAACCACACAGGCTCCTGTCTTTATGCCCACTGGGCAGGGATAATCACCTGTGGACTGCAAAATACTTGAATGACCTCAGATGACAGCAAAGAGGCAGGGAGCATTCCTCTTTGCTTCCATTTAGTGGGTATTTAGGGAGCTTGCACTTCACATAAGGCAGTGGTGGTGAATCTTTTCAGCACCGAGTGCCCAAACTGGAACATGCATGCGTTTGTGCATGTCGGAGTGCCAGAAACCAAAGATGCACTGGCCAGCTGTTTTTTGTGTGTGCTGGAGCACCAGAAACCCAATGACCAGCTGGATGGTGCACCCATGCGCACCGGCTGGTTGGTTTTGGGGTTTCTGGCACCCTGCCACACATGAAGACCAGCTGACCAGCGCCCATTGGAAACCAGAAAAGCAGCTGGTGATGGCGCACATGCGCACAGAGAGATGGTGCCATAGGTTCACCATCACAGACATAAGGTAACTTTACATCAGGGGTGTACAACTCAAGGGCCATTGGCCAGATCTGCTGCCCTGGAAACAGCGAAGGACTGGCCTGAAGTGCCTCTGCCACTGAAAACAGAGTTCGTGAGGGCCATGTAGAGGCCCCATGAGCTCTGTTTTCGTTGGCAGAAGGTTGCAGGAGGCCGTTGCAGCTGAAAACGGAGCTTAGGAGCCCATTTTCACTGGTAGCGCCACCGCAGGCGCCCCTGACAAGCTAGCCACTCCCAGTCTGACCACACCCTTCTCTCCTCCCCCCCCAAGTCAACCATAACCCTGATGTGTCTCTCATTGAAATCAAGCCTGATACCCCTGTCCTACATCAAGCCCATACTCAATCTTACTTTTTGCAAATCATTTGAATTTCAAACAAAATATAAAAAGAAACTGCCCTGTGGCAAACTAAAGCATCAGGACCATCATTCTTGCTACCGATGCCCACCGAGAACACTTGGGCTCCACCAAAAATCTGAAAAATAAAAAGAGTGAGCTGCTGCACTCCAGAGCTATTTGCAAGGGGGCCCTTCTCTCCAGGAAAACAGAAGTTGGGAGATTGATAGTGATTATCCTGATGTGAGAGCTGTTTGAATAAATTGATGTTTTGTGACTGGCTATACCTACTGGCTATCAGTAAGTATAATGCAATACAGAGGTGGGTTGCTTCCGGTTCAGCCTGGATCAGACGAACCAGTAGCGACGGCAAGAGGCTCCGCCCATCCGCCCGGACGCTCCTGCACATGCGCAAAAGTGTCGCATGCACAAGCGCGCCCCAGCCAGTAATTAAAAAATGGCAACCCACCACTAATGCAATATGTGGGTTACCTTGGGAGACAAAGATGTAGCCTAGGAAGCAATCAGAGAAGAGAAGCAGAATCCCGCAGTGGCTTAACAATCAAGAGGAAGAAACTCAGAAAGGACCAATCAGGCGGTTAAAAGTAGCAATGGGGAGCTTTTACCTTCAAATCCTGCAAGATCACTTTACAATAAAGTAGATTTAGCTCATAAAGTTGTGTTTCCTGTCTGGTTTACCCAGGTTGGCTAACATCAGTCTTGCAAGTCGGAAGGTACAAACTTCCCACTGCCCCTTTTAACCATAAAATGCGGCAATGCCTGGCATACAATTGAGGGACACGTTTAAAAAATAACCAAGCTGTCACCTACAGCCACACAACTGAAGCACCAACTCTTTTTTACACATGCATGGCCCTAGTTGCTACCTCAATTTTCTTGCCCACCTGTGTGCTTTTTCCTGGACCAAATGTAAAAAAAGAATAAAATTACTTCTCTAAATGCTGTTAAAAACCCAACCCTGCTGGGAGGCCTCCTAGTTGCTGGGAGGGAAGATTAACAAAACCTTCAGTTCCACATCAGTTGCTTTTCCAAAAGGCAACTGGACTTTCTTGAGTTTTTCCCTCCCTTGAAAATGTTTTATTTCTTAGGCAGGAAGCTTCTTGAACGAAAAGCAAAATGTTTTCAAGGGAAAAAAAAATTCCAAGAAAATCCAGTTGCTTCCTGGGGGGAAAAAAGGACAGTCATCACCTGGGTGATTGAGAATTTCCAAAGACCTTCATTTCTACATCACCTTCCAAACGTATGTGGTGGCCGACCATGCTAGGTACCTAGATTAGGATAAAAAAGAGGGCCCATTTACTTGAGGGGTGAACTAACACTGGGGAAAAAGAGGGAGGAGAGGATCACTCCCAGAACCTTGAGATGGAGCTTGTGGAAGATGGAAGGGCAGCCAAGGAATCTGAAAGACCTGGAGATCCAGTAGCAGATCTCCAAGGTCCTGTCTTCTTTGCCTTCCAGGCCTTATAGACGATTGTTCCAATTCAATGTATTCCTCTGGATATTCCCAAGCACCCCAATTTCTTTCTCCCCCCCCCACAGTTTTCTTAGATTCTAGAAACTTCTGACCACCCCAAGGACCAAAGGGAAGAGTTCTAGACTCAGTGGTCATGTTCATGCAGCAAACAAAACCCCTAAACCTTGATTTAACTAGGCACAGCTCCTGCTCGCTTAGCAGTTTCAAAGCATGCAAATGTCAGGGTTCTAATGGCAAATGCAAGTAGATAAATAGGTACCATTTTGGTGGGAAAATAAAAAAGGACATGAAAGGAGCCCCCTGGGCAATGGTGATGTCACCAGCTAGTCTTTTCCACCTGGAAATGCCTTGGTAGATGTTTCCAACATGAATGTGGTAGTACAAGTACTAGTACAAGCAGGGGTAAAATCCAGCAGGTTCTGACAGGTTCTGGAGAACCGGTAGCTGGAATTTTGAGTAGTTTGGAGAACCAGTAGCGGAAATTTTGAGTAGTTTGGAGAACTGGCAAATGCCACCTCTGGCTGGCCCCAAAGTGGGGTGGGAATGGAGATTTTGCAGTATCCCTTCCCCTGGAGTGGGGTGGGAATGGAGATTTTGCAATATCCTTCCCCTGGAGTGGGGTGGGAATAGAGATTTTGCAGTATCCTTCCCCTCGAGTGGGAGGGAATGGAAATTTTGCAGTATCCTTCCCCTGGAGTGGGAGGGAATGGAAATTTTGCAGTATCCTTCCCCTGGAGTGGGGTGGGAATGTGGATTTTGCAGTATCCTTCTCCTCGAGTAGGAGGGAATGGAGATTTTGCAGTATCCTTACCCTGCTATGCCCACCAAGCCATGCCGACAGAACCGTAGTAAAAAAAAATTGAATTTCACCACTGAGTACAAGGCATAGCTATTGTGCTCACATAATAACAAACAACCGCTCCTGAGTAAAGGGAAGACGATAGCATGCTGCAGCATTATCTGGGTTTCTTATTCAGGTAGATCTCAACTTGCGATCACAATCGGATTCAGAGTTTCTGGACTTTGATCGCTCAGCTGCAGCCGCCATCTTGACTTTTGTTCCCTATCCTGTTTCTCCCTACCTGCCTTGATTTTGCACAATGTCACAGAGGACTCCGAGGGGCAAAACACATGGGCCTATTATTTACGGTGTTTCCGTAAATCTAGACTCAGAAGATTTCTGCTGGGGGGGTTGAGTGGGGGCTAAGCAATGCTTTCGCCTTTTGGAGTCTCCTTCCCACTTCTCCCATTAATCAGCTCCAAATCTCCCTAATGATATGACACTGAAATAGTAATTTAATTAATGAACTAATGAGAAAACACTTACAGTTCGTTATAGAAGAACACTGTTAATTTACCATCCCCAAAGACTCTAAGAGCTTAAATCAAGGCTTGACCATTTATTAAATAAAATCAATGACTTTGCATTTTTCATAAAAGCAATGGGGAGGAGTAGCCTTTTTAAAGAGGACGAGAAAAAAAATCACAGATAAATATGATCCAGGGTAGTTCAATTATCAAAAATCGGTTGAGAATGAAAGAAATAGATAGTTTCCCCCAAACCTAGAACTGCTCGTAGGCATCTCATGGGTGAAAGATACGGACTGCCCAGGCCGAGACATCTGGGTGCAGCATGGAAGGAGGTCACTTGCGAGGGATTTGGGTGCAGCTCTCATCGTGTTTGCACCATCATGATTTGCTATGACTTCTACATCTAGGGCAGGTAGTCCTCAACTCACAATCATTTATTTAATGACCACTCAAAATCACAACAGCAGTAAAAAAATTGATTTATGACTGGTTCTCACACTTAACAACCATTGCAGCATCCCCATGTACATGTGTTCAATATTTGGATGCCTGGCAACTGTACAGTAGAACCTCTGGTCACGACCATAATTCATTCCATAACTTTGGTCGCAACCCGATTTGGTCGTGACACGAACCTAACCAAAATTAATGCAGCAGCCATGCGTGGGTTGCTGTTGTTTGTAAACAATACCACCAGTGGTGGGTTCCAGATCCCGTCGCAACTGGTATGCTGTGACGGGACCGGGTGTCCACCATGGGCCTGTGTGCTGCACATGCATGCACACCCACCATCTGCGATGCTCCAGCTGCTCAGCAGAGTGTTGCGCAGGTGCCGTATGCTGCATGCACATGCGCAAATTGCCTGGTTGGCTTAAATACAGGTAAGGAATGAGGGTGGGTGGGCAGATCCCCCCCCAAAGCACCGTTCCGGTATGGTGGCTGCTGCTCCCCATACCGGAGTGTACCGGCTGGAACCCACAACTGGTTCTTACCAAAAAAACCAATTTGGTCATGGTCAGAAGCATTTGTGACCAGAGGTTCGACTCTATTTGTAACTGTTCCAGTGTCCCAGAGTCATGTGATCAATTTTTGCAAACATCTGTCAAGCAAAGTCAATGGGAAAGCCAGATTCCCTTTACAACTGTGTTATTAACTTAATCAATGTAATGATTCACTTAACAACTGTGGCAAGAAAGTTTATATAATGGAGCAAAACTCAATTAACAATGGTCTTGCTTAGTAACAGAAATTTTGGGCTGAACTGTGGCCATAGGTTAAGGACGAACTGTATCACTACAAGCAGTTTTTAATTTACGACGGGTCATTTTGCAAATGTTCAAGCTTACTAGAGACCCTGAAAATGGGATCAACCTGGATTCGTTACCACGTCCTCCAGATGCAGCCCTTACAGCTGTTTTCAGTACCTCATGGTCACGTGAATCCAATTTACAACATTTTTGTGGAAAATAGGAATTTTATTTCTAGTTTCTGGCAAAAAATATCCCAAAGCAATGACCACAGCGTTCTCTTAATGACAGTCACATTCTCTTTGTGACTGCTGAAAAAAAAAGGCTCATAAATTCAGGAATGGTCATGTAGTAACCTGATTTACGGCTCTCACAATTTACAACCAAAATTGTAGGCTCAATTATGGCTGCAAGTCAAGGACCACTTGTAAATATATTGGCAATACACCTGGAGGGCACGAGGCTGAAGAGGAGGAGGATGTCAAGCCTTTTGGAGGCTTGAGAATTACAAGTAGGTCTCAACTTAGAAGCCCAGTTAGGTCCAACATTTCTGTTGCCAAGCAAGGCAATTGTTAAGTGAGTTAAAGAGTTGCACCTCTTTTTCCCATGGCTGCTAAGTGAATCACTGCAGTTGTTAAATAAATCATGTGGCTTTCCCCATTGACTGTGCTTGTCAGAAGTTGACTCGGAAAGTCACAAGTGGTGCATCACGTGCCCATGGTCATAAGTTTGAAAATTGGTCATAAGTCACTTTCTCCAATGCCATTATAACTTTGAACGTCATTAAACAAATGATTGTAAGTTGGGGACTACCTGTGCTGCATATTCTGGATTCCATCAGCTAGGAAACCAAGAGGAACCAGAAGGTCACAGCACTGTCTCTGAGAAAAATATTTCCCCTTTAGTTCTTCACTTAAAGCCTCACTTATTCCCATCTCAATTTCATCCCATTGCTACAGCTAGTTTGCATTAATAAAGCCCACATAGAAAAGCATTCTCAATTCTACCCGGAGGAGAGCCTTCTCAGTGGCTGCTCCGACCCTCTGGAACGAACTCCCTGTGGAGATTCGTACCCTCTCCACCCTCCAGACCTTCCGCATAGCCCTTAAAACCTGGCTGTTCCGACAGGCCTGGGGCTAAAGACTTCAACCCCACTCGAATGGTATGACTGTTGTGCTTTTTAACGGTGTATTGTCTTCATGTTTGTAACTTGTCTATTCCTCCCTTCCCTTGAATTGTGAGCCACCCTGAGTCCCCCCAGGGAAAAGGGCGGCATACAAATAAAGTAAAATCTAAATCTAAATCTAAATTCTAAAATGCTATCCTAACCAATTTCTCCTATTTAACTAGATGGGCATTTTTGCTGCAATATACTTAGATACACACACATGCCATTTTGGGGTAACAAAAGACAGCGCTTTCATCCATACAAGCAATTTTCACAAATGAAGGCAAATATACTTGTGCCAAGATCCTGGATCTGGATTTTTTTTTTTGCATCCTGCAACATGCATTTTTATACACATTTCATGCCTTGCCATTTCTTTATTTATAATAGCATTGCAACATTCCAAATTTGAAACATCACAATAAGCTGCCTTTTGAGCTTGCTTCTTAGTTGGGAGGTATGAATAGGTGATGTTTGTGTTGAAAATCTAGGGAAAATGATTTCTCCCATACCAGCTACTTCTCTTCTCATCTTCCTTTTGCTTCATATGATTGGTAGCCTTTAGTTATCTCAGTTTTGCTGGAAAACCAACAGAATCACCTGCCTACCCTTCCTCCTCCCTTTGAAGTTGGAAATAACATTTCGCCATCCCTCATCCTCAGATACTACAATCAGTATCTTCTCAAAAACTATAGAAAGGAGACAAAACAGTCTCCCCGTGCATCTTCATGTTGATGCTAAATTTCTTGTTTTCTTTGATTTCCCTTCAAAACAGAACAGGATACCAGGGGAACTAAGCAGAATGACTGATCAAAGAGGAAGCCGAATAAATGAATCTTTCTTGACAGTCCTGGGATAGTCTAGTAGTTGTGTCCTAACCAAGTAACAACCAGGTCAAACCCTGCTTAGATGTTTTAGACCAGCCAAGATCTGCTATGTGCTGAGTCCCACACTAATATTAATACTAATATTCAGATATTTCAGCCAGACTGTGCTGGCCACGACCACAGATCTATCTTGGGAAAAATGGTATAGGTGGTTGGAGGATAGAAATAGAAAATAACAATAACAGTTTAGGAAAAATAAAAGTTACAAAGCTAGGAAAAATGTCATACTAGTAGAAGAATAATAAAGTTTGTTCAATATAAATAGCCAAATATAGATCGATAAGTGAAAGAGAATGAGATAAGAGGGTTCAAAATGTGAAGTTGAATAGAAATGTATTGAGAGGGAAAATAATGTATGTAGAGATATACCAATTGATAACTGCTACAAGAAGAAATGCGAAGTTCCAGTGTGATGTATAAATGTAGTGTATGTCTTTGTTATTGTGTATATGTGTTTAAAATTTAAAAAAAACTAAAAAAAAATAAAGTTTCATACATTACTAGACATTCGTAGCGAAGTCACATTATGAAATTTAAAATAAAACAAAATGGAAATCAAATATTTTGCTGTCGGAAAGAAAAAAAGATCCAAGTTTTAAAATATGAGTTGTGAATATTTACATCACTGCTTCTTCCAAGTGATCAGTGGAGCCCTGGAATCCCACACGACCACCCCCCTTAGGGAATCATAGCAACAAAATTATTTGCCAGGTATTGAAAACATTTGCAAAAATTTAAAACAATGCCACTCTTTTCGTTACTATTTTTCTTTGATTAAAAAAAGGTTTTTTTTCATGAAAATTGTTAAGCTAATATCTAATGTTAAATATTGTTATTTTACCCTAATCAGTAAATAAATATTTTAAATGCTGCATACATTTTAATTTTTAATATGGTAAATATAGAAGACTATATAACCCATACAAAGCAAAGCTCTTTTAGGAACCTTCACACATTTTAAAAAATAGGAAAAGTTTAGAGAGCAAAAACATCTTAAGAAACATTGATCTAGATGGACACCAGATGGTAGCGATGAGTTAAGAGTTTTCTGTACCCCTTTCTTGTCTTCTACTAGTCCTCAAGTTATCTGTAATGTGGATCCAACAGCCCTTCTTAAGAATCCCCATTTAGCTGCCTCTTGCATGTCCCTTCCTCAAATCAAGAAGACATTACACCAGTGTTTCTCAACCACGGCCATTTGAAGATGTGTGGACCAACTCCCAGAATTCCTCAACCAGCAATCTGACAGGGGAATTCTGGGGGTTGAAGTTCACATCTCTTCAAGGTTGAGAAACACGGCACGCTTCCCACTCCTGCCCGAAAACCAGCAAAGTTTGCCTACCTAAAAGGCCATGAGGTTCTGATTTGCGCCTCTCCGAACTCCTGCCTTGATCCTTTCGTTTCTTACTCCCCCGCAGGCTGCCAAACCGCTTCATGGGCTCAGTCACTAGAGCTGTCAATCATAACCTTGGTTCCAAGCAAAAAAAAGAAAAAATCCAGCCCACAGGTGGAGCAGAGGGTAGAGGGAGAAAGGCACCCTCGAAGATGTCAAAACACAGCAGCGGGGAAAATTCTATCAATCTGTCTAGGATGAAGATGGATGAAGCCAGTTCTTCTCCAGTTCCCTCAACTTAACCCCGCAGAATTAAAAAGCAGGAAGCTTTAGCAAAAGTTCATCTAGAGTGGGACCTTCCCGATGCCCCTTCCAAGCAACTCCACCAGCATCTATGGATGCCCTCAACAGCTGCACAAGCCCAGCCAGCTCACAACAGCCGTGCTTAAAATCCCTGCTAACTCTGCCTAATAGACGCAGCAGCTCTGGAGGTAGAAGAAATGCCCAAGCAGACTGGCTTCAGATGAAAATGGGCTATGACCACAAGATCTGCGTCTTGCCTCTTTTTATTTAAAAGCCTGCCTGGTGCACGAGATTGCTGGAAGGGAATGACCATGTGCAGTTCAGCGTGATGTCCCCTTTAAAAAAGTCTGTAAAAGGAAACCACGCTTTTAGAGCAGACAATCCTTGGCACCCACTGGCTGGAGCACATTCCCATTATGACATCATGCAACTATTTTGATTCATGTCTCTGAGCTCTCAAGTGGAGCTGCTGTGGATAAACCTAAGACCTGCCAAGGCCCCCCCCCCCCCCCCCCGCAGCTGAGTGACAAGCTGCGGAGTGGTTAATGGGGAACAAGATGCTGTAATTTCACCTGGAACAATTAAGGAAGAGAAAAGAGAAAGGATGAAGGGGGAAGAGAAGGAAAAGGAGGAGGAGGAGGAGGAGGAGGAGGAGGAGGAGGAGGAGGAGGAGGAGGAGGAGGAGGAGGAGGAGGAGGAGAAGGAGGAGGAAGGGAGGAGGTGAAAGAGAAGAAGCAAGGGGAGTAGTAGTAGTAATAGTAGTAGTAGTAGAAGTCTGATGTCTCTTTCTCTTTCTTCTCTGTGTGTTGCGAACATTGTGCTAGGTAATGTGTATGTTTGACAAACATGCACAAAAATAATGTCCTTTTTTCATAGAAGGATATAAAATCATGGCATATCCATTTTTGGTAACTGCTAACAAGGACTGCCAAGACTCTCCTTGAGGGAGATGATAGATAGATGATAGACAGATAGACAGGTAGATAGGTAGACAGGTAGGTAGGTAGGTAGGTAGGTAGGTAGGTAGGTAGGTAGGAAGGAAGGAAGGAAGGAAGGAGGGAGGGAGGGAGGGAGGGAGGGTGGGTGGGGGGAGGGAGGGAGGCAGGCAGACAGATAGATAAGGAGGGGGACGAGAGAGAAGGGAGAGGGAGGGAAGCGAGAGAGAGAGACTTCTATTCAACAGTTGAGCACGGTTATTTTTTTCACTTACATTTTTCCCACTTTCCCTTCCCATCTCAATCCCATCTCAAAGCCATTCATGTAAATGGACACTGTACCTATTTGCTAATAGGTTTTATTAAAGCAAATGTAATAATAAACATGTACACCCTAACCAATTATCTGCATTGAAATACTTTTCTCAGAAACATTTCAGATCTTACATTCTCTAATATAGAAGAAAAATCTATTCTGTCCATGATGCTAATTATTGTCCATAAGTCACTAGGCTCACACAAGCCCACCAAAGTCAAAAAAAAGTTGAAGGTTTTAAGTGAGGGCAAAACGTGGGTGCTCTCTTGATGACTGAGCCAGTAGACAAAATGCAGAAGTAAATAAAACATTACATATATGTCACTCTTAGCGTTATAAAAGTCCTACTGCATTCAGCTTAGAGTTTTATCCCAGGCAGGATAAAACTCAGATCACCTGATTCTCTTCTGTTTCGTTGTATGGGAATACCTCATATTGAATTTGGATTTACTAAACTTGTAAGGGCAAGAGGTAGAGAGAACTGATGGTCTGGGGGCAGAATGACTACACAAAGTAGTTACAGCCACCCAGTAATTATAGGGTGAGTTGTTCCCATAAAACCAATGGGATTTTATAAAAGGATTGCATCCAAGATGAGTAAATAGAGAGCAACAGTCAAAATAATTGACAGTGAAGCCAGCTGTCTTTAGACATTTAAATATAGGGTTTGCTAATCCATTAAACATTTTGATAATCTGGGTAGAATGAACTAGCCAGATAATCTTCCATGGACACCATCATTATGCAGTTGAGTCAAAAGGGGCCACTAGTTTTAATTGCATCTCACGGAAATCAAGAACTCTTTGATATATTTCCGTTCTTTGCTGTCTAAAGAGACAGTAAACTTCTTGCTGAGTCTTCAGGATGATCGGTCTTGAACCTGCCATAACAAATATAAAATGGACAGTGGAAAAGCGGCAGCAAGAAAGGATAGGAAATTGTGACGTGCCCATCCTTATATTGCTAATTCCTAAATGGAGCATGGTCAGTTTTTCACTTGCATTTTTTTCACTTATTTCTATGCCTTTTCCAGCCCAATCCCATTTCAAAGTAGTTCATATAAATGGACTTTGCCTCTATTTGCCTGTTGCTAGGATAACATTACTTTAAAAAAGGAGAAAAGAGAAAAAGGAGGAGTAGGAAAAGAGAGAGAAATTAGAAAAGGGTGAGTAGGAAAAAGAGAATGAAAAAGAAGAGGAGGAGGAAGAGAAGGAGGAAGAATAGAGAAAGGAAGAGGAGAAGTTGAAGATAGACAAGAAGGACTTCTATAAGGAATTGATCGGAAAAGCCAACAAAGGAGGCTTAATTCCCTTAGCTAGCAAAATCAGAAGCAAAGTAATGGAGGCAGGAACATCTATGGGATGGGTGGATGATTTTGGACACAACTACCGTATGTAATCAAAATCCCCGCCCTTTTTTTTAGAGTACATGCAGGGCTTCAATCACATGTTTGCAATCATCATATTTACTTTTCATACACACACACAAATGCCCCCTCCCCATATACCCTGGATGGAAAGTTCATTGGTATAAATTTATCTGACTAGAAAATACCAATCTTTTTTTTTAGAGAGAGAGTTCATACTTCATATTTAGCCATCAGACAACTTGATTTGGTCTGTTTCTTCTTGGTTTGTCACGTTTGCATGTGAACTTTGCCATTGGTTTACCATGGTTTAAGATTATGAGACGTGACAATACCACTTTATACTGCACATAACAAAGCCACACTTGGAATATTGTGTCCACTTCTGGTCACCAAGACACAACAAAAATATATTGAGGCCCTAGAAAGAGTGCCAAGAACAGCAACAAAGATAAGATGCCTGGAAGCTAAACTGTATGATGAATGGTTGAGGGAGTTAGGTACCAGTATGTCTAGCTCAGGGATCGGCAACCTTAAAAACTCAAAAAGCAACAAAGGTCCTAACCAGAAGCCCCCTGTTCAATTCTGGAGCCAACCAGAAGTCCGGTTCCCTCACCATAGAGTCTCCTCCTAGCGCACTGTCCTTTTTACTCTGCTGACAGGAAGTCTGGTTCCCCCACCATAGAGTCTCCTCCTAGCGCACTGTCCGTTTTACTCTGCTGACAGGAAGTCTGGTTCCCCCACCATAGAGTCTCCTCCTAGCGCACTGTCCTTTTTACTCTGCTGACCGGAAATCTGGTTCCCCCACCATAGAGTCTCCTCCTAGCGCGGCATCATTTTTCCTTTTACCAACAGGCAACAGGGAGCCGCAGCAGAGGGATGAAAGACCCACATGTCTAGCTTAATAAAAGGACTAGGAATAATATGATAGCCATTTTCCAGTATTCAAGGGGCTAAGAGATAAAGGGCTTGACTTATTCTCCAAGTCACCTGAGGGAGGACAAGAAGCAATGGGTGAAAATTGTAAAAGAAAGATCCAACCTAGAAGTAAGGAAAAAATTCCTGACAATGAGAACAATGTGTGGAACAGTTTACCTGGAGTGGCAAGTCTTCCATCACTGAAGGTTTTCAAGAAAAAAAATCTCACAACCATTTATCCACGATGAGGATGAGGGCGTCTGCCTTGATCAGGAGGTTGGACTAGAAGACCTCCAAAGTCCCTTACAGCCCTGTTATTCTATGATTTAATAACCATACCGAGCAGCAGTTACAATATTGGTTTTAGTAACTGGTCCGTGTATCATCATTATTCATTTTTTGCTTTAACTTGATTGGGCTCAACAAGACTCTTTGGTCTGGTTCACATGTAAATGCTAAGCCATAAATCATGTTTCTGGAAATCTCCCTACCTCGGTCAAAGCATCACCACAACCAGAATGCAATCTCATGACGGCTCAGGAAACCAGGCCAAAGAGGCTGATTTCTAAGTCAACACACTTTGCATTTGCATTACAGCTGATAAATCCTGAACCCTGTGGAATTAGCAAAGGCGTGGTGTGGCCATGGCTATTCCCACCTCGCCGAGATCCAGTAATTACAGGGAAATGCAGAGCAGTCTGGCTGGCTGTAGGACAAAGAAAGAGGAAGCCGAATGCTATTAACTGCAAAGTGCTTGAGAAATTTGGAACTATCGTATTTTATGGCCGTGAGAAAGGTCCGGTGAAGGTCACCGATGCCCGGATGCTGAGGGATACTCATGCCTTGTTCCTTCTAACAGGATTATCCAGTGGCTGGGTCATTCCTATTTCTCTGTGTGCCTGCAATTCGCCATTCTATGGAAGGCTGCACCAGGGGAGGGCAGAGTGTTTGGCAGGAAGCTCAGAAAAATATTTTGGCAGATAAAAAGTGCTGCACTTGCACTCAAGTTCTCAAGGGCAGTGAAAGCCCAAGCAATTAGGAAGGCAAAGGAGAAAGAATCAGGATCTCTTAGCTGATCTGCTCAACCCTAGGCTGATCCACCGGCTTGTCCTATAGCAGCTGTTCAAAAAAATACGTTTTGTTTCCTTGAGCTTGACATGATCTAATTTGGAAACCTCAGTGACCTGCTGTTCGACTCAAAAGTCTTCGGAAGCATAGCTAAAGTTTCTGTTCTCAAGAGTTTAGCATCCTGGGTTCTGATGGCAGCTTTTGCGCCAATTATGAGGCAAATCAATAATCTCATTAATATCACTGTCCGAAAGATTAGTTGTCCAGAAAAAAAGTTAAATATGCAAAGATAGTCCTTGATTTATGGCTATACGCTAAGAAACCATTTGAAGTTACAAAGGCGCTGAAAAAAAAGACTTTACGGCCTCGCGCTTACAACTTCCATAGCATCCCTACATGATCATCCTTACATGATCAAAATTTGGGTCCTAGCATTCAAATTAGCATCCCATTTAAAACAGATACAGCATCCAAGGATCACAAATTCTTAATCTATGCCTAATGCAACTTCTGTACAGTGTTTTGAAAGATTGCACTGGTCCATTTTGGCTAGGGAATTCTGGGAATTCTTGAAGTCCATGCAACTTTCAAGCTGCCAAGGTTGAGACACATTGGCCAAGAATAAAATTTCTTTCCCAAAAATTTCCATCCATACTCCAACTCCCTCAAATGACAGCAATAGTAAAACAGGAGGATGGTGGGGAAGAGAAATGACAGATTTTCCATCATAATAAAACAGGCATTTGGCATTTGAGTCAAAATAATTATTTTAGCCCTTTGCATGTTCTAACAGAAACACAGAGCTGGAGATTTCTGCAATGCTTGGATTCCATTCTCCAAATTGACAAGGGAAAAAATAGCAAAGGAGATAAAACTCCACAGCTGGGTCACTCCTGGGTGTTATCCCTTTGGTAAAACGCTTAGAAAGTGAATCATGGAGTAAGAAGTAACAACAGGAGCTGAAGATAGTCCACACCATCGTCTTCTCCTGGTCTTTGGGACATGAAACCGTAGCATTTGGAGGAAAAACAAAGGGGACTGCAGGTAGTCCTTTATTTGTGACCATTTGTTTAAGAACTGTCATTTCTATGAAAGCTGCCAAAGATTGACACCTTCTAGTTATATATTGTGTAAGTGGACCTTGGCCAAGACCATACCTATAGCCCTGTACAAAAGCTAGCTTGCTGCAGAATAGCAATAGCACTTAGACTTGAATACCGCTTCATAGTGCTTTTACAGCCCTCTCTAAGCGATTTACAAAGTCAGCCTATTGCTCCCAACAATCTGGGTCCTCATTTTACCCACCTCGGAAGGATGGGAGGCTGAGTCAACCTTGAGCTAGTCAGGATCGAACTCCTGGCAAATGAGCAGAGTTAGCCTGCAATACTGCATTCGAACCACTGGGCCACCACAGCTCCAGAAACTGAAGACAGAAAGAGCCTGGTCTTCACATCCAACAGGTCCCTCTGCCATCATAACCTGCACTGGTTATTGCTGTGATTCTGAGTGCATCTCAAGCTGCTGGTTGTGACCATAAAGCCTACATGGCATAAGGTCAGATTATTTATGGAAAGCACCTAACGTCCATGGTATCTGCCCAGCCACTAAATGTGCAGAGTTGGCACATTCCAGGTCTCTTTGACTAACAATGTCATGTCTTGGGACCTTCTTGACTGCAATGCCTGCCCTGTAGAATGAGATCCCACCTACCCCCATGCCCCCTGAGATCTGCTGGCTCCCATCCTAATGGGGTTCTGGAGAGCCTTAAAAATCTAGTTGTCTTCCTGGGTCTTGACTTCAGGTAGTCCCCAATTTACAACCACAATCGAGCTCAAAATTCTGTTGCTAATTAAGGCAGTTGTTAAGTGAATTTTGCCCCATTTTATAGCCTTTCTTGCCAAAGTTCTTAAGTGTATCACTGCAATTGTTAAGTTGATAACTTAATTGTTAAGTTAGCAGCTTCCCCGTTGATCTTGCTTGTCAGAAGGTCACAAAACTTGAACAAATAGCAATTACAATAGCACTTAGACTTACAGGTGAAACTCGAAAAATTAGAATATCATGCAAAAGTTCATTTATTTCAGTAATGCAACTTAAAAGTTGAAACTAATATATGAGATAGACTCATTACATGCAAAGCAAGATAGTTCAAGCCGTGATTTGTCATAATTGTGTGACAGCTCATGAAAACCCCAAATCCACAATCTCAGAAAATTAGAATATTGTGAAAAGGTGCAATATTCTTGGCTCAAAGTGTCCCACTCTAATCAGCTAATTAAGCCATAACACCTGCAAAGGGTTCCTGAACCTTTAAATCAGTGTTCTCAACCTGTGGGTCAGGACCCCTTTGGGCACTGAACAACCCTTTCACAGGGGTTGCCTAGGACCATCGAAAAACACGTATTTTTGATGGTCTTAGTAACCGAGAAACCAATTTTATGGTTGGGGGTCACCACAACATGAGGAACTGTATTAAAGGATCACGACATTGGGAAGGTTGAGAACCACTGTTTTAAATGGTCTCTCAGTCTGGTTCAGTAAGAATCACAATCATGGGAAAGACTGCTGACCTGACAGTTGTGCAGAAAACCATCATTGACACCCTCCATAAGGAGGGAAAGCCTCAAACGGTAATTGCAAAAGAAGTTGGATGTTCCCAAAGTTCTGTATCAAAGCACATTAATAGAAAGTTATGTGGAAGGGATAAGTGTGGAAGAAAAAGGTGCACAAGCAGCAGGGATGACCAGGGTCAATGCAGCCATCTACCAGGAGATTTTGGAGCACTTCATACTTCCTTCCGCAGACAAGCTTTATGGGGATGCTTCATTTTCCAGCAGGACTTGGCACCTGCCCACACTGCCAAAAGCACCAAAACCTGGTTCAATGACCGTGGGATTACTATGCTTGATTGGTCAGTAAACTCGTCTGACCTGAACCCCATAGAGAATCTATGGGGCATTGCCAAGAGAAAGATGAGAGACATGAGACCGAACAATGCCGAAGAGCTGAGGGCCGCTATTGAAGCATCCTGGTCTTCCATCACATCTCAGCAGTGCCACAGGCTGATAGCCACGCCACATTGAGGCAGTAATTGCTGCAAAAGGGGCCCAAACCAAGTACTGAGTACATATGCAGGCTTTTACTTTTCAGAGGTCCGATATTGTTCTATGTACAATCCTTGTTTTATTGATTGCATGTAATATTCTAATTTTCTGAGATGGTGGATTTTGGGTTTTCATGAGCTGTACGCCACAATCATCACAATTATGACAAATCACGGCTTGAACTATCTTGCTTTGCATGTAACGAGTCTTATCTCATATATTAGTTTCACCTTTTAAGTTGCATTACTGAAATAAATGAACTTTTGCACGATATTCTAATTTTTCGAGTTGCACCTGTATATACCGCTTCACAGTGCTCTCTAAGCAGTTTACAGAGACAGCCTTTTGCCTACAACAATCTGGGTCCTCATTTTACCCACCTCGGAAGGAGGAAAGGCTGAATCAACCTTGAGCTGATGAGATTTGAACTGCGAACGGCAGCTAGCAGTCAGCTGAAGTAGCCTGAAGTGCTGCACTCCTAACTACTGCGCCACCTCAGCTCTCAGCCCCAGGACAATGCAGCCGTCATAAATATGAGACAGTTGCCAAGCATCTGAATTTTGATCATGTGATCATGGGGATGTTGAAATAGTCATAAGTGTAAAAAATGGCCGTGTCTTTTTTCACTGCTGTTGTAACTTTGAATGGTCACTAAACAAATGGTGGTAAGCCAAGGACTATCTATATCAGTGTTTCTCAACCTTGGCGACTTTAAGTCCTGTGGACTTCAACTCCCAGAATCCCCCAGCCAGCACAGCTGGCTGGGGAATTCTGGAAGTTGAAGTCCACAGGACTTAAAGTCGCCAAGGTTGAGAAACACTGATCTATACAGTGATTCAGCTTCCTGTTGGATAGGTCTGTGTTTTGGCAGTATTGGCTGGATGCACCATCTTGCTCTCTATTTCTTTTTCTGCTTTCCATCAAATTGTTTTACTCTGTCTTGCCGACCTTGAATTGATGCCAAAATGGATGAAAACAAACAAACAAATAAACACGAGGATGGGAGAAAGTCTTGAGGTTATGTCCCAATTATCCAGTTATATCCTCTGGAAAACTGATTTTTCAATCAGAGGTGAGATGAGTCTCCTGGAATCAGCTCCAATTTCAGATAGTGTTGAATGTAAAATTAGCCAGGAATTGGGGGGTGGGGGTGGTGGAAATTGGACAGCATGGTGTAGCTAAAGAAGAAGGTGAGAAAAAGGACATTTAATTGAGGGCAGGGGCCGGCTGGAAATACTTCCAAGTCTTTTGTCTCCCAAGAAGGTTCGATAGGTGCATCAGCTTAAAATGGAAAAGAAAACACAACTGCAAAAATAGAAATTATACAGATCTCAAGCAGATTATTTTTTCAACCTTAGAACAATGCTCCTTCAGTGATCTAAAATTAATCTGTTCAAGCCAAAATAAATCTTAGGCAGATTATAGGAAAAAGTCCACATGGAAAAATCAGCAGGATTCAGTTTGAATCCTACTATCACTTGTTTCTGAATCACTTGCAAGATGGATGTCTTTTCAGTCAGCTTAATTCCTCCTCCTCCTCCTCCTCCTCCTCCTCCTCCTCCTCCTCCTCCTCCTCCTCCTCCTCCTCCTCCTCCTCCTCCTCCTCCTCCTCCTCCTCGGTTTAGCCTAATAGAGCTGGACCCAATTAAGCTTTCTTCCCTTCCTAACTCTTGGAAAATATTATTGCTACTATTACTACAAGATAGGCTACTAATAGAAGCTGTTTAGATCCTCTAAACTCGCATTTCTTAAAGGGTGCTCTGAAGATCCACGCAGTGGTACATTCTTCTCCTTATATTTTACAGGTGGTCCTCAACTTAAGAATGAGCCCAAAGTTTCTGTTGCTAAGTGACACAGTTGTTAAGTGAGCTTTGCCCCATTTTACAACCTTTCTTGCCACAATTGTTAAGTGAATCACTGCAGTTGGGGGCAGATTGACACATTGCATAAAGCCAGTGCAAGGATACTTTCATTTTGGCTTTCTGCAATGGGTGAAACCAGCAACTGTGACTTATTAAGAGCTCTGGTGACGCAGTGGCTAGAGTGCAGTACTGCAGGCTACTTCTGCTGACTGTTGGCTGCCAGATATTTGGCAGTTCGAATCTCACCAGCTCAAGATTGACGCAGCCTTCCGTCCTTCAGAGGTCAGTAAAATAGGACTCAGACTGTTGGGGGCAATAGGATGACATTGTAAACCGCTTAGAGAGGGGTATAAAGCACTGGGAAGCGGTATATAAGTCTAAGTGCTAATGTTATTATTCCACAAACTACAGGTAAAATTATATATAGCTTAGCACAATACAGGTTGTCCTTGTTTAATGCCAACAACTGGGACCAGCAACTTAGTCATTAAGATAACTGGTTGCTAAGTGAAAACTGTGACTGTTCTTATGATCTTCCTTCAATTTCTTTTCTTTTACAAACTATGATAATTGTAAATCTACAAAGTTACTTTTACTTCACCATTGTAACAGCAAATGGTCACTAAATGAAGCAGTCACTAAACAAAGACTACCTTTGTTTCAACCTACCAAATAAGCAAATGATTCCTACGTCTTTTCCCCTTTTATCTCCACAACATTGCTCAAGTTACCATAAAATTCATTAAACCTTCATGGCTGGTAAGCCACAAAGAGAGTAATTTTATTTTTAAATTGCTTTTATTGTATTTCTTTCAATTGTTTTTTGATAATGCTTATAAACAATATCTTTGGGTTGTTTTAAAATCTAATATTATTTCCTCTCCAAACCTATCAGCCAGAAAGAGAAAGAGAGAGAATCTCAAAACACATACCTTGTTTCCCCCAAAATACGACTTGTCCTGAAACTAAGGCCGTGCAACATTTTTATGGTGGGCAAAAATATAAGCCCTCCCCCGCAAATAAGCCCCCTGGACAATCCCCCACCTCCGGCCAGGCAGAGCGCTGCTCACCAACCTAGCAGTATCCCGAAGGTGCCAAGCCGCGGGAACCGGGGGGAGGCAAAGATGATTGCGTTGGTTGGTGCCTTCGGGATACCGCTAGGTTGGTGAACGGCTCTGTGCCCAGCTGAAGAGGGGGGTTGCCAGGTGGCTGCTCTCTTACGAAAAGGCTCCCAAAGAGCCAGGGAACCTCCGCCGCCACCATCACCCCATAATGGCTTTTTGACGGCTTCCAAACCGAGTCTTCTGGCAGTGGCCACTCTGGGTATATGCTCTATGGTTGTACGCTCTGGGAGTACGCTCTGCTGGCAGCTGGCCCACAACCATAGAGCGTACGCCCAGAGCTTGGTTTGGAAGCCGCCAAAAAAGCCATGCTGGGATGGCAGTGGTGGCGGCAGCGGAGGTGCCCTGGCTCTGCAGGGAGAGCTGGGCCAGAGCATCGTGAGGCTGGGAGGCGTGTGAGTGAGAGTGGAACAGCTGCTCGCCCAACCCCCCTCTCCAGCCATGCAGAGCGCCATTCACTGGCATTTTGAAGGCGCCAAGCCGCGGGAGCTGGGCGGCAGCGAACAGGCGCTCACATGCCTTGGCAATACCCCTAGGTCAGTGAATGGCGCTGTGCCCAGCTGGAAAGGGGGCTTATCAGGTGGCTGCTCATGAGCATGATCGCTTCATGGCTGCTGTGCTGCACTGCTACGACAGAGCAACACAGCTGTTCACCCCTGAGGTTGTGCCCGCCTCTTTGGGAGCCCACTCGCAAGAGCAGCCACCCGGCAACCCCAAAACAATTAGCCCTCCCCTGATAATAAGGCCCAAGACATATTTTGTGGGTCAAAAGAAAATAAGTCCCTGTCTTATTTTCGAGGAAACACGGTACACACACACACACACACACACACACAAGCACACACACACACAGACAATGACAATACCTAATAATCCTTGCTCCTATTTTTCCCAAACAACCGTATTAGGTGGGTTAAGCTGAAGGAGAAAGTGACCGTCCCAAAGCCATCCAGCTGGCTTTCGTGCCTAAGATCAAACTAGAACTCACAGTGTCCTGGTTTCCAGCCCAGTGCAATAATTACTAAATCAAATTGTCATGTAACAGAATCTTGTAAGTCTGAAAAATACAGCATCATGATCTTGGGGCACTGGGTCCCCAATACAATGGAGTTTGGAGTTTATTCAATTTGTAGGCCGCCCCACTCCCCAAAGGGACCCAGGGTGGCTGAACAAAAGCCAAGGGAAGAGAAACGATTACAAAAAAGTAAGACAAAACAATCAGACGATACAGACGATTTAAAAACACAGCAGACACAGCAAATTTGAGTGGGGGGGGGGCGCATGTGCGAGATTAAGATGGCTGCGAGGCTCCGTCCGCTCTAGGCTACCCGATGAAAAAAATGCCAAAAAAACCGCGAGTAACAGCTTTAATTCATACTATGAGAGGCTTGTTCGGGAGGCTTGAGATTCTGAGAACCCGGAAAGACCAGTCAGCGGTAGGGGTTACCTCTTTGGGGATAGCCCCGGACCGCAAAAGCTTCGGCGTTTTACATCCTGGTCTGGCCGCCCGGCAGCAAGGGGGAGAATTTCGGCCTGGAAACGGCGACGGCGTTCTTCGGCGGCTCCGGCGCTTATTTCACCTTTCGGTTTCGCCGGCCCGCGACGGGAGCGCACTACGGCCGTGGGACCATCTCCAGGACCGTTCCCAAGTTATTTGGACATTGCGACCGCGGGCCACATGGTTCCTGGCGGTTCCAGCGGCCCTCGACCTGTTTTGCTTGTATCAGCTGTCCGGCGGCGAGGAGAGGAACCTCAGCTGGGTGGCAGCGGCATCGTCCTTCAGCGGCCTCATTGCCTGCCTTACTTCCCTATTCCGTCTGCCTGCAGTGGGGACGAGGAACGGGGGAGACCACCCGTGGATTTTACAGTCCTGGATGACTCCATCGGCCCTAAGGATTCCGGTGGTTCTCGGGCTGCCTCAACCATTTTGTGCTGAGGAAGCAAGTTTCATCTGGAGAACAGTAACGGCGCCCCTTGGCAATTACAACGCCTTTTCCATCTTTGTACTTTATGTATTTCTACTGGTGTGCCTTTGGGAATCCCTTGGAGAGGCTTTACCCCCAGGAGGAAAACTTTGGACCCGGGCTGCGGGTGGACAGATGATGGCAGCACTGTGTGTTCGCACTGGACCCCCGCAGGACCTTTTGACCAAC
The DNA here is from genome assembly GCF_009769535.1 of Thamnophis elegans. Classification (NCBI taxonomy): domain Eukaryota; kingdom Metazoa; phylum Chordata; class Lepidosauria; order Squamata; family Natricidae; genus Thamnophis; species Thamnophis elegans. The sequence goes on from NC_045558.1 coordinate 9,143,437, forward strand.
AAATCTGCTAAAGAAGAGGGGGGTTACAAAATCCTCCCCCACATATTCCATCAGAACTATAACTGGTCCTTAGCCACTTTAACCCTGAACATTAAGAGCCAATTTTGCCATCTGAACTCGCACTTTTAAATTTAAAATTTTTAATCAACTGCGCAACTATCATATCCTCTTTCTTTTCTTTCATCTTTCTCTTCTCTCTTTGTATGGGATATGTATGAGATATGCATGAGATGAATGAATGTCCCACTTTTTATCATTATATTGTTGTAAATTTGTGTATTTTAATTCTTACGTGGGGATTGTCTGGGGGAGTGCATGGGTATGTATGATTCGGAGGACCTGCCGGGAGATGCGGGGGCCATGGGGGGGGTTGAGGGGTCCAGAGACACGGGAGAGGGTCGGGGTATTACGGTCGTAGCAGGGAGGGGCAGATACGGCGGGGACTTTAGGGCAGGCCATTACCGGGGAAGGAGGGTTCGCTACATTACAGAGATCCCTCCTTCCGGCCCTATGAGTCCCACTCCGAGACCAGATGGCGCAAGTAGTCAGGACCCTGGTCTCAGGCTGTTGTCGCTAAATGCCAGGTCTGTTGTACATAAAGCTCCTCTCGTCCGGGACTTAATTTTAGACGAGAGGGCAGACCTGGCATGTATTACTGAAACCTGGCTGGGCCCAGAGGGAGGAGTCCCCCTTGTAGAGCTGTGCCCAGAAGGATTTCAGGTGCTACACCAGCCGAGAGCCCAGGGAAGGGGTGGGGGTGTGGCCATTGTTATCCGGGAGTCGTTAGTTCCTCGTAGGGTCCCTGCTCCGGAGATTGTCGGGTGTGAGTCTCTGCTGATGAAGTTGGACCTCAAGGGTCAAGTGGGTCTGCTGTTAACGTACCTGCCTCCCAACAGCGTTGCAGCAGCCCTCCCCTCGCTCCTCGAGTCGGTAGCCGAGCTGGCAATTGAGTTCCCTAGGTTGATGGTCCTGGGGGACTTTAATTTGCCGTCGCTCGGTGAAAACTCTGATGGGGCGCAGGAGTTCATGGCTTCCATGACAGCCATGGGCTTGACCCAAGTAATTCGGGGCCCAACCCATTCAGCGGGGCACACGCTTGACCTCGTATTTCTCTCGGAGCAGTGGATTTGTGATCTTGGTCTGAGGGGGAACGACATCATACCCCTGTCGTGGTCAGACCACTGCCTACTGAGGCTCGACTTCCGGAGACCAAACCCCCACTGTAGGGAGGAGGAACCGACCAGGTGGTTCCGCCCCAGGCGACTTATGGAACCGTTAAGGTTCCAGACGGAGCTTGGGGTTATTCCTGACACTTTCGCCCACAGTCCGGTAGAGACTCTGGTTGCTGCGTGGCACTCGGCAGCATCGGAGGCCCTCGACCGGATTGCGCCACTACGGCCCCTCCGAGGCGGCGGATCCCGGAGACCTCCTTGGTTCACCGAGGAACTCCGGGAGATGAAGCGCCGGAGGAGATGCCTAGAGCACCGTTGGAGGTCCGATAAGTCCGAATCGAGCCGAGCAATGGTAACCACCTGCACCAAGGAATACACCAGGGCAATTAGGGCAGCGAAAAGATCTTACATAGCCACCTTGGTTGCGTCCGCTGAGTCCCGCCCAGCCGCCCTGTTTAGGATAACCCGCTCCCTACTGAATAAAAGGGAAGCGGGGGAACCCTTGCAGGGCAGAGCTGAGGATTATGCCCAATTCTTAGCGGACAAAATTGCTCGGTTTCGGTCGGACTTGGACTCCACCCCCGCAGTTCCAGCCGAGGCACAGGAGGATCAAGTAGAACATCTCTGGGTTGAGTTTCAGGACGTTGCCCCCGGGGATGTGGACAAGGCCATGAGGGCTGTAAGTACCTCCACCTGTGTACTGGATCCGTGTCCCTCATGGCTGGTTACTACCAGCAGTGAGGTGACACGAGGCTGGATCCAGGCGGTTGTTACCGCCTCTCTTCGGGAGGGGAACTTCCCCGCCGCACTGAAAGCGGCGGTGGTGAGACCCCTCCTGAAGAAACCATCTCTGGATCCAGCTGTTCTTAATAACTATCGCCCAGTATCCAACCTTCCCTTCCTGGGGAAGGTTGTTGAGAAGGTGGTGGCCTTCCAGCTCCAACGGTCCTTGGAGGAAGCAAACTATCTAGACCCCTTCCAGTCAGGCTTCAGACCCGGTTACAGCACAGAAACCGCTTTGGTCGCATTGACCGATGATCTCTGGAGAGCCAGAGATGGAGGACATTCCTCCATCCTGGTCCTCCTTGACCTCTCAGCGGCTTTCGATACCATCGACCATGGTATCCTTCTGCGACGACTGCGGGAGGTGGGAGTGGGAGGCACCGTCTTGCGGTGGTTCTCCTCCTACCTCTCGGACAGGTCGCAGTCGGTGTTAGTGGGGGGGCAGAGATCGTCCCCTAGGCCCCTAACTTATGGGGTGCCTCAGGGCTCGGTCTTATCCCCCCTACTATTCAATATCTACATGAAACCGCTGGGAGAGATCATCCGTAGGCACGGGATCAGATACCATCAATATGCGGACGATACTCAATTGTATTTGTCCGCCCCGTGCCAACTCAATGAAGCGGCAGACGTGATGAACCGAGGCCTTGAAGCCGTTATGGACTGGATGAGGGTTAACAAGCTTGTGCTCAACCCAGAAAAGACCGAGTGGCTGTTGTGTTTCCCTCCCAAAGATTCGATCAATATTCCATCACTCAGGCTGGGGGGTCAAATTTTATACCCCTCAGAGAGGGTTCGCAACTTGGGAGTCCTCCTGGATCCACAGCTATCGTTTGACCACCACTTGACGGCTGTGACCAGGGGGGCTTTCGCCCAGGTTCGCCTGGTGCGCCAGTTGCGACCCTACCTGAATCGGGAGGCTCTCACAACAGTCACCCGGGCCCTTGTGACCTCTAGGCTGGAATACTGCAATGTGCTCTACATGGGGCTGCCCTTGAAGAGCATCCGGCGACTTCAGCTAGTACAGAACGCGGCCGTGCGAGTGATTGTGGGTGCACCTCGGTTCACCCACATAACACCTATCCTCCGCAAGCTGCGCTGGCTACCTGTCGATCTCCAGATGCGCTTCAAGGTGCTACTAGTCACCCATAAAGCCCTACATGGTAGTGGATCTGGATACTTGAGAGACCGCCTTCTGCCAATTACCTCCCTGCGACCAATAAGATCACATAGATTAGGCCTCCTCCGTATTCCATCGGCCAGCCAGTGTCGGCTGGCAACTACAAGGAGGAGGGCCTTCTCAGTAGTAGCCCCGACCCTTTGGAACGAGCTCCCCGTGGAGATTCGTACCCTCTCCACCGTCCAGGCCTTCCGCACAGCCCTTAAGAACTGGCTAGCCCGTCAGGCCTGGGGACAAGGATAGTTGCCCCTCCCGAATGATGAATGTATGTTGCTGACTATTTTACCATATGTTTCTTTGTCAATGTTTGTTTTCCCCTCCCCTGATTTTGTGTGAGCCGCCCTGAGTCCCCTCAGGGAAAAGGGCGGCATACAAATATTAATAAAATCTCAAATCTCAAATCTCAAACTCACCCCCAGGCTTGCTGGGACAGCCAGGTCTTCACGGCTATCCGGAAGGCCCAAAGGGTGGCGAGGGTCCGAATCTCCACGGGGAGCTCGTTCCAAAGGGCCGGAGCAGCCACAGACAAGGCCCTCCTCCAAGTGGTCGCCAGCCGACATTGGCCGGCAGATGGAATACGGAGGAGGCCTAATCTGTGGGATCTAATGGGTCTGTGGGAGGTAATCGGCAGCAGGCGGTCTCTCAAGTACCCAGGTCCAATACCATGTAGGGCTTTATAAGTAATGACTAGCACCTTGATGCGTATCCGGAGACCAATAGGTAGCCAGTGCAGCTCGCGGAGGATAGGTGTAACATGGGTGTACCGAGGTGCACCCACAATCGCTCGCGCGGCTGCATTCTGGACCAGCTGAAGTCTCCGAACACTCTTCAAGGGCTGCCCCATGTAGAATGCATTGCCCCATGTAGAACGCATTGCAGTAGTCCAGTCTTGAGGTCACAAGGGTTCAGGTAGGGACGCAATTGGTGCACCAGGCGAACCTGGGCAAATGCCCCCCTGGTCACAGCCGACAAATGGTGATCTAAAGTCAGCTGTGGGTCCAGGAGGACTCCCAAATTGCGAACCCTGTCTGAGGGGTGTATATGGAGTTCTTTTTGACGTCCGGATTGCCCGGAGGTAGGCTCTGATGCAGGATTTTAATAAGGCTCGGTCTGACATGGACTTACTGGATCTCCAGCAGCGCTCTAGGCGTCTCTTTTGGCGCTTCATCTCCCGGAGTTCCTCAGTAAACCAAGGAGCCCTCCTGGATCCACTGCCGCAGATCAGCCGTAAAGGCACAATCCGGTTAAGGGCCCCTGCCACTGCTGAGTTCCAAGCAGTGACCAGAATCCCGACTGAATCGCGGGCGAGAGTATCAGGTATAACACCAAGCGCCGTCTGAAAGCCCATAGGGTCCATAAGGCGCCTGGGGTGGAACCACCTAATCGGTTCCTCCTCCCTACAGTGGGGGATTGGCCTCCGAAAGTCAAGCCTCAGTAGGGGGGCAAGATCTCAATGCTAAGATTCTTAAAGGTAGCTTAAGTACAAAACCATCCATAAATCCATTTCTCTCTTCCTCTCCATGGTGCTTCTTCTCTCCTCTCCTCTCCCTTCCTCCACCTCCTCTCCTGCAACTCAATGACTATTTGAAGACTATCTGGAATATGTTCTACCTTCTCTGATAAATGTTTCCTGAGTAGCTCTTAGACAATTTTCTAGTCTTTTCCATGCTCTTACCCTGGATATTCCTATACATAATTCTATTTCTGATCACAAGTTATTCTTTTTCAGCATGATTTGGCATTTATCTTTGAAGTTTATTAACCATCATTGCCACTGCTAGCATTATAAGACACTGTCAGGCTTACATTTTGAAAGAAAACAAAATATCTGAAGGGATTAAAATCAAATTTGAAAGTACTATTTAAGTTCCAGACTCTCCCCTTTCAACTACCTTCTTCCTTTTTGCTTGTATTTTCTGTTGAATAAGTTCATGGACTTGCCATCGTGTTTCATTCAATAATGCATTGATATGTAATAAAAGTTATAAATATTTTTAAAAGTGAGTTGATTCAGAGACTGTGTGGATCATCTCACTACCTACAAATTTCATCAGGAATAAACTTTGGTCTCCCCGTCCCCCTCTCAGTGCTATTTTGCTCTTTAAATAATGGATTTTTAATACTTTACAATCAAATGTTATTATACGAAATACCTGAACGAGCTTAGAAAAACTCCACAATTAATCTAAACATGTTTAAAATCATACTTTTGTTTCCTTGGTCCCTAAAGAAGAGAAGCTTACTATGTCATTTTATCTTAGCCAAATAAAGTGGAAAACATTAATTTTATTAAATGGGAAAGAATTGGATTTTGTTGGAAGAAATCCAGAGTCTTTAAAAAATGCTTTGATAACAGGCTGAATTTTGCAATCTTTTGATCTTTGCAAATATTCACACACAATGATAATCTAACTCAATGACTGGATTTTAAACTAGCCTTGTTAGCCTATGTATTCTGGCTATGTATTCTGAATGTCTGCAAGCTATTATGTTTGGGAAAAGCTCTCTTAAATTGATGAAGCAAATTATTGAAAGCAAATACAGTATCTTGGTTCCATTTGAAACCTTCCTCTACTGTTTCCAAAAGCCAATTGTGGGTAGAGATTTCTCTTATTTATCCATGAGAAGCATCTGGGTAATAAACAAACATATGGATAAACTAATCTTCAATATTAATTTTACTTAGTGGAATATGATTTTGTGTTCCTATTAGAGACTAATGTACATATTTACAAAGATTCTTGAACAGGATCTGAAGCAGCGTTGAAATCCACTTACCTTTGCTACCGGTTCGGTAGCAATGTGAGCCTGCGCATGCGCAGTACCTCCCACGCAGGCGCAGAGCGTCAAAAAGATAAGGTAAGCAAACAGCGAGGTGGGGGGGAATCTGCTATGCCGCGCAATATAAATCACATGGCGCAGCTGATCATCAGAAAAACTGGTTCACCTGAACAGTTAGCATTTTTTTTACTATTGGTTTGGACGAACCAGTAGCATTTTTACTACCGGTTCGGGTGAACTGGTCCGAACCGGTAGCATTTCACCCATGGACTGAAGCATCAGCTTGACTTCTGAATCATTAAAGGATAATGAATATGTCTATGGAGATTCAATCATCCAGGTCATAATTGTCCCAACGATGCTTTTCCTTTTTTTTCTTTTTAAAGTTTTTTTTTTAAGTAAACATGTTGGACATAGTGCGACATTTCTGGCGTAGTCATTTCCATAGAGTTTTTTGATCTTACAACAATAACAATTTATATCCATTACATAAGTATGTGTAATCAGTCAAATTACCTACCCATTAATCCCTTTTACTATATAGTTACTATCAGTATATATCAGTGCTGGGTTCCGGATCCCGTTGCAACCAATACAGTGCAACAGGGCCTCGCATCCACATGAACACGCGCAACACGCGCATGCATACTTACCACCCGCGATGCTCTGCGACGGCTCCACAATGTTCCAGCTGCTCGGTGGAGCATCGCACAGGCGCTGTACGCTCCATGAGCGTGGGTGGAAGCCCCAAACAGCTCAAATAATGGTAAGGAACGTGTGCATGTGGGTGAACCCTCTGGAGCACCGTACCAGAACAGTACCTGGTGCTCCCATACCGGGGTGCACTGGTTGTAATCCACCACTGATACATACACATATCCAATTCCTACCTATTGTCTAATATTAATACCGTATTTTCCAATTCTTAACTTATCCATGTTTTTTGTCCCAGCTTTTCCCCCTCATTTCTAATCATTGTTACCATTTGTCCCAGATTTCGTGGTATTCCGTCTCACCCTTGTCTTTGAGCTCTAGAGTCAGCCTGTCCAGGTCTGCGCACGTCGGTATCTTCTTTATTATTTCTTGTTCCAGGGGGGGGGGGATCTCCTTGTTTTTCCAGTTCTATGCAAAGACCCAAAGGTGCTTTTTTGAAAAGGCAACTGGCCTTTGTTTTTCCTAAGGCAGAACGAAGTCCACTTGCCTTTTCAAAAAGCACCTTTGGGTTAATATTTGTAGCTCAGGGATGAAATGAGGGATTCTGGGTGGTCTCTGAGTTTAGGACTAACACTAGAATCAGTGCTTCTCAACCTTGGCCCACCTGAAGATGCATGGACTTCAACTCCCAGAATTCCCCACCCAGGTTGAGAAACACTGCACTAGATGGTGTTTAACTAGTTTGGGTAATGAAATGCCTGCAGTGCTTAGGACTAGCACTGATAAATCTACCTAGTTTGGGTAATGAAATATTGGCAAGCAAACAACCTGGGAGCACCTGGGACCTCTGACATCTGTAGCAAACGCCAAGGAAACCGGAGTTCTGAATCTCCATGTCATAAGCGTAGCAGTTTAGAAGCCTGAACCTGAGCAACAGAAAACAGGAACATACAAGAAACAGCACCACCTTAAGGGGTAAATCTGAAGAACAGACCCTATTAAACTTCTGTTTGGAGAACTGTCCGTCATTCGGAAGATATGGAAGAAGTCACTTTATAGCCACACTCTTGATCTTGTTTGCAACAATCTATGATATATGTTTACATTTCTACGCTGGTTGGAAGCTGGGAAGTCACCCCTAGGAATTAGTGGCTTTGCAGATTTTAAACTCTTAACTTTCCAAGCCCAACCGGAAGTCACTCCAACTATGTCATCTTCCAATGTTAATCTTCCTTCATACAGTAATATCTCTATCCTGGTATGGGATTCTACCAGTTTGGATCGGTTCAGGCGAACCAGTAGCTCCGACAATCAGCTGGGAGCAAATCGGTTTGCTCCGATGATCAGCTGGGCCCACCCACCCACCCCTGTGCTATACTTATATTCCCTTTTCTTTTTTTCAGTTAAGGTTTTTTTTTATTTTCATACATGTAACCACAGGTATAACATTACATAACCAGCACTCTTTTGTGTTGTCCAATATTATATCAGTTCCTCTTATCATCAATACACAACAATTATCATTTGCTCTTCTGCTTTTTGTACACCATATTATACCCCATCCACCACCATCCTGCTTCCTCTCCCTCTCTCCTCCTCCCTACCTCCTTCCTTCCCTCTGCCATCCCTCTCTTCCCTACTTCCCCTTCCTCTCTCTTTCTCCTGTCTCCTCTTTCCACTCCTTCTCTCTCTCCTACTCTTTTCCTCCCTTCTTCTCCCTCTCTTCCTCCTCTGCTCTCCTTTTCTCTCTTCCACTCTCTCCACTTAGCTTGCATGGTGTATTTCAGCATCTGAGCAAACTTCATTTAATATTGATGATGATGATAATTACATTCCAATAAACATCTTTCATATTGATAATTTTAACATGCATCCTCCTTTTAATGGTATACATATATAGCAATTCCATTGTTATTGCCCCCTCCCCGAAAACATATTTTTGGGGCAAAGTGTAGGCCGGGTTCAGGTTTCAAGTTATTCTCATAATAATATTACATACCTACACATCATTACATGCCCCAGATTTTTAAATATCTTCTTGTGGTCTCAGTTATTGCCTGCCTCAGCTGTTTTGCACGGGGCTACAGTAGAAGGTAAGTTTTCAAACCAACTGCGTTTGAAAAGTTACATGATCAAAATTCAGGCATTTGGCAAATCAGCAATGCTTTTATAACCACTGCTGCATCTCCAGGATCATATAATCAATATTTGCAACCTTTCCAGCTGGTTTCTGACAAGCAAAGTCAATAGGGGAAGGCAGGTTCACTTAATGACCATCTGATTCACTTAACAATTGCAGTGATTTGCTTAATAACTGTGGCAAAAAAAAATGTAAAATTGGACGCAACTCATTTAACAACCGCCTTGCTTAGCAATTGAAATTCTGGTCTTCGTGATAGTCATACGTTGAGGACTAACTGCACTTGCTACCTAGAGGGAAGATGTACTAAGTCCGACCCAGAAATAGACTGCAGCTATCATAATCAGTAGTCATTATAAACTTCTGGGAAACACTGCTTAATCCATACCACAGCCATTAAGGTCAGACCACTGGATACTAGTCAAGGATTGAATAGGCCAGAAAGTTCCCAAATTCAATATCACCTCAGCTTTTATATATACTTGTTGGTAAAATTGCAAGATGTAGGAGAAGAAAAGGCAGTGCTTGTTGGTGGTGGTGGAGTTAAACATGCCATGAGCTTAGAATTGTTACATCCCCACAATGATCCAATTCCAACCCCCCTTAAATTCTACTGACCCTTATCTGGAGCCAATTTAGTACTGAACTTTAGTTGACTGGATCCTTTTGTATAGGCTTGAGCAATAAATTTACTGAACCACAATTTAATGTATGCCCTGATCCTTTGTACAGAAAGGAGCAGGAGGAGGAGGAAGGAAGGAATAGAAATTGAAGAGCAAAGTTCCAAGATTGTTTGCAAGAGTCAGCACAGTTTCTTGCATAGGTTGTCCCCAATCGCAGCAGAGTGATGCTGGTCCACCTCAACCATTTCGAACACGGACACAAAATGTACATTTCTACAGATGATAAGAGCAGGTTCCCACCCATTATATCAAGAGGCTCAACTTCGGAAGACAAGCTATTGAACAATTGTTCTGCTTTCCTCCTACCTCTTGTCAGTGTATGAGAATTCATGACTTGGGAGAGACATGATAACAAGGTCAGTCAATGAAGAGACATGGCAACTAGATCAGTCAATGAGGGCTGATTGGAAACTGAAACAGTATTTGGTGTGTGAGCAACAAGGAGACAGCAAGGAGCCTGGGAGTGTCTCAGCTGCTCTGTACTATAGCTCTGAGTCTGTGCTGAGCTCTAAACTAGTCTGCTGCTCCAAACTGAAACTGTTCTCTCCTCTGCCTGTGTTTTGCTTGTCTTTACTACCATGTTGGAAAACCTGCTTTTGGTATTGTATATTTACTTCATGTATTATATTATATATATAAAGAGAAGTTAATGAATCCTGCTGAATCAGTTACCTGAGTGTGCTTTCTGGATGTGATTGCTGCAACAAACTCTGACACCTCTATCTTATTTTCATACAGCAGGCAAAGGAACCAGAGCAAAGCTCTTATGGGAAAAACAGGATCAACGACTTACTTTTTCTTGATCTGGAGAAGAACTTGATTCCTCCGGGGGAGGTGGAAGGGTTAGAGCCAGAGGAGGAAGAGTCCTTTGAAGACGACCTAAAAATCCCACTGAAGCTCATGCGTCGAGGGGAGCGAGGTGGTGATTCCTGGTATGGGAAGGGAAACACCGTTTTGGGTGAGCCTGGACTATGTTTAGACTTGACAGGAGCAGAAGATGGACTGGAAGGTCGGTTCTGGAACCCCTTTGAGAAGATTCCTTTGGAGGGGCTTCCTGAATTGCAGCTGTCTTCCGTCTGCAAAAGGGGGGGGAAAGAGTTGAAATATTGGGAAATCATAAAATCATAGAATACAGAGTCATAAGGCTGGAAGGACCTTGTAGGTCTTCTAGCCCAATCTCCTGCTCAAGGCAGGAGACCTTATACTATCCGGTCAAAAGGCTGCCCAGTCTATTTTTGAAAACATCCAGTAATGGAGCACCCGCAACTCTGAGAGGCAAATTGTTCTACTGATAATTGTTTTTGATGTCAGAAAATTTGTCCTGAACTCTAGGCCAGATCTCTCCTTAATAAGCTTCCATCCATTATTTCTTGTCCTGCCCTCTGGTGCTTTGGAGAATCCTCTCAAATATTGGAAGACAGTTATCATGTCCCCACCACCACCCCAATTCTTCTCTTCGTTATACAATTTAGGCTGTTGACTCTTTATCAGACTTGTTGTTCTTCCCTGCACACTTTCCAGGGTCTCAACTAACACAATTAAAAACCAAATATCACCTGGTTCTATCTCAGCTTCCAAGTCCAAGGTTTTATTAAAGATAAAGATAAAGGTTCCCCTTGCCCATATGTGCTAGTCATTCCTGACTCTAGGGGGCAGTGCTCATCTCCGTTTCAAAGCTGAAGAGCTAGCACTGTCCCAAGATGTCTCCGTGGTCATGTGGCCGGCATGACTAAACACCAAAGGAACGTTGTTATCTTCCCACTAAAGATTGTTCCTATTTTTCTACTTTCATTTTTTTGCATGCTTTCAAACTGCTAGGTTGGCAGAAGCTGGGACAAGTAATGGGAGCTCACTCCTTATGCGGCACTAAGGATTCGAACTGCCAACTGCAGACTTTTCTGATCGACAAGCTCAGTCTTAGCCACTGAGCCACCATGTCCCTCTTTATTACGTACATACAAAAACTACTGTCTTTTAGATAGTGTATGTTGCACTTTTTAAACAGCATTATTTTTCTGTGCAAGGATCTAGTTCTCAACAACTACTGTTCCTGAGAATATAAGAAAAGTTAGAGATACTGGATCAAGAAAGTAACGTGAGATTTGGAAAACCTAAGGCAGCAATATGCATTTTTTTCCTCTATAAAAGGAAATCTATAAATGGGAACTATTAAATCAGGGTCAGGAGCCAAAAATAAGCAAAAATCAAAGAGATCTAATGTCTCTTTGCTATCACCACCTTCAGCTTCAACTACAGCTTCAACCTCTGTGTGTGTGTGTTTGTGTGTGTGTGTGTGTGTTTGTACATGTACACATACACACACACACCTACGTAATACAGTATATTCCAGTACACACACACATAAACGCACACATATACACACAATATTTTTGTGGATTACTCTTTCCCAATATGGAACATCCATAAACTTTGCTGAAATCCACATATCTGGAGGACAGTATACTAGGTTTGTACTTCACTTGTCTTCCAGGACCCCAAGACAGTATGTGTATGTGCACTCACAGACACACAGAAACACAGACACACACACACACACACACACATTACCCAGAGGTGGGTGTCACATACTGTAACAACCAGTTCACCCAGAACCGAAAATGTGAGCACATGCGCAGCATTGAAAAACCAGCGATTATATAGGATAGTGCGAGGGCGCATGGGCAGAGCCAGCCGCTAGTTGGAACTACCGGTTCGCGCAAACCGAACCAAACCGGCACTAGCCCACCACTGACCCCACTCTAGCAATTTTCATCCTAGCAGCAAACCTATGAAATACTTTGGGCTTACACTTTTGCCTTCAACCAATCCAATAACCTTCCTTGTCTAGAGATGAATTTAAATCTGAGTCTCCTTGGTCCTAGTCCAACATCTTAACTGCTATTCTGATCAGTCATTCCATCCTCCTTCTCTCCAGCTTCTTTTTAAGCAAGAACTTGCTTAAGCAGGTTCAACTTTTTAAGCAGCAACTCTGTGGCCTGACTTTGAAAGATGATGAATCGTATTTCCAAAAGAGCTGTAGCTCTGCTGATGAAGGATATATAATCTAGTCAAAGATTGTTTGTAAATCAGGTAAATCATCCATCTAGCAACATCAAAAAGAGGCCAACCTGATGTAAAGTGGTTTAGATATACCGTATTTATCGGCGTATAACACGCACCGGCGTATAACACGCACCCCCCATTTTAACACAAAAATTTGAGTAAAAATTTTTTTCATTAAAAATAAATGACTTGGAAGCTCGGAACTTAATGTTGGATTAAAATTTATAACATTAGAACATGAATTATAACATTAACTCCTCTTAAAAGGCAAATATGAAATGAAAAAACACCTCTTTGAGCAAAAAAACTTAATCAGAATCACTGCTTTTTGGAAAACCAAAAACCTCTTCCTCATCTTCACTCTCTCCCTCTTTTTTCCCTTCCTTCCCCCTTCCTCTTGCCTATCAACTTCATCCTCTTTGTCTTTCTGCTCTTTCCCTCTCTTCCCCTTTTCTTCCTACCTCCTTCCTTCTCCCTCCCTTCTTCTTTTTCTTCCTTTCTTCTTCCATCTTCCTCCTTCTCCTTCCATTCTTTCTCCTTCCATCCATCTTTTCTCCTTCCATCTTCTCCCCCCCTCCCTTCTTCTTTTCCTCCCCCCTCCCTCCTTCCTTCCTCTCCTTCCCTTTCTCACACACAGGAAGGGGAGGGGGGCTATCTAGTCGCTTTCACAGCATAATTTCTTTATCTAACTTTTAAAAAACAGTGTGCAAATCAAACGAGATTTTCGTAACCTGCGAAGCACCAAGTTATATTATGTTGTTACAAATTCGCAGCTACTCCATTCTTTCTGATAGGGAACTACATTTCCCAAGATGCCTCAGGTCCTCAAAGCGCTGAACGCAGCTTTGCAATTGACTCCAGCGAGGCCTGGCAGCCGCCGGCTGGGGTGGTTGTCAGGGCGATGTGGAGCGGACGCGCCGTTTGTTACTGCTTCCAGCAATCAAGACGGAGAAGGGAAGCGACTGAAACGGACGCTGGCCTCGCTCTCCTGCTGCGGCTTCTGTTTCAGTAGGGAAGAAAACTTCCTTTCGCTTCCCGAATTTGACTGGGTCCCGGGGCTTCTGCCGGGCGGCAGAAGCCCGGGAAGCGAAAGGAAGTTTTCTTCCCTATTGAAACAGAAGCCGCAGCAGGAGAGCAGGGCTGCTGCCGGCCGTTTCACCTTGCGCAGCGAATTTGACTGGGTCCCGGGCTTCTGCCACCCGGAGTATCGGCGTATAACACGCAGGCAGGGTTTAAGCTTGCAATTTTAGTTTTAAAACTGCGTGTTATACGCCGATAAATACGGTACCCTGTTTCCCTGAAAATAAGAATCTCCTGGATAATAAGCCTAACTGGACTTTTGAGTGCATGGCATGCACTAAAATAAGCCCTCCCCCGAAAATAAGCCCTCCCTGAAAATATTGCAACAAAGCAGCAGCCGCCATGATGTGACCACGCTCGCTGCCTCCTGCACCTCAGAAATAATAAGACCTCCCCCAAAATAAGGCCAAGTGCTTATTTTGGGGGTCAAATAAGAAGATCTTCTCCTATTTCGGGGAAAACATGGTAGTTAGATGCCTATCGTGGTTCAGATGTGTAATGTTATTTTAATTTTGTTCTCCACCTAGAATTACTGTTGTGAAATGAGCATTTATATAAGCAGATATAAATAATTTAAATAAAAAAGACAAATTTTAAGGCGTCAAAAATAAGTTTCAGCACCAGCACAAAGTAGAATTTAATCTCTGATTAAACACAAGAAATGCAGGTGGTTGAGGGCTACACAAAAACGTTTTCCAAATAAAAGTTGTGGAAGTAAAAAAAAAAAAATCCACCTTCTAAGATTTCCCAGGTAAGAGTGTATTTTGCTTCTTATACAGTGTTTAGGAGAGAAAAACCCCATGCAACATCCACCTTCCAAGTCCTCAGAAAGAAAATCTGAGGACAGTCAAAAAGTAAAATTCATTTGAGATCTCATTTGGGCTTTTTTTTTTTTCTCACAGAAGGACAGATGGATTGGTGGGGTTTAAACGTTGGAAACCTGCCCATTTGACTGAGTTTCAAAGCCTTCGAAAAAAGCCTTGAGCACCATTACCTAAAGATTTGTCATCTAGGATGAATTCATTGAGGGCATCCAAGCATATTTCTCTACAGGACATGCAGCAAGAGCCATTTTTTTGAATGAGAAATTATTTATTGAAGCAAACAAAGCATCTACCATCCTGATCTTTTCATCAACCTCATGGATGCTGCCAGCTGGCCTCCTTTGCGTCAAATACAACAGACATACCTTCTAGGCTGCCCAGCCCCAAAACTGGTTCCAGATAGCTTCAGTTAAGAAACAATCTCATAATATTAAACATTAATCCATATAATTACCCCTGGGAACATTTTTTTTAAAAAGTCCAGTCACTCCCAAATTTCAGAGTCCACTAGACACCCCAACCAAAGGCCTGAAGGAAGAACCACGTTCATGCTTGAAGGTAGGAAGAGTTAGGGGCAAAGGGTGCTTGCTCCAGAGGGCAGGCATTGCAATAGAGGAGCCCCCCTTCCAAAGTCCCTCTAGATGACATCACTTAATTGGCGGAATCTAAAGCAAGTTGTCCAACCATATAGGATAGGGGTCGGCAACCTTAAACACTCAAAGAGCCACAAAGGTCCTAACTGGAAGCTCCCCATTCAATTCGGAAGTTCGGTTTCCCCACCATAGAATCTCCTAGTGCAGAATTCTTCCTAAGACATTAAATGCAGTGGTGGGATTCAGCCAGTTCGCACCTAATTGGGAGAACCAGTTGTTAACTTTCTAAGCAGTTCGGAAAAGCGGTTGTTGGAAAAAATCTTATTTTTCCACTTTACAGGGCTCATCCTGTAAGGAAGGCAGGGAGGAAACATTCTGGTGTTGTTTCTAGCCTAATCTTTATTGCCCTGCTTACAGAAACTGCCTCTCCGGTTAACCCTTATCACATTGCAATAGGTAAGGCCAAGCGCCCATCGGCGTGAGTGACATTGAATTGGCCATGCCCACATGGTCACATGATCACCGAGCCATGCCTACCTAGCTGGTCATTAGGGCAGAGAACTGGTTGTTAAATTATTTGAATCCCACCACTGATTAAACGGGGCAGAAGGTAGAAAAAATTAGCCCATTTCTTATTCACCATTTGTAAATCAAATATATTTTTCTAGCCAGAATTTTCTGATTCTAGGACTTGATTAAGTTATTTATTTCCAATTCTTTCTCTCTCTCTCCCTCCATCCTCCGCCCCCATCATCTACACCCACACAGAAGAAGATTTCCTTTGCTCAGGATTCTTATCATGTATTTATTCATTTATTTATTAGATTTTTTCTTGCCTTTATTACTTTAGAAGTAACTCAAGTCAGCAAATATACACAACACTCCTTCCTCCACCTGCCTTCACCACAACAACGACCCTGTAAGGTGTGCTGGACTGAGAGACTTATCATAATTTCGTTGCAGTTTGGTGTTTCCTGTGCTTCTCTATATCACTATGCTTTA
Organism: Thamnophis elegans; assembly: GCF_009769535.1. Classification (NCBI taxonomy): domain Eukaryota; kingdom Metazoa; phylum Chordata; class Lepidosauria; order Squamata; family Natricidae; genus Thamnophis; species Thamnophis elegans. The sequence continues at coordinate 9,159,392 of NC_045558.1, forward strand.
TAGGCAGTTCTCAACTTACGACCACAATTGGAACTATACCTCCCGCTGCTATGTGGTCATTAAACAAATCATTTCACTGAACCTGGATTTTATGACCTTTTTTTGCCATTGTCATTAATCAAACTTGGCTTTTTCCTACTGACTTTGCTTGTAGGGAGCCAGCTGGGAAGGTCTCAAATGGTGATCGTGGGATCCTGGGACACTGCATCCATTATAAATACACGCTGATTGCCAAGTGTCCGAAATTATCACATGATTACACGCATGCTGCAACAGTGGTACATGCAAGGACTAGTTGCAAGTAGCTTTTTTCAGTGTAGTCATAACTTTGAACAATCACTGAACAAATGGCCACAAGCTGAGGACTGCCCTAAACACGGTAGATTTAAGAATTACAACATCTATATTATTTTTGGGGCTCAACTCTTGTCCTCTCATTCTAGGAGATGGGGCATCTGTCTATCATGATGCCTTCCTTTCGATGGAGAGTAGAATATCTATTTATACTGTTCTTCTTTTAGCATGTGCTGAATCTTTGGGGTGAATCTGGGGGAACTGATAATGCTCTTCTTCACCTCTCTCGCATTCTTCTCTTTTGAGGAAAATACAAACCCACACTTCAATCTCACATCCTTGAATTTTTCTACTTCCCTTGGAAGCAAAAGCACTGGTCTCACTTTAAGAAGCTATCTAGCCAAAAAAATAAATAAATGTTGTATCTTTCCCAGGACTACCATCCTGTAAGACCCAAACCTACTCCACTGGTGTTATAAGATGTTTCCTAGTATTCTAAAAAAGAAGAAGCAACAGCACAGGATTTATATACCGCTTTGCAGCCCTCTCTAAGTGGTTTATAGCGCTTTCCAGCCCTCTCTAAGTGGTTAACAGAGTCAGCATCTTGCCCCCAACAATCTAGATCCTCATTTTACCAACCTCGGAAGGATGGAAGGCTGAGTCAATCTTGAGCCAGTCAGGATCGAACTGCCAAATTGCAGGCAGCCAGCATAATTATCTGCAGTACTGCATTCTAACCACTGTGCCACCACGGAATAGAAGACGACCTTGTTCTTTTTCAAATGTTGGGACAATAAGTCAATCCCTTGCTTGTGGCCATTCTGAGCAGCAGAGAAGGGGATTGAGGTCCAAGGCACCTGGAGATAAGGTTTGATGGGCTCTTCCTATACTAAGATGTCCTTCTACAACCTGATGTTTGATATATGGGGTAGCCTAAAACTGCCATGTTCCTCAGCACATACGGCTATTTGAATATTCATCTCCTCTTACAAATTCTTGGTTTGGTCCCAGAAATTTCTGCACAAGTTTTAAAAAGTAAGTTAATCAGGAATAAAGTGACAAAAACATCATGAAGGCCCCCAGCTATTAATTTTCACCGGCAACTACAGGCAAAACCTCATCTGTGCTTGCAGGCTCATCTCATCAGTGACTTCATAATTTTTCTTTTAGCTTTTGATTAGAAAAAAATTAAAGCATTAAACTCCAATCCAAGGGATAAGGCTTTATATCATAGATAAGAGCACAGAATAGCATCAAGAAGAGAGTGGGTGGAATGCAAACCTTTTAAGGCCCTGGAATGTATTTTGCTTCATACAGTAATATTTTTTTCTTTTTTCTTTGCTCTCAATTAGACTGTAAAAACCCTAAAATGTCGCACTATGGTAGATGTGAGTCAGCTCCACAGTACTTCAGCCAATTTCAGCTTCTAAATCAATCTACTTGTGAAATCAATGGATCCTGGAAAACATTAACGCCAGACAGAAAAATTGCTCCTGGAATTTTTCTTGAAGCTGTCTCAAGGGGTGTGCGTGTGTGTGTGTGTGTGTGTGTGTGTGTATGTATGTATGTATGTATATATATATGTGTGTGTGTGTGTGTGTGTGTGTGTATTGTGTATGTGTATATGTATATATGTGTGTGTGTGTGTGTGTGTGTGTATGTATGTATGTATATATATATATATATATATATATATATATATATATATAGAGAGAGAGAGAGAGAGAGAGAGAGAGAGAGAGAGAACATGAGAGTAACTTCACTTTAAATGCCACCTTTCCAAATGTGTGCATGGCTTCCTTAGGAGAAATACAGGTAGTCACATTTGTTGGAGGACCATTAGCATAGGTGGCTTCCTACCAGTTCGGACTGGTTTGGCCGAACCAATTCAATTGGTAGCAGTGAAGGCACTGCCATCTTGTTTTTTGCTATGCGCATGCACAGAAGCATTTTTTATATCTGCGCATGTGCGTGTAGTGCGCATCAAGAATGTGCACCCCAAGCGGGTCCTTGAGCAAACCAGCAGTAAAAGAATCCGGAACTCACCCCTGGAAAAAAGTGATTTATGACTGGTCTTCACACTTACAACTGTTGTAACATCCTCATGGTCACGTGATCAAAATTCAGATGCTTTCCCATTGGAAAGTATTTGTGACAGTTGTTGTGTCCCGGGATCAAGTGATCCCATTTTGCGACTTTCTGAGAAGCAAAGGCAATGGTGAAGCCAGCTTCATCCGATAACGGTGTTGTAGTCATTCACAAAATCAAACTCAACAAATGTTTTCCTTATCGATGGAAATTTTGGGCTACTTGTATTCATTTTCATTTCACAATAATATCACAAAGATCAAAGTTTCATCCAGGTTGGCATTAACGTTCCCACAATGGCTAATCAGATGCCAGGAGAAAAACTGGTTTGAAGAACAGACGCATTCTAATTTTTTGTTTCACCACCCCAGAGGTGGTATTCAGCCGGTTCAGACCGGTTCAGGCAAACCAGTAGCATAAATTGTGAGTAATTCAGAGAACCAGTAAAAAGCAGCTCTGACTGGCCCCGCCCTCCTGCCCATCGTTCCTATATTCCCTATGTTCCTCTGCTTTTTTAGCTCAGCTGATTCGTATGGCAGAGCGGATTGCTGCGCCTCAGCTGAGCTAAAAAAACAGCTTAGCTCACCAGCGCTGACACCAGGGGTGAGTTCTGGCTTTTGTTACTGCCAGTTCGTTCAGGGATACGTGTGCATGCGCAGTAGTAAAAAAATTGATTCTGCGTATGCGCAGAAGCAAAAAACACCACCTGTGGCGCCTCCAATAGAACCGGTTTGGGGGTGTGGCCCAAGTTACTACCAACTCGCCAAACCGAGCCAAACCATTAGGGACCCACCTCTGCCTGACACCAAGTGTGGTATTTGAGTGCTGCGCGTGCGCGTAAAGCTCTCTCTCATAGAACCGCTAGGAAAACATTTGGAATCCCACCGCTACACCACACCCGCTAGAGGAAGGAACAAAAAACACCCAACAACCATTGGATCAGAATTCATTGACTGATCTGACTTCTCCACAGCTCCAGTGTGCTATGAGATTGGGACATAACTGGTTGCTTGCTTGCTTCTCCATTTCATTCATTGCAGCTGACCATTATTCTTTTTTTTTTTTTGCTCTTAATCATTTTCTGCATATAACAAAAATCTCCACTCTATCCCATTATGCGGTCCCAGTGAGTCATAAGAAGCTTCCTTGGGAAGACACTGCTGAGCAACTGGTCAGTAGTTCATGAGATATTTGGAAGGTTATTTGAGAAACTCATTATGGTGAGAATGATAAATATAGTTCTGGAGAAATGAAAGCCTTTGCTTGTTTTCGGCCTTTCTGATGATACTTAATGAGCAGCTTTTTTAATTGGGTGGCTTTCCTGATGCTGGTGGGGCAAAGAGCTTATGAAATAGAGAACAATGGAAATGGAAAGAGACCCCCCCACTTCTCTCTCTCTCTCCTTCCCTCCCTTCCTCTCTCTTTTTTCTTTTAAACTACTCTTGACTCCTGGAGACACGTTGAACTACTTCTACTCCCTGCAGTTTTCTTGGCAAAGTTTTTGGGAAGTAGTTGGCCATTGCCTGTTTCCCAGGGCTGAGAGAGAGGGACTGGCCCAAACTCACCCAAATAAATATTACTTATTTAGCCTTCAATGCATAGCCCTCTTTTAATCTGGAATAGCAGTGTTGGAAGAGACCTTGGAAGTCTTCTAGTCCAACCTCCTGCTCAGGTAGGAAACCCTATAAACATTTTCATCTCTTAAAAAACTCCAGTATTGGAGCATCCACAATTTCTGGAGGCAAGCAGTTCCATTGGTTAATTGGATACTGAGAATGGCACACATAGCCATTAGGTAGCTAGTGGAGAAGGTGACACTCTGTTTCCTTTCTGTGCACTTTTTGCTTCCGCGCTCTCCACCAGTGGGGTTGCAGGCGGTACGCCCCATTATGGGCGTTCTGGTGCCTGCCCGGAGCACCAGATACCATTCCGGTACTGTGCTTCGGAGAGCCTGCCCGCCCGCCCGTCATCCTTACATGTATTTGAACTCTACGACGCTTCCGTGTACACATACAGCGCATTCGGTGCCTGCAGGACGCTCCACCGAGCAGCTGGAGTGTCGCGGAGGCTCAGGGAGGCATCGCTGGAGAGTAGGATGCATGCACGCGCTGCACATGTTCATATGGTGGATACCGGGACCCATTGTACCGTACCGGTTGTAACGGGATCCGGAACCCACCACTGCTCTCCACCCTGGTTAATTTAATTTTATGTATGATCCTTATTTATTGTGTTTTCATGTTTCACCGTGAATTTTAATTGAAAGTCTGTAGGCTGCCTAGGGTCGTCTCTGGCAAGATGGGCAGCACAGAAGCTTAATAAGTAAAGATAAATAACACAACAGTCTTAGAGTTTATTAATTTGGTTTTCAAAGGGCATTTGAAGGTCCCTACCTTTCGCGGAGCATGTTTCTCAGACCCATCCATGTCCCCATCCAGGAACGGCATGGCAAAGGAACTGAGATCCTAAAACAAACAGAAGTTTAGAAAATTTCATTGAAGCTTGAAAAGCAAACACTCCCTATAATTCACAAATATCCTTAAGCCCCCAAGCTATTTGGGCAGATAAGCCCTGCTCCAAGGTAAGTTTATTTGAATGATATCAAAGCAACAACGAGACTCATTAAAGGACGTGGCAACACGGGATAGATGGGTACAAGTCTGGCCTAGGTCAGTGATGGAGAACCTTTTAGGCAACGTGTGCCCAAACTGCAATGCATGGGCGCAGGCATGTGTGCGCCCTGCGCATGCACTGCAGAAACCCAAAAATCAGCTGGTTGGCAGGAGGCATGTGCACATGCACGGCAGAGAGACCCAAAACAGAGCTCGGAAAAGAGCACATCTGCCCACAGGGAGGGCTCTGTGTGCCACCTCTGGCACGTGTGCCATAGATTCGCCACCACTGGCCTGGATGGTTGCTCCAATACCCAAGATAGAAGTTACAAGAGGTGATTGGAGCTCCGGCCATTTTGTTTTATGTGTGACGGACATAAAAGATAGGTAACGGCCTTTGAGGATACTATCTTGGCTGCCACCTTGACGTTTTGGACCACACCCTGCTAGCTACCCCATATCAAGTGTTTTGGGATCACAGGTTTTACCAGTTTCAACTGGCCAGCCATCAAGGATGATAGAAAGTTGGTTCAACCAGGGAAGGATAGAATAATGGCTCCAAACTAGAAGCTATGCTGTATCAATAACTGATATAAGCAAACAGTAGTAACTGACTGTACATTCTGGGCATGGTTACTCAGGTGTCCCATTGAGTCCAACAAGGCTTATTCCAAGATAAGTGAAGATCCTGGATCATGTGGCCTTGAGCAATCACTCATGCCCTGGTCATTTATCCGCTGGATTACTACAACACACTCCTCATGAGGGTAGCATTGAAAACTATTTGGAAGCTGTTGTTGTTGTGAGTTGCGAAGTCATGTCCAACCCATTGCAATCCCATGGACAACGTTTCTCCAGGCCTTCCTGTCCTCTACCATCCTCTGGAGTCCATTTAAGCTCACGCCGACTGCTTCGGTGACTCCATCCAGCCACCTCATTCTCTGTTGTCCCCTTCTTCTTTTGCCCTCCATCGTTCCCAGCATGAGGCTCTTCTCCAGTGAGTCCTTCCTGCTCATTAGATGGCCAAAGTACTTGAGTTTCATCTTCAGGATCTGGCCTTATAAAGAGTCATCAGGGTTAATCTCATCTAGGACTGACCGGTTGGATGGCCCCGCAGTCCAAGGAACTCACACAAGTCTTCTCCAGCACCAGAGTTCAAAGGTCTCCATTCTTTTGTGCCCATCTTTTCTTATGGTCAAGCTATTGTTGCCATGGTCCAATTCAAGATATTGGTCATTATCTTTAAAGCTCTTCATGGTATGGGAGCAGGGTATCTGAGGAGCCATCTCACTCCAATAGGATTGGCCCACCCAAATTGGTTCCTGCAAAAGAGGCTTGCTACAGGCTCTAAGTGTCAAGCAATTTTGACTGGCAGGATCCAGAGATGAGCTTTTTCCACCATGGACCCCGCCTTGTGGAATATTCTGCTGCTGGAGATGAACTCTGACCTCACTGTTTTGGTCTCCCGAAAGGGCCTTAAACCCTGGCTTTGCTGGCTGATTTGGGGCCTTCACTAGAGGTGACTAATGGGGTGGAAAGAAGGTCTCAGCCTTGCTCAGACCTTTAGTTTTTAGTTCCTATTTAAGCATTCCTATTTTTAATTGTTTTTATAATTATCTTTTTATCATTTTGTAAGCTGCCCGGAGTTACTTTAACAATGAGATAGATGCCATATTATATAAGAAAGATAGATGTTAGTTGATAGAGAAAGAGAGACAAAGGCATAGACAGACAGACAGATAACCAAATGAATGTCAGAGAGAGAGAGGGAGAGAGAAAGGATGGATAGATAGATAGATAGATAGATAGATAGATAGATAGATAGATAGATAGATAGATAGATAGACTGACAGACAGACAGACAGACAGACAGACAGACAGACAGACATATGAGAGACAGTCAGAAAGAGAGCGAGAGAGAGAGATGATAGAGATAGATAGCAGATGAGAGATAGAGTGTGAGAGAGCGAGAGAGAGCCAGATGAGAGATAGTCAGAAAGATATATATATATATATATATATATATATATATATATATATATATATATATATATATATATATATATATATATATATGATAGATTGATTGATAGATAGATATAGATAGCGATATAGATAGAGAGAGGATAGATAGATAGATAGATAGATAGATAGATAGATAGATAGATAGAAAGAAAGAAAGAAAGAAAGAAGTTAGGAGAGTGTGTGAGAGAGAGAATGAGAGAGAGAGAGAGAGAGAGGATAGATAGATAGATAGATAGATAGATAGATAGATAGATAGATAGATAGATAGATAGATAGATAGGAGACAAAGAGGGGGAGGAGGAGTGTGTGCGTGTGCGTGTGAGAGAGAGAGAAAGGGAGAGAGAGAGATGATAGATAGCCAGATGAGAGTGTGTGTGTGAGAGAGAGTGAGAGAGATGATAGATAGATGGATGGATGATAGATAGATGGTCAATGAGAGACAGTGAGAGAGAGAGAGAGAGAGATGATAGATAGATTAGATAGATAGATAGATTAGATAGATAGATAGATAGATAGAGAGAGAGAGAGAGAGAGAGACAGAGAGAGAGAGAGACAGACAGACAGACAGACAGAAAGAGATAGAGACAGAGATAGAGACAGAGACAGTGGAAGAAAGACACTGGGTCTGGGGACCCTTTTGGATCGCAGGAGATACCTCCTCAAAGGTCGCTGCTCTTGGAACGAAACCACTTTTGGCCTTAGTGGGAGTAGAAACACACAGACTCCTTTTTTCATGCAACATCCGAGCAGGTGATCTAGCCTGCAGTTCTTTGACAGTATGAGGATTGTGCTTCTCCCTCTTCTCTCGCAGTCTCATGATCTTTAGAGTCCTTGAAGGTTTTATTTCCTGGTGAATAAAGTTCCCCTCAGAAAATTCAACCCTCTACGGGCTGTCTTCTTCCCAACAGAGGAAGGACAACTGCACTGACAAGGCTTCCCTCCTACTCTGGCTGGCACCGTTTGGAATCAGTTAGAAAAAGCGGTTGGTTCCTTGCTCTTTGTTCTCTTTCCAGAAGGTTCTAGACCAGGGCTTCCCAACCTTGGGCTTTTTACTGTATCAGGAAACCTAGGTCAGAACACTGTATTGGGGCCCCACTGCTTGATTTATTTGGAGGAACCCATCCTCTTGTTAAGCGAATTAATAATATTTAATAAAGAAAATTAAGATGATGGAAAAGAGGAAACAGGGAGACCCTTGTGCTATAACAACCACGCATCTTTAAGCGATAGTTACGCCCATCGACTTATGACCACAATTGGGCCCTAATTTTATGTTGTTAAGTGAGACATTTGTCAAATGTGTTTTGCTCCATTTTACGACCTTTCTTGCCACAGTTGTTAAATGAATCACTACAGCTATTAAGTTAGTAACAAGGTTGTCAAGAGAAGCTGGCTTCCCCATTGACTCGCTTGTCAAGGAAGGGGAAATCACATGGCCTTAGGACACAGCGACGGTCATAAATAGGAAACAGTTGCCAAGGGTCTGATTTTTGATCACATGATCATGGTGACGCTGCAAAGGTTGTAAGTGACTTATGACCATTTTTGGTCATAAGTCACATTTTTCAGTGCCATTATAACTTTGAACAATGACTAAACTAAAGGTTGTAAGTCGAGGACTAAATGTATAAGAAAAATCACATCTAATGAGACAAAGATGCCCAAGTCATCCTCATTCATTCTTTTTTATCCAATCTTAATTACCATATTTTTCGGACTATAAGATGCACCGGAGTATCAGACGCACCAAGATTTTGAAGAGGTAAAATTTAAAAAAATGTTTTTCCACTCTGCAACCTCCCAAACCCACTACAAACCTCATTTTTTGTGAAAAACGGGGCATGCAGAGAGTTTGAGAGGCCTGCAAAGTGCTCCTGGGGGATGGGGAGGCCAAAAACGAGCAAAAAAAAGGCCCGTTTTTTTGTGAAAATGGGCTTGGTTTTTTTGCCAAAAAGGGGGCATGCTTAGCCTTTAGGAGGCTTGTAGAGTGCTCCTAGGGGCTGGGGAGGGGGCAAAAATGACCCCAAAATGGTCCATATTTCGCTCGTTCTTGCCCTCCCCAGCCCCAGGAGCACTTTGCAGGCCTCCCAAACCTTTTGTACTTTCATTTTTGTGAAGGGGCGGGGTTTCAGGAGGTCATAAATGCTGTATTCAGTGTATAAGATGCACCCAGATTTTCACCCTCTTTTTTGGGGAGGGGAGGTGTGTCCTATATTCTGAAAAATATGGGTTTTTTTTTTTTATAAATAACTCAAGATGGTAAACATTCCTAAATGCTCTTTCTCCTCCTATTTTCCACACAACTACCCCATGAGGGAGGCTGGGCTGAGAGAGAGTGACTGATCTAAAAGTGTCTCAACTACTTTTCATTCTTGAGATGCAACTGTCTCCTGGTAACTAGCCCAAAGTCAGCCCGCCAGCTTGGGTGCCTAAGACAAGACTAGAACTCACCGTCTCCTGGTTTCTAGCCTGGTGCCTAAGTCACTAGACCAAACTAGCTTTCTAATGTTCTACTTCTAGAAAATAAACATCAGTTTAACTTCCTGCAGTTACTAGGTGCTACTTGACGTTTCTGATTAACTTCACTTTTTAATTAAACATTTTCTGCTTTACGTTTCCTCAATTTTTAGTAGCACGGAGGATAAAGCTGTCAGTTTGCACTGAACTCAGACGATTCTTGAGGCTTATTCTGTGCCTGGCCCCGATATGTCATCTGCTTGTCCTCTTCATTTGCCCCATAGCCTCTTATGGCAAAATCTCACTCTGGGATTGAGGATCTTCAGCCTTCGGAAGGTGTCAGTGGCCTCCCGAATGACTAAATGAAAGCTGAGCATGAAATTAGGGATAGACATTTAAAATTAAAAACAGACAGTGGGGGACTGCCAGTCGACTGTTCATTTTGCTGTCATTCCCCACCAGACAATGGCGTCATTCCCCACCCACCGCCATCCCAGCATGGCTTTTTCGGCAGCTTCCAAAAGGAGTCTTCCGGCAGTGGCCACTCTGGGTGTACGATCTATGGTTGTACGCTCTGCTGGCAGCTGGCCCAAAACCATAGAGCATACACCCAGAGCGGCCACTGCCGGAAGACTCGGTTTGGAAGCCGCCAAAAAAGCCATGCTGGGATTGAATTGAATTGAATTTATTATATTTCTATGCCGCCCTTTTCCCCGAGGGGACTCAGGGCAGCTCACAACTCAAGTCAGGCGGGTAGAGGATACAAATAGGGCAAAAAAGACATGGCGGTGTTGGTGGTGGCGGCGGCAGCGGAGGTGCTCTGGCTCTGCAGGGAGAGCTGGGCCAGGGCATCGTGAGGCTGGGAGGCCCACAAGTGGGAGCCGAACAGCCGCTCGCGCAACCCCCCTCTCCAGCTATGCAGAGCACCATTCACTGGCATTTTGAAGCCCCCAAGCCACAGGAGCCGGGCGGCGGCAAACAGGCGTTCACCCGGCTTGGCGATACCCCTAGGTCAGTGAATGGCGCTGTGCCTGGCTGGAAAGGGGGTTTGCCGGGTGGCTGCTCGTGAGTGTGGTCACTTCATGGCTGTTGTGTTGTGCTGCTGTGACAATGCAATACAGCCATTCGCCCATGAGACTGTGCCCGGCTCTTTGGGAGTCTGCTCGCAAGAGAGTAGCCACCTGGCAACCCCAAAACAATAAACCTTCCCCTCATAATAAGACCCAAGCCATATTTTGTGGGTAAAAAGAAAATAAGACTCTCTCTTATTTTAGGGGAAACACGGTAGTGGTTCAATACAGGTAGTCCTCAATTTACGTTCACAACTGAGCTCAAAATTTCCATTGCTAAGCAAAATAGTTATTAAGTGAAAGAAGATCCATTTTATCACATTTCTTGCTATGTTTGCTAAGTGAATCACTACAGTCAAGCTTGGTGGGTGTGGCATGGGAAAGACATTGCAAAATCCCCATTCCCTCCCGATAAGCTGGGACTCGGGAGGCAGAGAATAGATGGGGCGGGGCCAGCCAGAAGTGGTATTTACCAGTTCTCCGATCTATTCAAAATTTCCACTACTGGTTCTCCAGAACTGGCCAGAACCTGCTGAACACCACTTCTGATCTTAAACTTGCTGATCCTGAGCAATGCTGGCCTGAGAGAATTGTTGAGTCCTGTACATTTTCTGTGCCATGAATCACCCGTTCTTTTACTTATGTTCTTGCTGTGGAAAGATAACAGCCAAAGGGCAGATAGAGAACACTAAAAGGATTCTTAATGCTGCCGTAGTTCTGTGCGGCATAATGTAATTTCATTTCAGACTGATGGAAGACAGGACGACACAGCTCCTGGCATGTGACTCTCTGTTTATTCAATCCTTCATGCTCAAATGGACCATTTGTCATACAGCAGGCAGGCAGCTTTGGGGTAGAATATTGTTCTGCAACGCCACTGAATGAGAAAAAGAGAGAAAGAGAGCTGGCGTTTCTTTTTTTCCACTGAACCTTTCTTGACCAGGCCCCAGGGGTTTCTCAAGGATGCCTTTGTCCCAATCACCGCAGTCCTGGGCACTCTTATCTAAGAACACACTTCCTTGCACAACCAGATCCCAATTCAAGGGATTCAGATGGCACGCTGTTAGGCCTGGAGCAGGGAAGGCAACGCCCGTGAAACTGAGGTTGGAAGTGACAGCACTGAATAGTAGCTAAACCACAGAAAAATAGGCCTTTGCATGGTGGGCCCTTAGTCCTCTCTGAGCTTTGTTGTTTTCTTGCAGACATTTCATTACCCAACTAGGCAACATCAACAGTGATGGGGGACAAATGCTTCTACTGATGTTATCTAAATGGGTCATGATATGTCAGCAAGGGATATCACATCTGCATTGGGCTAGTGTGGTGGATTGTAGTCTATTCCACGGATGTCAAACTTGCCACATCATGTTGCTGTCATGTGATGTTTTCCAATGTTTTTCCCATTCACGGAGCTGGGCATGGCATGCACGTGATGCCTCCAGCCCGCGGGTCACCAATTTGACGCCCTTGATCTATTCCTTCAACATATCAGTACAACCTCAAAAATGATCCTCATTCCCCATAGGCCCTAGGGTAAGGTGACCAGATGTCCTGCTTTTGGCGGGACAGTCACGATTTTTCAAAATTTGTCCCGTGTCCCGCGGCGTGTTCAAAGTGTCCTGATTTCCCAAAAGAAAGAAAAGACGCCGAATCATCAATTTTAAAAAGGACACTGTTAAAAAAAAGGTTTTATTTCTCTGAAGTGTTGTTCCCAATGTGGCCTTTAGAGGGCAGTGATTTCTCTCCCTCCGCTCGGCTCGCTCACAGTGCCCGACGAGGGGTGAGGCTTTCTCCCCTCCTGTGAGTGCGTGCACCGACGCATGACGTTTTTGCGACAGCTGTCCGGTGGCCTCGGGCAGAGGGGCTTTCCGGCGGCGGCAGCGTGGCGAGGAGGAGGCTTGCTCATCGGAAGCTCCTCAAAAGCACGGTGGAGGAGGCAGCCCCGGCGGCAGGGGTAACATTTCATGGTTTACAGCCCTCTTTTTTTTTTTTTTACAGCTCAGGTGCTCTGAGCCCCCCCCCCCCCCCTGGTCAATGGTGTCCCGCTTTACTCATCTTAAAATCTGGTCACTTTACCCTAGGGCCGTGATGGTTAACCTTTTTGGTGCCGAGTGCCCAAAATGCATGAGCACACGAATGAACATGCATGTGCCTCAATCCCCAATACAATATGACCACCAAGCCACACCCTCAGAACCAGTAGGGAAAATTTTTGAATTTCACCAATGGTTTTAAGTCAAGAATTATCTACATCGGTGGTAGTCAATCTGGTCCCTACTGCCCACTAGTGGGCGTTCCAGCTTTCATGGTGGGCGGTAGGTGTTTGCTGTAACTCTGCTTTATAAATTTTATAAAGTAAAGTTACTTCCCTACTTTATAAATCACCCTTACAGCGGAATCGGTGGGCTGTTAGAAAATTTTACTACTAACAGAGATAAAAAAGTGGACGGTAGGTATAAAAAGGTTGACTACCCCTGATCTACACTCAAAAGCTGAGGACAGCATCTTTTCTATCAGGCAAATAAAAGTTAACAGCGCCTCCTTGTGCCTGGACAATTTGACAGTCATTTTATACCTGCTCCTCTAAACAGCTGGAATCTTCTCAATTGCCTAAAATGGGTTTAGAAAGAGATTTCTTTAACAGATTAACAGAGTTAGAAGGGAACTTATAGATCATCTAGTCCAGCCCCCCTCTCCCTTAACTCCTGCTCTTTAACTACTGGGGAATGCTCTGTAGTTGCATCCCTTGAGGAAAGTTTTGAGGATGACTTATTTTTTTAAATGATATATCTTCTATAAAAAGGGGAAAAAAGCCTCCTTCAATGGAGCTTGACTTCTGCTGATTTATGGACACATCCAGGATTCTTGGCAATAAGAGAGAAGGAGTTTGCTGCATCCTGTGTTGATATTGGAATTATAAACAAGTCTTGCATTTTTTAAAAATAGGAAACTAGGCTAGAGGTATGATGTAGCTGCAGTTTGATGTAGCAGTGCTGGCCTGTAAACCAGGAGATGGTGAGTTCTAGTCCCACCTTAGTAGGGAAAGGCGGCTGTATAAATTTGGGCCAATCATCAGGAGACTGTGAGTTCTAGTCCCATCTTAGCCATGAAAGTCAACTGTGCGATCTTGGAATTCTCACCATTTCACAGAATTATTGTTGTGGGGATAATAGGAGGATGGAGGAATATAGCAATAGCAGTTAGACTTATATACCGCTTTATAGGGCTTTCAGCCCTCTCTAAGCTGTTTACAGAGTCAGCATATTGCCCCCAACAACAATCCGGGTCCTCATTTTACCCACCTCGGAAGGATGGAAGGCTGAGTCAACCCTGAGCCGGTGAGATTTGAACAGCTGAACTGCAGAACTGCAGTCAGCTGAAGTAGCCTGCAGTGCTACATTTAACCACTGCGCCACCTCGGCTCTTACCCTGTTTCCCCAAAATAAGACCCAATCAGAAAATAAACCCTAGTATCAATTCCTAAAGTTGTCATGGTGAGGGGGTAGGAGCGCATTCCATGCAAACTTTCAGCTAGAGTTGGATCTCAGATTACTGCAGCAGGCTTGGGAGGGGCGCACCTCATTGGGGAATATGATTTATGACACAGACTGAGGGGATGGAAGGAACAAGGGTAAAGTTCAGCTATAATTCAAACAAAACTCAGATCTGACTGCGTAAAGGCCTTGCCTAATGATGCTCCTAATAAATTACTGGTTTTGTATTGAAACCTGGCTCGACACTCATGAATCAATTATGGAACTTTTAGGAAACCTGACACCTAGCATGATTTTTCAGGATGCTTGTAATATAAACCCTATCCCCAAAATAAGCCTCAGTTAAGATCATCAGCCAGACAGAAGCAATTAGTACTGTTCCCCCCCAAATAAGACCTAACAGAAAATAAGCCCTAATGCATATTTTGGAGCAAAAAAATAATATAAGGCCTGGTGTTATTTTTGGGGAAACACAGCATGTATATTTGCCACCTTGGATTATAAGGCAGGATTTTAAAAAATCCAATATATAAATGGAAGTATGGAACCTAATGGAATTTTTATATTTTTTTTAGTGGTGGGTCCCTGCATGTAAGTCTTGGAAATGAAACAGCCATTTCTCAACCCTGTCTGTTGCCTGGATGAGTCAGTCTGTTCCTCAACTGTTTCAGCCAGTGGGAAAGTATACCTCGAAAACAAAAAAGGATAAAACTGTGCAGAGTCTCCTCAGTGCATACAAGCCTCATGGCTTCACTTCTGTCTCACAGCAATGAAGGAGACAGCTGTTCTTACTGCTGACTTCCCACATGCTTTTTGGTTAATTGCCATCAATAATTCCCAGGCGTGAAAGCGATCAAGCTTTGCACAAAGACATTAAAGTCTCAGTCTTATTATTGCTGTTGTTACTATTATTCATTGTCACAGGGCATTCAATCCCTAAATAGTATCCGAAGGTTCGATCTGTTTTATCGCACACCAACGGGGATGTAGGAAGTGATTGCTGTTTTCGCAGACCAAGCTAGAGCGGATGAGAAAACATAATTAGGCTTTGGCCTCAGTTACTGAGAAATAATCGTTTATCCTGTATGTACTGGGATGCTCAGCAACCATGGTACTTCACACAGAGAAAAAAACCCGAATCACGATGCTAAAATCTTTGTTTCTCATTCTAATTTCTAGCAGACAAACCAGAGGTAGATTGCTACCAGTTCGCACTGGTTCGGGGGAACTGGTAGTGAAAATTGCGATTGGGTTGCCAAACTGGTAGGGTTGGCTGGCTGGCCACGCCCCTGGTTCCCCGGTCTCTGGCATTTTTTTTACTCCTTTTTAAATGTTCTGCGCATGTGCAGAACATTTTTAGCAACTGCGCATAGTGTGTGCAAAACGGTGTGTACAGCGAATCAGCAGTAACGCCGGGAGCAACCCATTCCTGAGACGAACTAATCTCCTGGAAATGGGAGCTAAAAAGCATAAAGGCATCAGTATCGTGACAGCCGGATTTCTGTTTGGATTTGCATAAGCTTAGCAGAAAGGTCCCTGGGAAATCACTCGACGGAAGACCACAAGGAAATCCTGGGATTATAGGCTAATTTGTGAAATTAAAAAAGTCAAACATCCAGAAGCAGAAATTGAGCCAAATCAGTTTGCAATTTGGTCAGGTCAGCTTGTATCTGCTTCAAAACTTATTCAGAAATTCTCTGGGTGTCTCGTAAGCACAGCAATTCATTTTGCTTTTATTAACTGAATATCCAAAATGCTTAAGAAAAATAAACAATGCAGAACTTTGCAAGGAAAGGAGAAACAAACAACTGTCAGCTTATGGTTGACTCCTATCGACTTGACATCTGTAGCATAACATCTATTGCTCAGAGTTACTTCTCAATTCTACTACAGGTAGCCCTTGACTTATTATCCTTTTAACACAGGTTCAAAATTACAACATTTCTGGGAAAAGTGATTTGCAACCAGTTCTTGCACTGTTACAGCATCCCTGAAGTTATGCGATCAAAGTTTAAGCACTTGGCAACTTGCATGTATTCACAATGAATGCATGTACAACAGATGTGATGCATTTAATGACCGCATCACTCCCCAATGGATGTTCAGGTCCCAATTGTGATTGGAAGTCAAGGACTTCTATAAAAAAGTGCCATATACAGTATTTCTGTCTGGAGGACAGATAAGGTCTTGGCAATGGCTAGAAAAGACAAAAAAAATGCAACCCATCAGAGGTAGTATTCAGCCGGTTCTGACCGGTTATGGCGAACCGGTAGCAGAAATTTTGAGGAGAACCAGCAAATACCACCACTGGCTGGCCCCGCCCCCAATCTATTTGCTGCCTCCCGAGTTCCAGCTGATCAGCTGGGGCTTTTTCTGTTGCCCTGCACAGGAGAACGGAGTTGGAAAGCAGGTTAGTGAGATGGGGAGGGAATAGGAACTTTGCAGTAACCTTCCCCAGGAGTGGGGAGGGAATGGGCATAGCTGGGTTTCTGCTGAACAATCGGCTGAACCGGTAGTGGAAGTCCAGCCTGGGTCACAGAACCGGCAGCGGTCCAGGCCTGACACCCTCCCGAACCGGTTCCCTTGCCACTGCTGGGCTGCCGCCATTTTGGATTTTAGCAACTGCGCATGCGCAGTTCAATTTAAATTGTTCTGTGTATCCGCGCAGAATAATTTATACTGAGCAGTGCGCACATTGCGTGTGATTGTGAACCGGTAGTAAAACTGGCAACAACCCACCCCTGGAATGGGGATTTTGCGGTATTTTCCCCCTGCCACGCCCACCAAGCCACACCCACAGAATCTGTATTTTAAAAATTGAATCCCACCACTTCAACCCCTCCAATGCCTTTAAGCGCTAAGAAATCTCCACTTATTTCTAATACATAAATAAACAAACAAACCCCTGGGATTATACTCTTTCTGAAATTCCCAGTAGATAATCATCAATCCACTGCATAATTTAGCATCCATTCTAAAAAGGAGCAAAAAACATAAAGCTTCCAAGATAACACAAAAACGAAACCAGCAATGGAAAAAAGTGTCTCCGTCCAGCTGCATGTTGTCACAATATCATCCTCTGTCTCATGGTCAATACTTGGTCAATGTGTCCTTCGGGCCTCAGGAACCCAAAACAAAAGGAAAAAGGAAATATTCACAGAGAAATCCATCACAGATTTCTCTTCCAGCAAAGATCAAGAGCCCCAACAAGATGGAATTCATCACAGCACAAGATAAATCATTTCCCTAGAAGGAAGCTTGAAGATTTATTTAGTTCATTAGTTCAACCCTGGATATTCATTTATGAGTTCAGGATCTGTAGAAACATCCTCAAATGGGCTAAATAAAATTACCCATCCATTAGAAAGGAAATAATACAATCAGAAGCAGATTCCAATGAATGGAGATGATATATTAACCTTTAATGTATTTGAATTGGAAATCTGCTTTCCTACTGATTATTATAGTCTCAGCTTAACAGACAGTTGGAATGCTTTTCTGAATAGCATCTTTAAAAACACCCCCCCCAGCCCTCCCCAAAAGGCTTTAGTCACTTCTGAGGATAAACTTAGACCTTTAAATAGTAGCTACTACCCTATAAAACCCTTTCTCCAGAGCCTGTCTGTTTACTAAATGGGTTTAAAGTTTTTTTCCGACGCATATCTATTTTGGATCATTTTTCAAAATTCCACCCTACCTATTGGATTCAAAACATCCAACCCATCACCTCTTTCCAGCACCACAGCCCTGTTAAATTATTTCTGGAATCTTAAAAGCAGAAATCGATCGGTTTCCAGCTCCGTGTAACAGTAACAGGGTTGGAAGGGATCTTGGAGATCATCTAGTCCAACCCCCTGCTCACGCAGGAGACCTGTACTAGGGATTCGAACCACCAAACTGCCGATCTTTCTGATTGACAAGCTCAGTGCCTTAGCCACTGAGCCACACAGTCAGTGTTTGTGTGTGTGTGTGTTTTGACACAATTCCTGATTGCACTAGCCAGCATAGTCAAGATTCTGGGAGTTGTAATTCGCCCGTATTTAGGAAGCCTCGATTTCCTCCTCCTCTTTTTACACACACTTCCAAGACTGACAGATATAAGAAAACAAAGATAATACTTGGATCATTCAAAATTCCTGATGCCTCCAGCCAGTTCTGTCTAGCATTGCTGAAGGTCCAAAAAATCAATGTGCCACTTATTATGTTTATCATTATTTTGTTGTTTTACATTACACTGAGAGATTCTGCACTAGAAACGAATTCCTCATGGGTCTAATCATGCTTAGCCAAATGAAGTATTCAATTCAATTCACGAACAAAAACTTCCGAGACCATCAGAAGTCTTATATTGGGCTAGCATAGCTTTCTCTTTTCCTCCTTATGCCATCGGCAGAACATATTTTTTGAGAAGAACTGCTTGTGCTGGATTACGGATGTTCAGGTACTATCAGTCTGCATCCAACAGAGTTCACAGATGGCTGGGGAAGCTTCTGAGCAGAACAAATTGGAAAAAAAAGTCGTATCCTGTCACTTTCCTCCATTATGCATCTCTGTGTGTGTGCACGGACATAATTTCCATTTCAAAAGCAAACAAAAACTACCTTCCCTTCCCCGCGGTGTTCTAATTTCACCCACGCATGACAAATGTTGCCATAATGAATTGAAGGAAGCCACTTTTTTTTTTAATGGTGCCCAGAAATAAATTTTTCTACATAAAATCTCCCCCCAACTCCAATTGCCAAACTTTAGATTCTTCCTTCAGGTCCTAATAAAATATTTGCTGACTTCAATGCCTGGTGTTCCCCCCCCCCCCCGTTTATCTCAAGCAAAAAGAGAGAACCTCTTTTAAATTCAGTTTGACACCAGTTATCTACATGGACATTTATTTATTATTTTCATTGCCATAGTATAAAAAGTGGCTTATCCCTATCTTTTGGGATCTTTAATTTTATTTCCTAATCTAAATTGGAAATGTGGATTTCGTACTGGTGCAGTTCAGCTTTTTTGCTATCAGCCTAGATCTGTGATAGTGAACCTATGGCATCCGTGGCCACAGGTTGCATACGGAACCCTCTGTTCCACTGCGCATGTGCACATGCCTCCCGCTGGCCAGCTGTTTTTTGGGACTTTGTCGTGCATGCGGGAGATGTGCGCGCATATGCAGGGGCAGGGGTTGTGTGCACATGTGTGGGGGGGCCAGGGAGGACATGCATGCATGTGCAGGAAGGTCACATGGGGGGGCGTGCCCCCTGTGCCCCATTTTTGGTCCCAGGAGGCTTCAGGGAGGCCTGCTAGACTCAAAATGGAGCGCAGGGGGCTTCCACTCATGTGGGGGGGAACACGAGGGCGTCAAGTGTGCATGCACGTGGGGGTGGGGTGCATTGCATTATGGGTGTGAGCATGCATGCATGCGCTGTTGTGCATGGGCATGATTTCAGCACAAGGACAAAATCACTGGCCTAGATCATTTAGGTGCTGCCACCTGCTGTTCATGTGCAGCCTCTAAATGAAGAATCAGCATTTAGGTACCAGCTTGGACAGCTCCTGATTTATAATCTTCTGGTGTTTTTAAGTCAAGGGTGTTATCAGAACTTGGGACAAGAGATCCATAAAGCTATATTCCCACCCCTCCAAAGTCCAGGATGCAGTCTATAAACCAGGATTAAACCAAAATATATTGTGCCATTTGCATGCCAAATCATAGGTAACTCCATTTTCTGCAGTGTTGCTTCTTATATGTCAGTGTTCCTCTACCTTAGCATTTTTAAGAGGTTTGGACTTCAGTAGCTGGTGGAGAATTGAAATCCACACCTCTTAAAGATGCTAAGGTTGAGGAACACAGCCAGATGCAAAACAGCTTCAAATTAACCTGCAGCATAGCAAGGTAAGAAAAAGTTTATCTGCCTGGCTCCAATGAATTAAGGGAAATAAGCTACATTTGCTCCACAGACTTGGTTTTCATTAAGGAAATCCAGCATGGTTTGTGGCAAGCATCAGAATCCCCTCAGAATGTATCCTGCTTCTTTTTAAAAGCCACATTGATCTCGTGGCATCATCCGTGATTTTAAAAAAAAAGGAATAGCAGAACAAGAACATCTGTCCTGACCCAATGAAGTGAGTTTTAAAGCTTTTCAAATAATTTAGATTTATCTGCAGGCAGTCTTTCTCCAAATTCCTACCTTAATTTCACTGCTGTCTCTCAGAAATGGTGCTAAACACCGAAGAACACAGTGGAAAACATAGGACTAAAATTAAATATAAAGAAGGCCAAACTAAGGACATCGGGTAGAACAGGGGTTCAAACTCGATTTCATTGGGTTATGTTTGACCTCGGGGAACCAGGGGGAGGGACCAGAGCCAGCATGACCAGCTCAACGTCATTCCTGTTGGGGGTACTTGTGGTGGCCCAAATGCTCGGCCAGCGAAAACAGGATCCTGAGCTCCGTTTTCGGCTGCCACGGCCTCCTGCAACCCTCTGCCAGTGAAAACAGAGCTCCATTTTCTCACTGGCAGAGGGATGTAGGAGGCCGTGGCAGCCGAAAATGGAGTTTGGGATCCTGTCTTCGCTGGCAGACGCACCGCGGGCCAATCCCTCGCTGTTTCCAGGGTGGCTCCATGGGTCACATCTAAGTACCCCGCAGTACAGATCTGACCCCCCCCCCCCGGGCCTTGAGATTGACACCCCTGGGCTAGAACAATCAGCCTTAGAATAGAGAGTGAAGACACTAAAGTCCTGAGTATCTTCTGCCTTGTAGAATCAACCACCAACAATAAAGGAACAAAAGGTTAAGAAATATGCCACTGACCAGTATCTGGTAGAGGGCCATGAAGAGCTTGGAAAAAAAATATTCAGATCCCATGATGTGTCTACATCTACAAAAATAAGAATCGTACAAGCCACGGGTATTCCCCGCAACACTCTCTGGAAATGGAAATTGGACTCTGAAGAAGCAAGATAATACCTTTGATATTGGTGTGGGAGAAAACTTTTGAGATGGCTGGCTGGGGAATTCTGAGCGATGAAGTCACCTATCTTGCCCGGATTTCGAAACATGGCCAGCTTATTTCTATTGGCTTGCTTAACCATAGCTGTTTGATCCAGTGCCCCCACCCAGACAACCAGGTTCAAACCCGGGGTTTCCTACTCTTCCCCTCTCCTGTCCCTTCAATTATCATCCTTTTTTTTCAAGAAGAAAAGAAGAATTCCAGGCACTCACTCCAATGAAGCAAGTCCACAAAGAAATGGAAAAAGTAATATAAGGTCTGTAATTAAAATACCCACCCAGAATGGCCAAGGGGGAGAGAAAGTTGAAGTAATGCCATTTTAAAAAAACAAAACACTATTAGAGCAAGTTCTCCAAACTTGAGTAAAAGTTGAAGGAGACATATCTGAGCATCAATCACCATGGGGGGGGGGGGGAGAGACAAAACCCCCAAAGGTGAGGTGTGCTTTTGGGTACAGAAACGTCTGTCATAGCTGTACAAGGCCAACCTCAGCAAGCCTGTCTTCTCCAAAACCCTGGTTTCCCTAGAGCACCCCAACATTAGGACAGAAGGATGCTGGTTTGTCCTCCATGTAGTTTTAGCCTGCCCCAAATTTGCAGCCACCGCTGAGTTTGCCGGCAAATTTTGCTTAGCCATGAAGTTCCATACTGCCTTATTCTGCGCGAATGTTTGAAAGTCAAATTCTCAGACTCCCAACTGACCCAAACGTTAAGATTGCTAGGTAGATATTTCTCAGACTAGCAACTCGCTGGGAATCTCCGGCAGCTTCTGCTCAGCTGAGCGAGGCGAGCGAGGCGAACGCCGCTGCAGAGAACAGATGGTTAAAAGAACATCCAGTCTTATACAGACGGTACCCCGCGCTCCCTCTCTCTCTTTGCTTCTCCCCATAGCTCCCCTGTCAGACCTTTTGCTCTAGTTGTAAAAAAAAGGGGAGGGGGAGTTGTGGGAGGCAAACAAGCAGGGCAAGACCACGATGCCTGCAACCTTTCATTTTCTGTAATTAAGGAAAGCGTCACCGTGCCGGTTAGGCGTGTAACCCAAACAACAGCCATCCACTTCATCAAAACACACAGGGATTACTACCCCTTTCCCACGTCTGATCTCTCTCGCTCGCTCGCTCGCTTGCTCAAAACCCCTTATTCTAAAATATAGATGTCTCCCCTGACACAGGCTATTTGCCTGCTTTTCCTACGGCAGGAAAACATAATACCGATGACTCATGCATTACTTACGATTCAGAAAAATCCTGCACCTTGGGTTGAAATAGCCACAGAAATGCACTTAAGGGAAAATTATAATAATAATAATAATCTTTGGGGATGAGGGTGGCTGAGGATGGGGTAAACTAGAGGGAAGGGGGGGAAATCAAAATGCTTTCAAGTCCAGGAAGTGACGATGCTGCTCCCCCAACAGATGAGAACCGGTGTCTGGGTGTCCTCTGAATCCCCCAGGAGAGAAATCCGTCTGATGCCAGGGCATACCGATGGGAAGCGAGAGGAGTTCAGTGGGCACAAAGCTGCAACTGAGCCTGCTTCGATATGCTCAGGAACATCCTGCAGGCTCCTCTTTTTAACTTTAGAAAGAGAAGGGAATGGGAATCACCCCGAGAGAAAGGATAGCCGCCCTCCAGATGCGTGAAAGGCTCCCAGTCCAACAAGAGAGGCTGAAGGATGGAGGTGGGAGCACATTATTCCTCCTGCATCAAAGTTACTGGGGTAGGGAAAAGCAGAGTGTAAAGTGTGGGGGGAATTAAGAAGAGCGCTCTACTTTAAGAGATTTGTGTTAGAAGCCTGGTTGATGCTGTTTTTAAATAGTTGGAAGGAGACTTTGTTTTCCCGATGACACCAAAGCAAGATATGTTTATCGATGCAAACGGGATCAATTCAGCAAAATCACCACTGCTACATTAAGGAGAATCTATTGGTCTCGTGGCTTTGCTGTCGATTGAAGTTTAAGGAGAGACATGGGTTTTCTTCCTGTGTCCCTGGCAGAAAATGAGTGCCCGTTTATTTTTATTTTTTTACTGAAGTGTTTATTCATAAACTGCTTTTATCATTTTTCTAAATAACTCAAGGTAGTGAATAGGCATCGTATTCTTTCTTCCTCCTGTTTTCTGTGAAAGGGGCTGGGCTGAGAGAAAGTCACCCAACCAGTTAAAGTAGAACTAGAACTCACTGTCAGGACTAGAACTCACTGTCACCTAGTGATGGACCCTAAGTCATTCAGTTGGCTTTTCAATGCCTTAAGACAGGACTAAAACTCACCATCTCCTTGTGATTGGCCCAAAATTATCTAGCTAGTTTTCATGCCTAAAGTGGGACTAGAACTCACATTCTCCTGGTGATTGGCCCAAAGTTATCCGGCTGTCTCTCATGCCTAAGCCGGGACTAGAGTTCATTGTCTTCTGGTGATTGGCCCCAAATCACCCAGCTAGCTCTCATGCCTAAGGTGGGACTAGAACTCAGTCTCCTGGTGATTGGCCCAAAGTTATCCATCTGTCTCTCATGCCTAAGGCGGGACTAGAGTTCATTGTCTTCTGGTAATTGGCCCCAAATCACCCAGCTAGCTCTCATGCCTAAAGTGGGACTAGAACTCACAGTCTCCTGGTGATTGGCCCAAAGTTATCCAGCTGTCTCTCATGCCTAAGACGGGACTAGAGTTCATCGTCTTCTGGTGATTGGCCCCAAATCACCCAGCTAGCTCTCATGCCTAAGGCGGGACTAGAGTTCATCGTCTCCCATTGAGTGGCCTCAAATCACCCCTAGTTGGCTTTCATGCCTAAAGTGAGATTACAACTCACCATCTCCTGATTTCTAGGTAAGCACCATAACCAGCAGACCAAACTGGCTCATGTCCATGTCTTGGTGAATTTAACATGGTGGTTCTTTCCCTAGACACTGTCTCCAAAAGCCCCAATGGCACCAATCAAGTAACAGAAACTGCAGATGATCGAAAGGCTGAAACTGGAGTTCTGGTCTTGCAATCAGTGACATCTTCCAACTGTAATTCTGCCCCCATGTTATGGATGACTTGGTCTTTCCTGCACACATCAGGGTTATGTGGTCGTGCATGGGTTACGGCTGTGCTTATTACATTCTTCCTAGCTGCTGTATTTTTTTCCCAACTCCCAATTTTTCTCCAAGCACAATTACTTTAAAAACGGACAGAAATATCCACTGTGCAGTAATTACGGTGCTTGTCACCATGGATAAGTTTGGGGCGGGGGTGGGTTTCGCTCGTGGGCATGCCGGGTGTGCTTGATGTGTGCATGCGCAGTGCAACAAAAATTTCTCTGTGCATGCACAGAAGCAAAAAAACAAGATGGCGGCATCTACGGTTGCCGCCCAGAGAACCAGTTCAGGGGATGTGGCAGGCCTGAATCGCTACCGGTTCCAACAACCCAGGCCGCCAAATCACTGGTTCAGCTGAACCAGTCCGAATCGGTAGGAACCCACCACTGGTTTGGGGCTTTCTCCATTTTATTTTGGTTCATTTTTCATCCCTCCTGATAAAAACCAAGCTAACCAAAGAGGAAGTGTGCCTAGAGAGAACGTTTCTCTTTCACAGTAACTATCTAGGACTTTCTGTACATGACCTTCTATTCTATGGTTCCATGATAGGCTTTTGCTTTGATCTCAGGAGAGTTCAGTTAGCAACAAAAGGATAACCACATGGATTGTTTAGCCACATAGATAACAATTCCCACGATGTGGCTGAGTGTGTGAACTTAGATTAACCTAGGGTTTTTCTAATTTTGCAATTTTAAGATGTGTGGATTTCAACTCCCCGAATTCCTCAGTCAGCATGAGGCTAAACTATTGGACTGGCATCAAGGAGATTCTGGTTCAATTCCAACCATAGCTACAAAAACTGGATGATTTGAGGCAGACCCTTTGAGCCCAACCTACATCTCCAAATTATCATATTTCCCCCAAAATAAGATAGGATCTTATTTTCTTTTGACCCCTGAAATAAGCATTTGGCATTTACAGGGAGGTCTTTCTATTTTTGAGGTGAAGGAGACAGCGAGCGTACTCACATCACGGTTGCTGCTGTGTTGCAATATTTTCAGGGAGGGCTTATTTTCGGGGGAGAGTTTATTTTAGCGCATGTGCTCAAAACCGTGATTAGGCTTATTATCTGGGGAGGTCTTATTTTCGGCAAAACAGGTTATTGTGGGGAAAATGGGAAAGGGGGAGTATGATTTAAGCTTCTGGAGGAAAAGTGGGATTAGATACCTAATAAATAAGGGATCCAGAGTGGAATGATGGCCAAAATGTGGACCAGAGGAAAGAAGACACAGATTCTAGGCTATCCCCAGCTACATAAATTCCCCTGGATTGCTTTCAGCCAGTGATTCGTTCTCATATCAAACCTACCTCACAGGGTTATTGTTATTGGGAGGAAATGGGAGGAGACCTTATTGCCTTCAGCTCTTTAAAAAAAAAGGTGGATCTTGCAAATCTATTAGACCTTAATTTCTTTTTCATTCATCTACTAGAATGAAAAACTTATAGTAATTTACAAAAAAAAACCCGTAAGCAACTTTTTCATAGTGATAGAGGAAAAGCCACCTTTATAAATGAAAAGACTATTAATGGAGCTTATTTTTACATTTTGACAACTCAAAACTCTGCTGCTGATGCTTATAATGATGCTTCGGCTAAACCACAATTTCCTACTCGCTGCAGCAAATGAAAATTCAATATTTTTTTTTTCAGTATTGGGTTTC
The DNA here is from genome assembly GCF_009769535.1 of Thamnophis elegans. NCBI lineage: Eukaryota > Metazoa > Chordata > Lepidosauria > Squamata > Natricidae > Thamnophis > Thamnophis elegans. The sequence goes on from NC_045558.1 coordinate 9,185,169, forward strand.
TAGCTTATTTGAATTGTGTATAATTTTGCACGGGCCTGCCAGAATTCTGATGAAATTGGGAGTAGAAATATTATTGTTTTGTTTTCTTCTTTCACGTATATAATTGATGCATTTTCAGGATTATGGTTTATTTTTTATGTTCAGCTTCAAGAATAGGCCACATATTACTGTAACAACTGATCCTTAAACTGGTATGTTCACATAAAAGCATATATCAGTGATGGCGAACCTTGCCATGCGTGCACATGGCATGACGGAAACCGGAAGACCAGGTGGCTGGCATCCACATGCCTATTTTTGGGGCATTTTTGGCTATTTTCAGGCTGTTTTCCAGTGCCCCTGGGCCCACAGCAGTGGTGGGATACGACTGGTACACCCGGTATGGGCGTACTGGTGTGCTGCTGGGGGCACCAGGTACCGTTCCAGTACAGTGCTCCGGAGGACCTGGCCACCCGCCCATCCTCCTTACAGGTATTTGAGCCAATCGGGGCTTCCACGCATGGAGCGTAGAGCAGCTGCACAATGCTCCGCCGAACAGCTGGAGCGTTACGGGCAGTAAGTACGCATGGACGCGATGTGCACATGTGCACGCGTGTGCATGTGGTGGACGCCCGGCCCCATTGCACCGTACTGGTTGCACCGGGATCCGGAACTCACCATTGGCCCACAGATGTGCGCGCCAGAAACCAGAAGAGCAGCTGGTGATGGTGCATGTGCCCACAGAGAGGGCTCTGTATGCCACCTCTGGCACACTGCCATAGGTTCGCCATCACGGGCATGTATAGTTTCTTTTGATATCATTCAAAGTCTTGCCCAAACTCTAAGGAAGTCTAACTCTCATGAACAGTCTAAGAAGCAACAAAAAAAACTGAAATTTTGCTGAAAACAAAAACATAATTTTGAAGCTTACCCTGAGAAGCACAATCTAATGAGGTTGTCCTTAACGTCTTTAATTCCCCAAAAGATTCAAATGATTAATAATTAATGCAGCTAATAGGCCCATTCAAAGGATCATATGACTGCAAATAGGATGTTCTTTCATATTACACGACAAATTAATATGGCCCCCCAAACATGACGAAAATTTTGGAAGTTTGGGAAAGATCTATCAGGAGATTCAATACAATACAATACAATAGCAGAGTTGGAAGGGACCTTGGAGGTCTTCTAGTCCAACCCCCTGCCTAGGCAGGAAACCCCATACCGTTCCAGACAAATGGCTAGCCAACATCTTCTTAAAGACTTGGGGCATTCAGAACTTCTGGAGGCAAGTTGTTCCACTGATTAATTGTTCTAACTGCCAGGAAATTTCTCCTCAGTTCTAAATTGCTTCTCTCCTTGATTAGTTTCCACCCATTGCTTCCTGTCCTGCCCTCAGGTACTTTGGAGAATAGCTTGACTCCTTCTTCTTTGGGGCAACCCCTGAGTAATTTGGTAATCAGCAGGATTTTATTTATTTATTTGTATCTTTATTATGGGACGGCAGACAATGAGGTGGCTGGCTAGAGTCAATGAAGCAGTAGGCATGAGCTTAAATGGACTCCAGAGGATGGTAGAGCACAGGAAGCCTTGGAAGAACGTTGTCCATAGGGTCATGATGGGTCAGATCTGACTTCGCAACTAACAACAAATATATATTTTTTCTAGAAATAACTCAAGGCAGCAAACATATCCAACACACAATTCCACCTATTTTCCCTCACATATAAATTACATCAGTTTCAAAAATTTACCTGCAGGAGATACAAGATCATTCAATCTCCTACTATTTACAGGCAGCATCAGATCAATTTGAAGAACATAATCCCCATTTTGTAGATCCCCATGACTGGCTCTACAAAGCAGTCATAAAAAAGGGAATTTTGAACCAGCCTAGCATCCTTGGAAATCTACCTACAGGATCTCCCAAGAACAGTCTCAATTCATCTGCAAGTTAACTTTTATTCTCTCCATCTAAGCCAAAATCTGGTCCAAACCAACTATATCACTGATACTTACATTTTGTTTGATTGCCTCTATTTATGCTATTTAGGCCAGTGAGACCTGCAAGGTGTCAGTGAGGATTAACAAGTTACTCAACATCTTCCAATAAATCGAATTGTCAAATCCTAAAAATCCATTGCTTTGAACGTGTTACTGAAGAAGAAGTGCTCCAAAAGAATTTCTCCTGCAAATTACATACAGCAGTGCAATTCACATACATTTACCGGTCCGATCCAGCTGAATACCATCTCTGATTACATAACATAATTGCATGTAGAAGACTCCAACTTGCAGGTCATATACCCTGTATAAAGAATAATCAAATTCCCAACATGGCAATGGGATGGAGCCCCCCACCCCCATCCCAATGCCAAGAGGATGCCCCCAAAATACATGGTGAAGAAAGTTCACAGACAACTTTAAAGACTTTAAACATCACACTGGATGTACACTGACATACTCACCCCAAACTGTAAATACTGGAGATCCTTTGCTCCCCAGTATGCTACATAACATAGGAGGATCTAATACTAATGCTAAAAAAAATCTAAGCCAAATGCTTTTAAGGCAGGTGATGCATTTTACAGCCTAAAATATATATCCCTTTAAGAGATCCTTAAAAGTTCTCTGCCAAGAGTTTTATGGAGTAGTAGATGCTTGCTTTCTTAAATTGGATGACGCTTCATCAGCATCATTGTCTTATCTTCCAAGGAGGTCATGACAATGAAGATAAAACTATATTTAAAAAACAACAACAGAAAAATAAGGATCATTGGTTTGAGACTTTGGGGTGATGTTTATAAGAAGAGGCTTCTTCCATGAAAATGCCTACCTCTCCTCTAATGAGAACAATTAAATCTCCTAATCAATCACCTCTAAGAACAGTGGTGGCGCAGTGGTCAGAATGCAGTATTGCAAGCTAACTCTGCCGACTGCCAGCAGTTCGATCCTAACGGGCTCAAGGTCGGCTCAGCCTTCCATCTTTCCGAGGTTGGTAAAATGAGGATTCAGATTGTTGTGGGCAATATGCTGACTCTGTAAACTGCTTAGAGAAGGCTGTAAAGAACTAAAGGACAGTATGTAAGTCTTAAGTGCTATTGTTAGTGCTATCTTGTCCAAAATGACATACCTCCTAAATTTCACTCAGTGCTTGCCCTGAATTTATTTGACATAGCAAGGAAGAAGCCAGAGCTGGATTAACTACTGACGTAAGAAGCACCAAGAGAAGAGTGGCACCCCATACTTTTCTTTCCTTGCTATCATTTTTTTTTCTTTTTTTTCCTTTTATTGCCATGTTCTACTTTAGTCGAATGTTTTTGTGTCAGTTATCCTTGACTTACAACCATTCATTTAGTAACCGTTCAAAGTGAAAAAAAAAGTGACTTATGACTGTTTTTCTCAATTGCAATCGATGCTGCCATCCCCATGGTCACGTCATCAAAATTTGGGCACTTGGCAACTGGCCCGTATTTATTTGCACTGTCCTGAAGTCAATGTAAATCACATTTGTAACCTTCCCAATTGGCTTCCAACAAATGAAGTCGAGGGAGAAATCCAGAATTTGCTTAATGACATGATTCACTGGCCAAAAAGGTCATAAAATGACATAAAACGTAACGATTGCAATGACCTAATGAACTGTAATTCTGGGATTGGCTATTGTCATAAATCAAGGACTATCTGTACTCAGGGAGGCGACTTTGTGTTGTTCCCTGCTTTGCTGCTTTCACCTTTCTCGCCTTCACTTCTTATTCCGTCTCTCCCCATTAGTTCTTCCAACCACAGTTTTCTCACATTTCGTTGTAAACTCTCTGGTCTGCCCCCACTACTACGCATGCAATTGGCACTAAATAGAATAAGGATAATCTATATATAATTCTTGATTTATGACCAAAATTGGGACCAGAATTTCCTTCGCTAAGCAATGTAATCACATGACCACACTCGATGTTACGACCTTCTTTTTTGCTGCAGTCGCTAAGCTAATCTGGCTTCCTCCGTTGACTTTGCTTGTCAGAAATCAGTGGGAAGGTCACAAACAGCAATCATGTGAACCTAGCAACTGTTGTAAATACATGCTAGTTTCCAAGCACCCAAATTTTGATCACACAATTGGGGGATACTATGACCAGTGGTGGGATTCAGATGGTTCGAGCCGGTTCAGGCGGACCAGTTGTTAAATTGCTGGCTGATCCCACCTCTTCCTACCTCACCCCTTCCAGGAGTCCCCATGCGCCTTGTTTTGGCTCCCAGGTAAGGGCAGGGAGACCTACTAGGCCCAATACGGTGCACGGAGGTAGGTGGCGCAGCTCCCCCTGTGGCTCATTTTTGCTCCCACGGGGGTGCAGGAGGCCGAGTGCTGCCTATCACTCCACCTGGCCATACCCACCATGGCCACACCCACCCAACCAGTCATTAGGGTAGAGAACTAGTTGTTAAATTATTCGAATCTCACTACTGGCTATGATGATAGTAAATAAGTAACTGTCAGTGTTCCAAATATCATGCAGAATTAAATCAGAGTCCAAGGCAGAGCTATCCACTGCGCCAAGGTGGCGCAGTGGTTAAATGCAGCACTGCAGGCTACTGCTAGATCAGCAGGTCAGCGGTTCAAATCTCACCGGCTCAGGGTTGACTCAGCCTTCCATCCTTCCGAGGTGGGTAAAATGAGGACCCAGATTGTTGGGGGCAATATGCTGACTCTCTGTAAACCGCTTAGAGAGGCCTGAAAGGCCTATGAAGCGGTATATAAGTCTACTGCTATTGCTATTGCTATCCTTAAAGTTCCAATTTAATAATACAGACATGTTGGCAACAAACTGTGGAATCCCAAATCTAAAAGCTTCCTGGGATTTCACCCAGTTGAAAGTTCATGATCTTTATCCCCACACCCATAAATCCATCACACAGTCCAATCTTCTTCAGCCACGCTGGCATCTCCACCCAGCTGGTTCCGGTCAGGTGCAGAAGTGCGGAGACAAAAGATGACCTTGGGCTTCTAGAAAGGAATGACAATAACACATTCCACAATTCTACTCCTTTCTATTCCCCCCTCCCAACTACTACACTAATGAAATAGCATAGGAACATAATAGAAAGTGTGGCAGGCCAAAAATCCTAAAAGGAACATTACTGTAGGCCTGACAGTAACAGTCATGAGTCACTGTTTTCTGTGCCAACGCAACTTTGAACAGCACTAAACAAATGGTTGCAACTTGAGGACTACCAGTACTATAGGATCAGGCCGAGGTGGTGAGTGAGTGGGAAAAATCAAGTGTATGCCCTCCTGCCTTACACACCTGACCTTTTTCCTCAAGGATGAAGAATCACATAGGATTGCTGTTATAGCTATGGGCACTAAACAATGGTCATAACTCAGGGTCTACCTCACTTAAATCAGTGGACTTCAGATTTCCAAATTCCTTATTATAGGTGTTTTAGGTATTCAAATATGTTGGCAATCTGTTTTTGGACCTTTTAATATACAAAACAGATTTGATATTCAGCGATTTTCATCAACTTGATGCTTTCAATTTGTTGGGTGGGAAATTCTTGTTTGGGGCATTTATTCCTTCTTTTTATATTTGGGCTCTGAGAGACATCTTGATTTGATGTGTTCTTAATTTCTGTTGATTCTACGTTTTCGTGTTCATTGGCATTTCCCCGCCCCCAGTTTTGGAGAGTGGCGTTTTTCTGGGCAAGGAAATGAAGCATCCATATTTTAATTATCTCTGTCATTCAATCACTGACTTTTATAAAACCCTGGCAGTTTTCCAGGTCCCGTTTTTGTAATTAACATCCACAATAGCCTCATCAGATAGAAAATTCATAGCACTGGTTCACTAATGACAACTGAATTGCCATGACAATTAATAAAGACTGAACATGATGTTCCATAGCGATTTTCAAAGGCTTCTAGTCGGTAATCAGTCACCCACCCACCCAAGTATTTGGAATTAACATTACTTTAAACGTTCTGATTCTTTTACACTGCTTTTAAAATATTTTGTTTTTAATTGTTTGTCCCTAAATTCATGTATCTGAGATTGGTGACCATATCAATTTGCTAAATAAATTTGCTAAATAAATAAACAACAACTAAATGTAGGAAGAAGGGAAGTGGAAAGTTAAGATCACAGAATGAACTCTGCTTCAGTCAAGAACCTGTGCAGCTCCACATCATGTTTCTAAACTAAGAACCTGTGATGGGTTCCCGGAAGCAAAAATGGGTATGATAATTGAGCAAATTCATAGAACTAATAAAAACATTGGTCCTTAATTTACTGAACCTTACAGGAGCTAAGCAATTAAGCTCGGGGTTATATCAGGTCCCATATCTTCAAGATAGCAGGGCTATTTGGCTATTTTAAGAGTGCAAACAGGTGTAAAATGGGAACATCTGTTAATTCTCCTTACATAGTTTCTTTCTTCCTTCTTCGTGAATTTTTTCCCTGTTCCTTCCAATCCTTACTGGGCTGTTCATCTACAGTTGTTATGGTTCCTTATTTGGAAATTGCATTTTAAATGTGCCTGGCTCATTGGTTTGATAACTACAAAAAGAACTCATATCCGATCTTTCTATTTTGCAGGGCAGATCAAATAGAGAAAATCAATATAATTGCTACTCTCAAGATGAGAGGTTTGGCTCCCTACTATGAAAACACAGTTTCAGCTTATCATCAATTTTCACAGATGGCCACCATATTATATATTTTGTTCTCAAATATTAACATTCACCATTCTGGGTTCTATGGAATGGAGAAAGCATTCACAATATGGATTTTCCAAACTGCAAGTAATCCTCAACTTACAATTGTTACTGAGCTCACAATTGTGACCAAAGATCAGGGCAGTCATTAAGTGGATCACCATGTGATTAGGTCCAATTCAGTGATCTTTTTTGAGGTGGTCATTAGAAGAATATGTGGCCATTAAGTGAATTCATTGCTCATTAAATGAACCCATTATAACCTATGGGTTTGCTTTTGCCCAAAAATGAAAGTGAACACCTGTTTCTGGCAAAAACTGTCAAAAATCACAGTCACATGATGTAGGGGCAGTGTTTCTCAACCTTGGCTGGAGAATTTTGGGAGTTGAAGTCTACCATCTTAAAGTCACCAAAGTTGAAAAACATTGATGTGGGATATTGCAAACATCTGCAAAGTCATTCAAAATGCGAATATGACTGCAGAGGGTGGCTGACTATGGAACTTCAAAACGGGATGGTAAGTAGCTTTGTAAGTAGTCTGTCATTACTCAACAGTCACTAAGTAATCAATTATAAATTGAGGACTACCTGTACTGTTTTATGACACAATAACCAAATTATTATTCATTGTGACAGCACATCTGCAACAGGGAATTTACCCTTTGCTTAGTTGTCAAGTCAGTTTACAATCATTTGCTTAATGACCATCCAAAGTTACAGCAGCACTGAAAAAAGTGATCCTTGCACTTAAAACCAACACAGCATCTCCACGGTCACATGATCAAAATTTGGGGGCTTGGTAACTGCTATGCATTTATGATGGATACAGCATCTCAGGATCATGTGAATGCCATTTGCAACCTTCCCAGCTTGGCTTCCAGCAAACAAAGTATATGGGGGAAGCAGGATTCACTTAATGAATTCTCCACTGTATTCTTAAGTCAAGGACAACCTGTAAAAACTTTCTCTTGTTGGGAGAACCAGTTCTTCCCCCCAAATAACGGACTTCAAGAAAGGACAAAGAAATGCTGCCCTCTGCTGCTTTCCAAAGCCACAAAATAATCAGACGTCGACAAGTGATGTGCAAACTTGATGTCACAATATATACTAGTCAATGGTATATATCAGCAATGGCAAACCTTCTTTGGCTCACGCGCCACAAGGGGATAGAGCAGGGGGTCGTGCATGGGCATACCGCACCCATAATGCAATGCGCAACCCCCCCAGTGCGCATGCACACATGAGAGGCGCTCTCCCTCATTTCTTGCATGCTTTTTTCACCCTCCCCAGGCTCCTGAGGCTTTATAGGAGCCTGGGGAAGATGAAAACAGCCTCCCCTGGCCCCCTGCAGGCCCTCCAGAGGCTTCAGGGACCTTCAGGAGGCATCCCGGAAGCCTCCGGAGGGCTTAAACCAACCCTAAGAGCAAAGCGGAAGTCCATTCCTGAACTTCCGGTTTGCCCATAGGGCCATTTTTTTGCTCTCCGGAGGCTTCAGGGAAGCTCCTGAAGCTTCCAGAGGCTCTTTTAGACTTCCACAGGCTCCTATAAAGCCTCTGGAGCCTGGGGAGGGCGAAAAATGGCTTTTAAAAAGGGTGAACTCAGCTGGCCAGCGCGCATGCACTCTGGCCAGCTGACAGAGCAATGCCTCGCGTCCCTGACAAATGGCTTCACGTTTCACTTGTGGCATGCGTGCCATAGATTCGCCATCCCAGGTATATATGTTTCACGCCTAAACCAATAGTACAGAGTGCAATAAGTCTGTAGCACCACCAAATATTCATACAATTCTACACCAACCCTGATGCCTATAGCTATAATCCATAAGGGAGCCCTCACTGAAGTCAACAATCTGAGCCACACAACTTTCAAACCCAGTTTGATTAACCATCGTTTATTGAATGAATTGAATTGAATGAATTTCCACTGGTTGGATCATCCTTAAAGGTTAAGCCATAAACCATTGTTTGCCGACTGCTGGTGATTTAAATTTCAGTAAGTGATGAGCAACTCGAGATATACCTTGTAAGAATATAGCCACTGCTTTGCTGGGATACAACAAACCATAACTTGTAAATTTTAACCTTATTCTAATTTTGTTTTTAACTCTGCTTTTGGTCCTGCTTTTATATTATTTTATGATGAAATTTAATAGATAAATAAATGAACTCAGGTTTGCAAAATAATCCACAGTGGTTGTGTTCCTACATTGCATTAAGCTGCAAACTACAACTCACAACCTCTGGGTTCATACCTCAATAGCAATTGGAATAGCAGTTAGACTTATATACCGCTTCATAGGGCTTTCAGCCCTCTCTAAGCAGTTTACAGAGTCAGCATATCGCTCCCACAGTCTGGGTCCTCATTTCACCCGCCTCGGAAGTATGGAAGGCTGAGTCAACCTTCAGCCGGTGAGATTAGAACCGCTGAACTGCAGATAACAGTCAACTGAAGTGGCCTGCAGTACTGCACCCTAACCACTGCGCCACCTCGGCTCTTACTCAAACTAAAAAGACATGATTTCAATAGTGTGAATTAGCCATTAGTGCTCTTCTTAAACTTGTAAAATTGTGCTGAGATCCGTCAACCTTAGTTTTTAACACATAGCGTTTTGTGGCCCGAGGGGTGGAAGACAATATATCTGCTCATTTTTCCATCCTGCATTTTAATTTTTATTTGCTCTCCTGACTCTCCATATTATTCTGTCATGGTGGCCAAGTTTTTTAAACATTAAATCAAGAAGGAAGTTTACATCTGGCTGTTTCCTCCCAAAACGATGGGAGGTTTGCAACCCCGTTTCAAAGATGCTAATGTGAAGAGTCAGTAGATAAGACAGTTCTGGATGTTATTCTTTTGTATCCTGGGCTGCAGATTGGTCTGTTCTATGCACAGGCAGAAGAATGGCAATCAGTGTCAGCTTTATTGCTACTCCGTTCCATTCAAGAACTTTCTCCTTCAGATTCAGTCCCCAAAAAGAATATTTTGTCTGGTCTGGATTCCTTTTCTCCCCCTTTTTTAATTTTCAGGAGATAAAGCCTCTTGACTAATGTTCTGAGGAAGGAGAATTACTATCTAGGAGCTCTGAATGCATCTCTCTCTCTCCCTCTCTCTCTCTCTCTCTCTCTCTCTCTCTCTCTCTCTGTGTGTGTGTGTGTCACAGCATAACTCTGGAATGCCTCGAGCAATTTCAACCAAACTTGGTACATGGATGACTTACCCTCTGTAAAAAAATATTGTGGGGGTAAAACACCCCTAAAACCCCTTGGGGTGTGTGTTCTGTTAAGATACAATCTGTTGTGCCTTAAAATGGCTTCTACAGTATTGCCGTAAAATGGCTTCTACTGTGCAGCGCAGTGGTCTTGCCATGGTAACGGCTTCACATTACTCCACAAGGGGGCACCCTCTGGTAAGGGGGAAATTCCAACATTAGAAATTATATTTCTGAGGACAAATGTATGGATTAAGATAAATAAATACCCAGAAAAATGCTGGGTTATCAGCTAGTTTAGAAATAAAACAGAGATTTATAGTCCTTTTTTAAAAAAAGTTGATTTATCACTCATTACAATAAGCTCCCTTCAGAAGCACAAAGCAGTTTTCTATAGAAGTGAATGGAAACAACCACCTCTCCCCCAGAGGTTTCTGGATCTTCAACTCAATGGGAGTAAAATGTTTTTCTTATTTATGTTCAAAACAGGATCCAGAGCTCAAATGTTTTCCACGAAATGTGGATGGTGAAATAAGCTGAGATGTTCCAAGGTTATCCAGCCTATTTTCAAACAGACAAGGCCTTCATCATAAATACATCATTGTCCTTCTTCAATTGGAAGCAAATCCCTTGGATTTCAGAGGGGTTTCATTTTACTACTTCCTGTAGTTCAAATAAATTGTGCAAATTTATTACATTTATATTCTACTTTCATTCACAACCATGAGGCCCATACATGGCATTTCCTTCTACTTTCCTCCATCGCAACAGGCCTGGGAGATGACAGAGAGAAATTAGTCAAAATACACCAGTGGTGGGTTCCAGATTCCGTTCCAACCGGTACGGTTGGAACGGCCCCGGTGTCACCCAAATGGATGCGCGTGGCGTGCACACATGGCGTACTTACCTGCGACGCTTCCGCAAGCCTCTTTGACGCTCCCGCTGCTCGGTGGAGCGTCGCACAGGCGCTGTGCGCGCCATGCTTGTGCGCAGAAGTGCCAAAGAGTTTAAAGACAGGTAAGGACGATGGCGGGCGGGCGGGCCCTCTGGAGCACCATACCGGAATGGTATTCGGTGCTCTGGGCAGGCTCCAGTACGCCCGTACCGGGGCGTACCGCCTGCAACCCACCACTGAAATACATATAATGCCTAGAATCACTTTTTCACCTCCTTCTCCACTAAATAATTTTACATTACCAGGCTGGAAAAAAAGACATTTTTTGTTGAAGTAACAGAAAAGGTGCCAGACTGAAGGTTAAGTTGCCGTTCTAGCCATGTATATTCTATCTCAGTGATGGCTAACCTTTTCCAGACTGAGTGCCCAAAGCGCACGCTCACGGCCAAACTCCCAAAAGGCAAAGTGCACAGAGTTCCCACACACGGACGTGTGGCCCCCCCACAGGTGCCCCCGTGCATGCGTGCATTCCCCTCCCATGTGCCCCCGCATTCACACCTGTCCCCCGCAGGTGTGGCAGAGACCCAAAGACCAGTTGGCCAGTGGGAGGCACGCGCATGCGCAGTGGAGCTGAACTGAGACAACAGCTCGCATGCCATCAGAAAGGGCGCTGTGTGCCACCTCTGGTACACGTGCCATAGGTTTGCCATCATGGCTCTATCTTATTAATAAATAAGGCTTGCCCTCAGAGGTTGTGGGTGCCCATCACTGGAGGTTTTTAAGAAGAAATTGGAAAACCATTTGCCTGATTCATATATGATGCCATCAGTCCCTGCTTTATGATGTCAAAAAGCCCCATGAGTTGAGTCTGAAATAACGTTGGGATGAGAATAGAATAGAATAGAAAGAACAGAATAGAATAATAGGAATAGGAATAGACTATAGTAGAGTGAAGAGAATAGAATAATAGAATAGGAGTAGGAGTAGAGTAGAGAGAAGAGAGGAGAAGAAAAGAGAATAGAATAATAGAATAGGAATTGGAATAGAAGTAGAGAGAAGAGAATAATAGAATAGGAATAGGAGTAGAGAGAATTGAGTGGATTAGATTAGATTAGATTAGATTAGATTAGATTAGAGTAGAGTAGAGTAGAGTAGAGTAAAGTGAAGAGAATAGAATAATAGAATAGGAATAGGAGTAGAGTAGAGAGAAGAGAGGAGAAGAAAAGAAAAGAAAAGAGAATAGAATAGAATAATAGAATAGGAATAGAATAGAATAGAATAGAGTAGAGTAGAGTAGAGTAGAGTAGAGCAGAGCAGAGCAGAGCAGAGCAGAGCAGAATTCTTTATTGTCCAAGTGTGATTGGACACACAAGAAATTTGTCTTTGCTGCACATGCTCTCAGTGTACATAAAAGGAAAATTACATTTGTCACGAATCATGATTCAATACTTAATGATGGTCATAGGGTACAAATAAGCAATCAAATCATACTAGGAAACAATCAATATAAATCGTAAGGATACAAGCAACAAAGTTACAGTCCTGCAGTCATAAGTGGGAGGAGATGGGTGATAGGAACAATGAGAAGATTAATAGTAATAGTAATAGTAATAGTAATAGTAATAGTAATAGTAATAGTAATAGTAATAGTAATGCAAACTTAGTAAATAGTTTGACAGTGTTGAGGGAATTGTTTGTTTAGCAGAATGATAGCATTTAGGGAAAACCTGTCCTTATGTCTAGTTGTTCTGGTGTGCAGTGTTGTATAGTGCAATGTTTTTCAACCTTTTTTGTGCAAAGGCACACTTTTTTCATGAAAAAAATCACGAGGCACACCACCATTAGAAAATGTTAAAAAATTTTAACTCTGTGCCTATATTGACTATATATAAAGTGTTTTTCCCACGGCACACCTTACACTATGTCACGGCACACTAGTGTGCTGCGGCACAGTGGTTGAAAAACACTGGTATAGTGTCCTTAGCATCTTTCTTATATAAAAACAAGCTTGTGAGAATCTGCTGAAATTTTAAATAGGATTAAATTTAAAAAAAACCTGGTTGAAACTGTACTTCAGCATTCTTTTGCAAGATTAAGGACAAGGCTGCTATATTGCAATGTTTGATTATTTTTGTATTTTAATTGCATTAAATTAAATTGTGTTACCAGTTTTTGACACTTGCCACTTGATAAAAAATTGATTAATAGCTTGTCAACCTTAGAGATAAGGCATAGCCAAGTAATTCCAAGAAAAGTTTGCTGACCAGAATACATCTTGGAGAAACCATCTGGTTGACAGCCAAAATAAGAAAGGAAGGTTGACCAATGTCAAAATCCAGCCTGCAACCCATGTAGGAAAATAACCAAGATTGGACTGTGGCTTCATCCACCTTAACTGATCTCCTTGCTTTATGTTGTAGGCAACAGCTGGCTGGTCTTGTCAGGGTATGGAATCTAAGCAGAGGTTGACATAATAATGTATTTTGGACTCCAAGGAATTCTGGAAGCTGATGTCCACACATCTTAAAGTTGCAAAGTTGAAAAACATTGGGCTGGACTAGGAAGATGAAAATCATTCTGGAATAAGGCGTGCCAAACTACCTCTTTACTATTGCCATGAAAGCTACATGGCTGTGTCTTTCTACAAATCAGGAATTTTTTTTTTTAAAGGAATGCAAATGAAGAGGTAAGATATGGCTTTAGAACAGCAGAGGGCACTGACTTTGCTGTATCTTCTCTAAGAAGACCAAAGATTCAAGAAGATAATCACCGATTTATTGGACCGATGTAAATTAGCAAGGCTAATGGACAGATCACCCTGTGAAGCAATCTGATGTCCTTCAGAAGAGCAATTCTTAAAAACCCCTGGGAAAAGGAAAGCTTTTTCCAGTAAAGCAATAGACATTGACTACCGGAAGAGGAACATTAATAGAGGAACATTAATAGACTCTAATGGACAGCGACCTCCAACCTCATTTATCAACTCTGACATTTCCTATATTTTTAACGTCAAGATGGTTCTGAGAGTTTTCTGAGGCTGAAACTCTTTCCAAGTTTTAAAATCCACCAATCTTTAAACACTGGTGGGAGGGGGGGCTAATTTACTGTGCTAAATTTCTGGACAGCTGTGACGTACTTGAAAAAGCTCAAGGCACCCTTTGTTTCAATCTTATCTCTTTGCTTCTAACAACTGGCCAAGCTGAAGTCATAAACTCAACTGAGGATGAGTGCAATATGAATGTGGTGTCAGGGGTTTTCAATCCAACTGTATAGAACGTGAAGGATGTGTGTTTTTGTTTTATTTTTATAGTTTTCTTATGTATGATGTGCACTGAAGATGGCATTTAATTTCGCAATGGCAATACACTGAGCTAACTAACTTTCTATCATGCAGCCCACTTGCAATTCCCATGATCGTTCCATCCTTGTCCATGTAGGCTGGAGGATTATTGGAGGTGTGATTCAGTGTCAGTAGCAGACTGGAAAAAGCTTTGGAAGATGGTGTGAAAAACACTTGGTGTGAAAAATGAATTCACACATAATACAGCACTGAACTGCAAATTCATTGCTTGAAGGCCAGAGTGTGACCTGTGGTCATTGGCTCTTTCCTGAACCAGGACTTATGGCAGTGGTCCCCAACTTTTAAGGCTTTGTGGACCATCGGGGTGGGGGGAAGGAAATGGTTCCATGTGAGCTTTGCACACGTGTGAGTGCCTGCCACTCAGGCAAATGCAGCTACATGCACTTGCCTACCCGCCTTGGCTCCAAGCTAGCCACAGCCAAGAATCAGGCCACGGCCTGGGAGTGCGGACCCCTGATTTATAGCTTAGAACACAAGAAAAAGTTAACCAACAGGTAATTAGTTTAAGAAGCTATAACTTAGTCCATTGGGTGAAGCATCACACAACATTATTCTGAAAAGTTAAGTACCTTGCTGAGAAAGTTAAAGATGTTAGCCTAAATAGCAATCATGGGCATCCTTCAGTCTCAAAAGACTATGGTATTGTGCTCTGGAAAGAGGTAAAGCTGGAGTGTCCCCTTCAGCACGAAACCTGGTTGGATTAATATGGAGGATAGACTGTTACCCAAGCAGCAGATCCCCCATCTCCACTTCCCTGAAATAGTCCAATGGAACGACAGAGCCGATACGAATGGTTCCAGCCTAAATAGCAATAGCACAAACTCAAGTATATACCAGTCCATAATACTTTACAGCCCTCTAAGCAGTTTACAGAGTCAGCACATTGCCCTCAATATTTGAGCCCTTATTTGACGTCAGATGGATGGAAGGCTGAGTCAACCTTGAGCCACTCAGGATTGACCTCCTGGCTGTGAGCAGAGTTTGCCTGCAATGCTTCTATTCTAATCACGGCACAAGGCCAGCTCTAAATATAATCTGAGAATGAAACTTGAACAGGAATATAAACCCAGCAAAGTATCCCAGTCCTAACTGTAATGCCTTTGAAATATCATACACTGATCTAACTATATTATTATGGTTGACTGCAGTCAGCCAGATGTTTGGGTTGAATTTGGCACTGAGTCCTCCCCAAGGATTTGGGTTGGCAGATATTGTTTGATGGTGTTATGGATGCCAGATAAAAGCTAGAATTATGATTGGTTGGATAGTCAGCCAGGTGTTTAGACTGGATTTAGCATTTTTGTTGGCCAATCAATTCCTTCCCAATAACCTGGGATGTGCAGATATTGTTTGATGATATTGTTGAAGGTATCATTGAATGCAGAGGTGGGTTGCTATTTTTTTTAGTAGCGTTTGCATGCCCGCATGAAGCTTCTGTGCATGCGCAGAAGTGTCCAGATGAATGGGCGGAGCCTCCCACCGCCGCTACTACCCGTTCAACCGATCGGGGCCAAACTGGCAGCAACCCACCTCTGGTTGTAGGGCATGATCACACCAGTATCATTATTTCACTCATGGTGTTAAATGCTATCTCAAGATACTCTTCCTTTTAAGGGCACCCATGGCTATGTGGGAAGCAGTCAAAATTTGCAAGATGGTGGACATCCCGCCTTCAGCTAGCCCTACTTTCTAGCTAAGAACAGCCTGTAAAGAACACTGGGTGGGAATTGTTGGGAAGCAGATTTGGGCACAAGAAACATCTTTGTGATAGAAGCTCTGGAGCAGGTGGGCCAACCTTTCCCGGGAGACAACTGGCTGCAGATTTGAGTACACATCTCTCAAGAAAAGCTATCCAGGCAACAATTTAAAAATGGGCTGATTTATAGCTCAGGAATCTGAATATCAATCCTACAAAGATAGACTGTCAAAAAGAGAAAAATGGTAGAATGACGAGTGTTAGACGAGGAACAAACAGGTGGGACAAGAGACCAAATGAATACAGTACTGCTCAACTTATAACCGTTTGTTTAGTGATCGAAGTTACAACAGCAACGGGAAAAGTGAGTTAAGACAGTTTTTCACACTTACGACCACTGCAAGCATCCCCATGGTCATGTAATCAAAATTCAGCTACGGGGCAACTGGTTCCTATTTATGAGGGATGCAGTGTCCTGGGCTCAGGTGATCACTTTTTGTGATCTTTTGACAAGCAAAGTCAACGGGGAAGCCAAATTCATTTAACAACCATGTTATAAAGAATTGAAGTGATTCACTTAACAACTGTGGCAAGAAAAGTAGTAAATGGGGTAAAACTCACTTAACAACTGTCTCACTTAGCAACAGATATTTGTGGTCATAAATGAAGGATTACCTGTAGTGTCTTTCAATCTCAGCAACTTTTAAGATATATAAATTTCAAAGTTCCCCAGCCCCATAATTTTTGGCAGCAAAAGGTAAGTGAGTTCCCACTACCTTTATCCAAGTGTTTTTGACTTCTTACCAACAAGTCTTGGTCATCTCCCAACACTTAATCCAATCTGATCCTGTTTAGTTTTCTGAGTTTGGCCAAAGTCACCTTATTGAGAAATAATTCTGACATTAACTTCCTTCAGGAAATCAACTTATTTATTCAAGATAAAAACAGTCCTTTGGAGGATGTCTCTCAAACTTTATTTCTGTTTCAAACATTGAGATTAAACCAAATGTGGCTGCTTAGTTTTTACCAGTGAATGCAACTGTGGTCCATTCACTCTGGAGCCTGAGAAAACCTAACTAAAAAAGGGCAATTAAAAAAAAAACAAATGGAGAGAGGAAACAGCTGTGAACAAAGGTTTTCAACCTTTGACAGTTGTGGGTCTTGCTGTGCGCTAATCAGAAGAATTGTCCTTAATTTGCTCCCTGTTTCCTTCTCTGGAGTTCTGCATCCTCAAAGGATTATTATTTTTGTTATTATTTTGTTTTTAAAGTCCCATTCCTGATGGAAATTTCCCATACCACAGTATAGTAGTTTAGAACTGGTAAACATGGATTTTGTGGATCATCCAAATGTTAACTCTTTCTGATGCATTTTGTTGGGATTGATTAAACTGACGAGATCTTTAGAATACACCTATTGTTCTTACTATTACTGACCTAGCTGATTTTTCAATCTTGGATTCAGGTTTATTTTGTAAAAAGACTTCTGAATATACAGAGAGGTGAATTTTATTCCTATCTGGTGGAGGTTTTCCAGGGTGCACATTTTTCAGAGGGCATCTACACCATCTGAAAGAAGATGCAGGTATTTTAATGAGACACAGGCAGATGCTGCTTTGATCTCCCTTCTTTTTTAGGGTTCTACCACAAAACCGCGGTAGACTAAAGCGCGTGTGACTAAAGCGCGATGACAAAACCGCACCGTCAAAACCGTGCGACAACAGCGCACCGACAACAGCACGCTGACAGAAGCGCGCTGTAACATAACCCTAAAAATAACCCTAAACCTAACGCTAAACCTACCCTAAACCTACCCTAAACCTAACCCTAAACCTTACCTTAAGTTAAATCACGCTTCTGTCGGCGCGCTGTTGTGGGTGCGCTTTTGACATCGCGGTTTTAGCACCGCGGTGTTGTCGGCGCGCTTTAGTCTACCGCGGTTATGCCGTGCCACGCTTTTTTAGAGATGTCTTGGGAGGGGGAGTCAAAAAAGTCAAAATGGAAGGTTTGATCACAGGCTTTGAATCTCTATCTGGGCTCTTTTGTTAGCCAACCTCTCACAGTTGACCATGTCCTTTTCAAAATTAATTTTAAAATGTAGCACAGATCATTTAAAGAACAAGTAGCTGATAGATACCAAGGCAACTATATGTTTACAATCCATTTTTATAGCCACCAAACAGCCTCCATTTTCAGATCATGTTTGACAAATGGCAGATTATGAAACAGCAGCACAATTTTTGTGAGAAGTTAAAAAGATATGTTGTTTCTTCTGGCAGCCCTTTATGGGTTTTCTGCTGACATCAGGAGAAAAGGTATTTTATGGATTTGTTTATAGATAAGAAATGGGATAAGGAATGAAGACATAAAAGTTTGTAACCTTAGGGGAAGTGAATAGTTGCTAAATTTGTTTATACTTGCAATGATTGGAAGTAATTTCTTTGTATATTTATGTTCCCTTTATTTATTTCTTTAAATAAATAAATAACACTCTTTGTCCTTGAGTGTTTTACTCCTTTCTATTTCCTTTTCTTTATTTAAGTTTATATTATACTACTATAATCCAAATTCTTAATAAAAATAACACATTTTTTTTGTCAGGGGTTGAAAATTATAACTAAAATTTATCCATTAAAGAGGCAGCAGTTTGTTTCTTTTAAAAAAAACAATAACAAAGGGATGTTAAACATGATACACAGGAAGGAAGTGTATTCAAATTTTTGGCCCTAGCATCTCTGATGAAGTCACCTCTGTAATTGCTCATCTGACCCTATTCAGAGATCATCTAGCTGAACCCAAACTTCTGTGCTTTTCCTAAATAACATATTCCAGGCCCAGTTTAAAGTACGAGCTTTAAATTGACCCTTTCTCATTGTTTTTAAACCATTTTTGAACTGTACCTCTTGAAAGCAGAATTTTCCAATCAGAAATTTCCACAGACTGCACACCTCATAGCAGGAGGCCAATTGTGGGTAATGTCAGATTACGAAAGAACAAGGCGGCTACAACTGGGCTTTATTAAGGTTGCATTAAGGCAATTGTGTTAAGTCTGATTAAGCTTTTTCTATACTGCCTCTTATATACCTCAGTTCACTGTCTCTCAAATTTGGCCACATTTAAGATGTGTGGACTTCAATTCCCAGAATTCCACAACCAGCATGGCAAGCTGGGGAATTCTGGGAGTTGAGGTTTGTAGGTCTTAATGTTGCCAAAGTTGAGAAACACTCATGGAGAAATCGATCTAAATTCCTTCTTAAACTATTCCTCTTCCCAGGATTTAAGGAAAGCATCTATACTTTTTACTGATAGTTTCTGAATTTTTCCTTCAAGGCCACCTTGCTGGATCTTTATAGGCAATTATTTGGGTTTTACAGTAGTGGTTAAGGTCAGTGGTGGGTTTCTAATTTTTTTTACTACCAATTCGCTTGTGTGCGCTTGTGCAAGCATGCGACATTGTGCGCATGTGCAAAAGCGTCCAGGCGGGTTGGGCGGAGCCTCCCGCTGCCGCTATTACTGGTTCGCCTGATCCAGGCTGAACTGGGAGCAACCCACCTCTGGTTAAGGTGCTGGCCTAGAAACCAGGAGATGATGAGTTCTAATCCCACTTTCGGCATGAAATCTGGCTGGATGACTTTAGGTCAATCATCAGAAAGCTGTGAGTTCTAGTCCTGCCTTAGGCACAAAAGCCAGATGAGTGACTTTGAATCACTCACTCTCCCTTAACCCACCTTACAGGGTTGTTGTTGTGAGAAAAATAGGAGGAGGCAGAGGTATATTTGACACTCTATTGGTAAGAATAATACAGGAGGTTAATAAGCAAATAAATAAATTATGGAAATTGTAGTGCTTAGGGGTGCCTCTTCAGAATGCAAAAATTTCTACAGAGTAGGGACAGCAAAAAAAGTATCTGCATTTATTATTGATTGGAAATCCCTCATGGACTTTTTGCATGAAGAAGAAACTTGAATTAATGATTTATGGAGTTGATGACTACAGAATAGATTATAAGGAGGAAGAGAGTTTTATTGAAACCATCCAGTAAGAAATAACTTCATAATTTGTATTATTTTACTTTTTTCTGTCTTTCTTCTATTTTCCCCTCTTTTCTTGTACTTTCAGCTTTTTCTTTCACTTCTTTCCTCTTCTTTTTTCCCCACAGTTTGTATTAGTTTTTTTTAAAATCTTTTTAAACAATTTTAAATTATTCATAACAAAAAAGAATGGTTAGTAAAGTCCAGTTGCCAGTCACAAGGGTGGAATCAAAGCGCCACCTTTATTATGCATGATACAGAGCTTCAACTGTATTGCCATAACACGATTTAGAAATTTTTTGAACTACTTCCTGCCAAACATGCTTGCCAAAAATGACTGTGGTACACCCATGGACTAGATTCCATAAGATCCAGTTCTTTCTCATCGTCCTTGGACCAGGCATTATCTCTCAATTCTACTCACCCTCACAGGACTGTTTTTATGGGGAAAATGCACCCTTGAGTTTCCGAAAGGAAAATAGGACATGCATGTTTCTGTTAGTGGGTCTGGGGACCCAGGGTGATATGATATTGAGCCTATCAAGTGATTGATCCGATTGTTGTCAGTGAGGGAGGGGATTTATTAGGATTATATTGCTCTAAGCAGGGTCTCCAACCTTGGCCACCTTAAGACTTGTGGACTTGGACTTCCTGGGAGGAGCCTGCTGGTGGTGGCAGCAAAAAATCAGCTGCCTCCGAATTCCTGGCTACGTACCTGTTTAGAGGATCTTCCATCTGACGTCTTATCAGGTTTTCTTATCCTTCAGGCAAGAAGGAAAGAAGAAACTGTTTTGCTGGCAAATGCTCTTCGATTTTTGCAGCTTTTGTGCTTGCAGGGAAAGGGGGGCTAGCCCAAGGCAGAACGGCTGTCTGTGCTGGGAACTTCAAACTGCCTTGTGCAGGACAAAGTAGGTCTCCCCCACTCAGTTCAAAGTTTTGTTTGATTTAATCTTATCACGAGCTGAATCCATTTCCGTGCACAATAATTGTTTATCAACATTTTAGCTTCTTTTCTTTTTCTCCTCCGAAAAATTATTTACTTAGAGGCTTTTAAAATGGCGCCGAGCAGGCTGGTTTCTCCGGTAATAATGAACACAAGAATTCACAAGAATTCAAAACAAAAGAGATTGCTTATCATATGTTTTGGTTTCACAATAGGCCAGCAGAAGCTTTTTAATTAGCTTTATTTCTACAAGAATGTTACTCCTTCGTTAACTTTGCTTATCTGGAAGTTAAATGGTGATGAATCTGCTGAACGGTCTTGTTACAATGTTTACTCACTGAAAGTTTTGCCAAGCCTTAACTTCAAAATAAAAGGGGAACTCAGCCTCTTTACTTAAAGCTGCATATTCAGACAATAGAGTTTTATTAACTGCAGGCAGATAAATTTTGAAATGGCTTCAAAACCAAATATTAACTTGAAGTTGTAAATTTTTTTCTTATTACTATTCAAAATACCAGCTTCAATTTTGTAAAAGGCTTTCTTATCCAGCTGCGTTACAAGATGGCGATTTTATAGCTTCTGCGTTTGATATATGACACACTCAATCAGTTCTATTCTCCTGAAGACTTCTCCTTATTAACTGTTAAAAGTCTATAAATAGTATCCCATTTAAAACCGAGGGGAGCAGAGACTTTGTTTGTTTGTGCGTTTTTTTATAATGGCTCCCAAATCGAAGCAGTCTAAGCGTTTCCTTAATAATACATCTCAAGAAATTGTTACAAAATCGCTGCCCTTGCCTCCCACGCCCTCTACTGGAGATCTCTTAACGCAAGAATTTCTTTTTGAAACCCTTAAAGAGTTCAGACAGGAAATTAAACAACTTTTATCGGACTTATATGATAAACTGGACGCCAAGATTGCTCAAACAAGGGAAGATACGATCAGAGTTATGACTGTTATGACAGGCTATGTTTCTGAAATGGAGGACAAATTGGAACTTTTGGAAAAAACTAATTCTAATTTGACATCTAAAATTCAAACGTTACAACAGGAAGTTGAAAATGCTCAAAAACAACTCGTTATGATAAATTACAATAAGACTGCGTTTGCAATAAGAGTCAGAGGATTGCGTGAAAAGGAACAGGAGAATTTGAAACAGACCTTTTTTGAAGCTTTCAGATGTTCGGTGGGAAGTCCGGGATTTAACTTTGATTGGCAGATTCAAAAAATTTATCGCCAGAACTCGTGTGTAGCAAAACAACGACAGCTTCCGAGGGACATAATTATATATTTCACCACAAGAGAATCCAGAAATGCGATAATACAGAAGTTCTACAATAACAGGCTGCGAATTGATGGACAGGACTTGATTGTTTTTAAAGAAATACCATCTCAAATATTAAGACCAAGGAGAGACTACACTTTCTTAACTGAAAAACTCAGAGATTCTCAGATACAATATAAATGGGAAGTGCCATCTGGTATCACAGTCACATTTGAGAACCAAAAATATCGTCTCAATTCTGTTTGCGAAGCCCGAGATTTTTACTACAAAACTCTGAAGGCGGGACTTCCTGATTCACCCGGACTTGGAGAAAGACAAGGAGAAGGAGAAGATGAGCAGCGGGACACGTGGCTACAAGGCGGAGGGTGTTGCTTTCCCTTTCCGGAAGGGCAGAAGAGTAAAGAATAAAGATCCAGCTATGCCTTTAAAATACTTCTTAAATTTTTAATTTGAATAAAATTTCAGGACTCCTGTCTGGTATAAAATGACAAAGCTGTATACCGATGAAGAGATATTGAGACTGAAAGAAGCGGTGCTGAATTTGGACATATATTGTATGGGACTTATATAAGACTTGTTTGAATCTTAATTTAAACTGCGCATGATCTATTCTTTGGGGCGAGGAGAGCGGAGATCATAGTTTTCTTGGATTGTGGTTTGGGATGAATGGAGTCGGGTGCGTGGGGTAGATGGAAGGGTAGTGAAAGTTCAATTAGATTATCTTGATCCAGAATGTAAGCTGATTTTTGTATAAATTGTTATTTGAATACAAGGTTAAGAAAGATTATCTGGAGAGTCTACACGAGGGTGGAGTAAATATGAGAGGAGCAATGGATGAGGATAAAATATATATGCGGACACGGGTAAAGGCAGGATGGGAGGTATAGAATTTATATGCGGAAGCAGGTAAAGACATTGTTTAAGATTTTAAAAATAATGAGAAGCTGAGTTTAATGTTAGAGAGTATATTGACTTCTCTTTCTTGGGGGGGGGGTTCCCCCCCCCTTTTTTTTCTTTTTATTATTCTTTTCTTTTTTGTTCTTTATTTTTTTATTTTTTTTTATTATTTTGTAACTTCTAATCTATTTGGTTTCAATATACTCCAGACTTTGCTTGATAAAGAACGATGCCGGGAATGGGACCTGGGAAGTCGGAAGGGGGTCAGGGAGGGGGGTTCAGGGGGTGGGTGGGTGGGAGGGTGGAAGTATAGACTCAATTTTCAGAACAATGAATGCACTTGGATACTGTTGCTTTTTTTTTCTTTTTTTCTTTTCTTCTTTCTTTTCCTTTTATTTTTCTTTTGTTTTAGTACAAAACAAATAGACCAATGAATACTAGAAATACACTGAAGCGAGGTGTAGAGGGAAAGAAGAGGGGGGAATTAAGAGGGAGTGAGAAGGGAATGTAAGGAGGGTGAGATGGTGGGAAGGGGAGAAAGGAATGGCTGAGGGGGAGGGGAAGTAGAAGAGGGGATTGTTGGAAGGGAGAAATGAAAGTTGGAGGGGTAGAAGGAAGGGTGTATGTAGGATAGAAGTGTTATGAGTTGTTTATTGCTTCTTTTTTTTTTAACTGCACAGTATTTAAGTGATTGTATAAAGGAAAATGAAAATGTAATAAAAGAATCTTTGATTAAAGACTTGTGGACTTCAATTCCCAGAATTCCTCAACCAGTCAAGTGTTAAAGTAGCCAAGGTTGGAGAGTTACACACAAACGCAAAACAGTTTCAACTGGCACAGAGCAGAATATATATGTGTAGAGTAGACCTAGGAGCATATAAGGGAACATGGAGCAGGGGCGTGCAGTCAGGGGAGGCAGGGCCTCACCACTGTCATCCTGAAAAGAAAAAAAAATTAAAGGAAAAAGGCTGAGGTAGTTGCTGCCAGAGTCACAGTTGATGATTTTGCTTATTGCTTAACTGCAGGAGGAGGTGAGAGAACCACGTGCCTCCTTTAGTCTATCTTTATGATCACTTGAGCAGAGTTAAGCAAGGGTTAAAAGGAGAAAAGTTCCTTATGCAAAGGAGGCACGTGGTTCTCTCGCCTCCTCCTGCAGAGGGCACTTTTTTTAGAGACTTTTTTTAAACAGTTAAGCAGAGTCATCCTTTGGGGACTCTGGCAGCAGCTAACCCAGCCTGACTTCAGCAGCTCTTGCCTTTTTCTTTTTACATTTTTTACATTTTCATCATGGCGGGTGGACAAGAGGAGAGTTGAAATCCTCTGTGACACAGCTGGAAAAGGTATGTGGGTCTGAGGGAGGGGGGAGGAATTCAAAATTATTGTAATTTGTAAGTAATTGTAATTAGTATTATTGTAATTAATTTGTGTGTGTGTGTGTGTGTGTGTTTTTTACCCGCCTCTGCTGGCGCGCGGGCAGGCACTTTATTTTTTACTTTTTATTTTTTTAAACTTTAAAGTGCATGTCGCCGTGCCGGTTCAGCGTGCCTCCTTGGTTGCAAAAGTGGAGAGGTAGTCTGGACGTGTGCAGAGTGCTGCCTTCATTAAACCCAAGTCGGGCCGAGTTTCCTTTTTATTTTTAACCGTGAGGCAGTTTAACGGGATGGAGTGGCTGCACTGAATCGTGAGGGCGCACACACACCGCTGTCTTTAAAGTGTGTGCCGCCGGCGCAGCTTTTCGCCAAAGAGCGGAACACGTCCCACTGTATGGCCAGCACGGCGGCATGCACTTTAAAGACAGCGGTGTTTGTGCATGTGCCCTCATGATTCAGTGCAGCCACTCCATCATGTTAAACCGCCTCACGGTTAAAAAAAAAAAAGGAAACTCGGCCCGACTTGGGTTTAATGAAGGTGGCACTCTGCACACGCTCAGAGGACTTCCCCACTTTTGCAACCAAGGAGGCACGCTGGAGTGGGAGCAGCAAGTGGGTTCGTCATCACGTGATGGCTTTCTCTTTCGCCGCCCACCAGTCCCTTTAAACCCTCTTTTCGCCGCACGAGTTGGGAGGAGACGGATGGAGGGGGGCTGGAAGGCGGCAGGAGCGCCCCATGTGCCGCTGCTTCTCGGAGGGTTGTGCGCGGCTTGCTCACCTGAGTCTCCTTCCGCCCTGACTCAGAGGCCGCTGAGAGAGGAGGACCGAGCTGGGAGTCTCCCAGCCCACGGTCCATGCCTCTCCAAGCCGGGTAAGAAGCACTGCGCCCCGCTCCTCTCTGGCCCCTCACTTTCTCTTTAACCCCCTCAAACCGCCTTCGGGTCTGGTTCTGCTTTCCCCGCTTTTGCTTCGACTTCGCCTTTTTGCAAAGGGGGAAATGTGTGGCCGGGGACGCACGTGTATGAGCGGACTGCCTAGCCGTGGGTTTCCCCTTCTTTGACCCCCCCCGCCGAAGCCGCCCCCCCCCAAAAGCCCTGACGCAGGTGGCTGGCGCTGGCAGCTTTTGCCCGCTTGCTTCACCGGCCGTGAACCTCACCGCATGTCACTGACATGGAGGTAATCTAGTGCAACCCTTTCCCAAGGCAGGACTCCTTCCTTTTCTTTGAGAGCTGTCAGTAGCAAACATGATGGAAATGGTGTGTGTGTGTGGGTGTGTGTGTGTGTGTGTGTGTGTGAGAGAGAGAGAGAGAGAGAGAGAGGGAAAGAAAGAATGAGAAAGAGAAAGAAAATTGCAGAGAGAGAGATAAGAAAGAAGGAAGGAAGGAAGGAAGGAAGGGAAAGAAAGAAAGAAAATAAGTGGGGGAGAGAGACACAAGAAGGAAGGAAGAGAGGGAACTTATGATCATAATTGAGCCCAAAATTTTGGTTGCTGAGCAAGAGCATTGTTAAGTGAGTTTCACCACATTTTCCAACTTGGCCACGCCCACCCAGCCACATGACCGCCAAGCCATTCCCACAAAACAGACCACACCTACAGAATAGATTCTAAAAATTTTTGAAACTCATCACTGTGGAGACCCATGATCTAAGCCAGGAGTGACAAACTCCCTGTGGGGCCGACCTGGAAACAGTGAAGGATTGGCCCACCCCAGCCCCCCAAGCCCGCAGCCCTCCCAAGTTCTGTTTTCACTGGCAGAGGGTTGCAGTAGTTCGTGGCAGCCGAAAGCGGAGCTCGGGAGCCCGTTTTTGCAGGCAAAGCATTTGGGCCACCACAGGCGCCCCTAACACGAGTGATATTGAGCTGGCCCTGACACACATCCCCGGTCAAACAACAACCCTGATGTGGCCCTCAATGGAATCGAGTTTGACACCCTGCTCTAAGCCACCCAGAGTCACCGCAAATGAATTGGGTTGCCATATACCTTTTCTTAATAAACAAAATACATCCAATTGATTTCCTTATACCTGTAGCATGGCTATTATACCCAAGAAAGTTAGAACCCATCTTTAGTTGTCTGGATGATAGGTTTGGGTTATGCCCAGCTGCTATGTCATTTTTAATTTGTTATTTATATTGTGTATTTTATAGTTTTTATTTATTGTGGCTTTTAAAAAAATATGTTTTGTAGGTTGTATTTTTAATTTATTTTACTGTAAGCCACCTAAAGCCATGTAAACGTGAGATGGGTGGCTATATAAATAGAATAAATAAAAAGTAAGAAAGAAAGCAGCTTAAAAATGCCGCAGATGCTCTTTAAAAAAAAAAAAAAAGGATATTATTACCTGCCCCTAATTCTTGTTTTTGAATCTAAACCCATCGCTGGATCTGTCCAGTACAATTGAACTGAAATGATATGTAATAGGCCTACATCAGCTGAATATAATGGTGGCTTGCAAATGGATACTCTGGTGGATAATCAAATCTGATTTTTGCACATGGCCTGAGGAACCTCACGAATGGCAAATGAGATTGAAATTGACGAGCTCAAATTAATATAGGCACACGTGAGTCCTTGACGTATAACTGTGATGGAGCTTGTGCATTAACTCATATGTCATCATGAGCGTAACGTGAGTCAGTCCCATGACTGATCTAATTTTATTTCCTTTTTTCCTACTGTCAGTAAGCAAACACTGTAGTCATTAAGCGAAGCAACGGTTCACTAAAGGCGCAATTTTGCCAAAAATAGGACGTACGTTAAGTTTTCGCAAAGCCGTAGTAATATGTGGTCATGTGACTGTGGGGCACGGCAAATGGGCCTCAATGCAGTTTGGTTGCTGAGCAACAGAAGTTCGGTCACATGACCGTGGAAGAGGCCTAACCATTGGCACTTTGGAACTGAATTGTAAAATCCCCCCTTTTCAGTCCGTAGAGATTCTCAGCCACCCAGGCCATGAGGCAACTGGACTTTCTTCTCTTTTGTTTTGAAGACATTTCGCTTCTCATCCAAGAAGCTTCTTCAGCTCTGAAGTTGCAAATTAAACCAACGAGAATTTCTACAGACTCTTAGCTATACAATTTGGCATGAACACCCTTGGAATAGTGCGGGAGTAGGAATGGATTTCCAGAGGAAAAATTGCAGACTAAAGGAACCTGGAGCATTTACGTTTATCTGAGGACACCGATAAACCTCCAAGTGCTTCAACTACCCTCTAAGATAGTGATGGCTGTCTTAAGAGTGCTGAAAAGGAAGGAAGTGTGTGCGTGCATCTGGACCAAAACCTGGAAGAGGAGCTGCCTAGGGGACATGTGCACGCCGGAAAATGAACTTCCTAGTTTCCGGCACATGTATGCACACTGCCCAGCTAGTCTTCCGGTTACTTGGATGCATGCACGCGCTACTATCAGCTGGCAGATGTGCATGCTCACACCGGAAAACAGAAGACCAGCTCATCCAGTTTCTGGCACTTCCGCATGCACAATAGCCAGGTGATCATCGTGCGAGCATGTCTGCCAGAAACCCAGAAGAGGAACAGGCGACATGGCTCTGCGTGCCACTATCATGGCTCTAAGAGGATGCAGATTACCAGCTGCCTAAAAGGAATATAAATCCTTCCACTCCCCACTATCCTGTCAGAGCTAAAGAAGCTTCTTGGATGAAAAAGTGAAACGTCTTCAAAAGAAAAAACAAGAAAGTCCAGTTGTCTCTGGGAAGGAAAAAAAAAGCACCTTTGAGTTCCTCTTTTTTTAGGTTGTTGGTAACTCTGAATATTTGCTAAGCACTTAGTCATAACTCGAGGTCTACCTATCCTGTATTACAAGATATTCTATCCAAAGAAGATTGTGAGATGCATGAGCTTTAAATGGCCCCACTGATTGACAACAGGATTGGGCAAAAAAAAAAAAAAAGCTCTAACTAATTATGAATATGACAAGGGTGCTTCGTCTTTGGGCCACACATGCTGGCAAAGAAAGCTTTTGTAGTATTTGCTCTCCAGTTCAACAACATTCTCCCCTGGGGAGGTGGTTCAAAAACTTCAGCTTGTAGACTTGCAAAGATTGCAAAACCTTTCTTAATCAGCAAACTTTGGTTCTCCCTCTCTCGGAGCCGTTTCCTTGTTTTGTGGGGTTCTCCTTTTTGATCTGTGCATTATTAGCTTTGTTTGGTACTCTGAGCAGTCTTTTATTTTAATAAAATGCAATTTAAAATGAAAGAAATGCAAGATTGTTAACGAATGCAAGAATGGTTAATTAGGGCACGGCCTTTTTTTTCTGTGATTGTTTTTTTTTTTCTTGTCGCAGATCACATTCCGTGATCTGGTTTGCTTTTTCTGTTTATCCCGAGATGAGTGCTGGAGAGGAGTAAATTTTGCAGAGTGAAAAATAAGGCTCTTTATGTGGGAGAAGGGTTGGGGACTGGTGCTGAATCATGACAAACATGGGGAGTGTGAATACACAACACTGCAGAAACGTTCTCTTCCGTACTAATTGTTTACTGGACACTCTGCTGGCCAAATTCGCTGGCCAGGGACTGCAGTTGGAATTAAGCTGAAGGGCAAATAAAGAAATTACTGTGAAAAGGGGAATATTTTCTCTTCTGTTTTGAAACTTCAGTATTGTAGAAAGGTGCAGTTATCTCATGCTCTGGAGGGAAAGTTAAACACAACCAGAAAGCAGGTGTGTGTGTGTGAGGGGGGGGGGATTCCCAAAGGACGTAATTTTTCACCATGGATTTTACAGCATCCTAACCATTTTTTTTTATATTGGACCATGAAAGAAGCGTATAAAATTTTATTCTCTTTACCGATGTACCTTGACTTATACAACAAGTACATTTAGTGACCATTCAAAGTTGCAACAGCATTGGAAAGAGTGACCAATTCAAAAATCACCATTTTTCACATTTACCATCATTGCAGGTATCCCCTTGGTCATGTGATCAGAATTCTGACCCTTGGCAGCTGGCTCCTATTTATGAAAGTTGTAGCATCTCTGGGTCACGTGACCCCCTTTCAGACAAGCAAATTCAACGGGGAAGCCAGCTTCACTTAACAACATGTTACTAACTTAACAACTGCAGTGATTCACTTAACAACAGTGGCAAGAAATGGAGCAAAACTCACTTAACAAAGGTCTCGCTTAGCAACAAAAATTTGGGGCTCATTATGGCCATAAGTTGAGGACTACCTGTACTATGCAATGTAGAACTGCAGCTCCATTTAGTTGATCTGGGCTCAAGCTGAGGATTTTTCTTTGTTAAGAGAAGGGAGAAAATCCCAGGATTCTTTCTCTGTGTGAAAAACAGGCTAGTAAAAATAGACTAGAGCTACAGTGGGGTACGGAATCAATTTGGGTAAATCTTTATTTTTCTATTTCCAGTCTGATGAATTTCCATGCCAGCCTCCATGAAACGCCATCTTCAGCCAGAAATGAAATTGGAAAAAGAAATTGATTGATATGTCTTTCCATCAACTCTCACTTGGCTCAACAGAATTATGTTAAGGGGAAAAAAGAAATCTCTGATTTTGTAACCATTCTTAGAAACTCATTTGACATACTGGATCACAATTATGAACTAGATGCTCTTTCCTGGATGGATATCTGATGTGATCCAGCTGGTTGCTGGTTCACTTTGAATTCTGCCTTGCCAATGAATTAAATCAAGTCTTAATTACTGTCAAAGACCAGCATAAAAGGATTGGGGTACAGTCAATCAGAAAGCATAGAAAATACGCCATCCAACAATTTTATTATAAAAAGCTAATATATATATAAAGCAAAAGTATATATAAAAACAAAAGTCTAAAAGGAATCTAAAAGGAGGGATAAGCACATTAGATGATTAGTGGAATGGAGACTAAAACATATGAACAATGGTTACAGGAATTGGGTATGTCTTGTTTGATGAAAAGAAGGATTAGGGTAGACATTATATAGAATAACAGAGTTGGAAGGGACCTTTGAGGTCTTCTAGTCCAACCTCCTGATTAGGCAAGAAACCCTACCTGATAGCAGCCTTCCAATATCTAGGCAGCTGCCACAAAGAGTCAACCTATTCTCCAAAACATCTGAAGGCAGGACAAAAATGTACACTGAGAGCTTTTGCACCAGAGGCAACTTCCTTGTGTGTCTAATCACACTTGTCCAATAAAGAATTCTAATTCTAATAAGCAACAGAGAAACTTATCAAGAAGAGATACAACCTAGAATTAAAGAGAAATTTCCTGACAGGACAATTTCACACTTACAACCATTGCATCGTCCTCATGGTCACATGATCAAAATTCAAAAATTTGGCAACTGACTCATATTTATGGCGGTTGTTGCAGTGTCCCGGTGTCGTGTGATCATCATGCACGACCTTCTGACAAATAAAGTCAATGTGTGAAGCCAGGTTCACTTAACAACTGTGGCAAGAAAATGTGGCAAAATTCCCTTAACAACTATCTGACGTAACAACAGAAATTTGGGGGCTTAATTGTGGTCATAAGTCGAGAACTACCTGCCTAGACCCAAGGATGGAAACAGCTGAAATGACTCCTTCTGGATGGTCTCCAAGAGCTCCTCATGGTCCCTTTTTCATTTAAGCTGTTTTGTTCCAGTACAAACCTTCTGATAAACGCTATCAAAGGCAATCGATAATATAAAAGGGACATATTGGGATGAAACTGCTTCAGTTCTGGAACACTATGATCTTTCCATTTCATCTTAATGTGCCTTCATTGCAATTCAATATTTAACATCTGCCTGTTGGGTTTTTTGATAAGCCCAGCCCACAGCCTGTGAGCGAGAGACTGCATTTAAAATATCTCTGGACTTAAGGAAGGATAACCATGCAGGTTGAGACATCTCTATTCAAGTCTCATGTAGTTCAAACATGCATATGATTATAGCCATCTAGCTCAAAGGAAGAATCTGTGTTTTGCATATAAAATTTCTCAGGTTTCGCCATGCAAGTAACAGACAATTGAAAAAGGACGTCCCTGGCCATATTCCACTTCACCCATCATGTTCAAATGTGCACATAAAAATGTTTCTTTTAAGCCTATGTCTTATAAAGATAATCCTCGACTTACAACAGTTCATTTAGTGACCGTTACAACGGCACTGAAACATGTGACTTATGACAGTTTTTCAATTCCAACCTTTTGATCGTGTGATCAAAATTCACATGCTTGGTAACTGGTTCATTCTATGACTGTTGCTGTGTCTCAAGATCACTTGACCACTATTTGCGACCTTCTCACAAGCAAAGTCAATGGGCAAGCCAGATTCATTTAACTAACTTGACAATTCAGTTAAGAACTGTGGTAAGAAAAGTAATAAAATGTAATAACAAATGTCTCACTTAACCATAGAAATTTTGGGCTCAATTGTGAGTTCAGGACTATCGTTATTTGTGGACAAGGATGAGAAATGAATAAATAAAATAAATAAATATGAAATAAATAACAAGGATGAGAAATAAATATGTCTGTAATTGCATATCATGAACAAAATATTATATTGTATACAGTGGTGGGATTCAAATAATTTAACAACCGGTTCTCTGCCCTAATGATTTCTCCCAACAACCAGTTCACCAAACTGCTCAGAAAGTTAACAACCAGTTCTCCCGAAGTGGTGCGAACCGGCTGAATCCCACAACTGATTGTATATCCCATCAGTCAAGGTGGTCCAACCTTCAGGATCTAGGAAAGGGACTTTCTCACCTTCTCTCTCCAATCTGTTTTGGAACACTTAACACCTCCCTCCCCAGAAGCAAGGTGAGCTCCAACTTTTCAGTGTGGAAATTTAACAAATATATGAATAAATAACACAAGACTTGTGTCCACAGAAAGAGAGGGGTGACCCAGGAAGAGGTGCACTTAGAACACAAGTTGTCATTCTGCCACTTTGGTCATTGCTTCTTAAACATGAACCATAAATCCAGGAGGATGCTTGGACTGATGACTTGTTCTGAGTGGGGAAACAATGATGGGAAATCTCTTCATCTAGGTTCAGAAGTGGTCACATACTTCAGCACCTGGCTTTCCTGGAAGTGAGCCAAAGCCTGTTTTTCCTCATCCAGACACCCATGGCCTCCAGACACTGAGAAAGGATCTTGATGGCATCCCCTTAGCTAGGGGCAAATATGTACAACCGACTATTATAAGCATACCGATGTTACTCCATCTCTGCCTACAAATGACTTCACCCAACATCTTCATATAGAAAATGAGGAGCCTGAGGCTGCTCATCAGGCATGAGCTTATAGCTAAACCTTTCTCCTCAATCTACCATCATCAATTGGAACTGATCTGAGAGGAGGAAGGGTCACCACACCATGGCTCCCATCACAGTCTTCTGAACCAGTCCAGAAGGACACTATGATGGAGGCACCACTCCCCTCCCAGTTCCACCAGTGATCTTACACAACTGAGATCAGTGCCACTACAGTGCTAAACCCAAGTGTGACTGAAAGGGAATGCTTTCCTCAGGATTTTCTGAACCTACAATCCAACTATCGTCTGAATGATCTTTCCTAAAGAGGAAGAATTGAGGACAGGGCAAAAATTGTCCGATAGTGCTGACACAGTTATCGGCTGCCTTCAGAGTCCCACATCAGTGAGGCGGATGAACAGCTGGAGCCTGCTCCCAGTGTGCAAAAGGGGAGTGGAGTCTGCAAGAGGTAATTAGTTTGATTAATTAGTGTGAATATTTGTTGTCAAGTATTTTCTTATATAGCCACTGCGTTTCGAAGATATCGGCCTGGCAGCTCTCCAAGCCTGATAAGTCTGTGGTTGTAAATTCACCCTTGAAAGACTGTTTGCTGGGATTTTGCTGGGTGTGAATGAGAGGAATTCACACTAAGCTTAGTAAAAAGGGGTTTTGTCGGGACAAGGAGTCTGCTTTATGATTTTGTGAAGCCTAGGTCAGAACAGCGTTCACTGGTGTAATGATCCAACCAGTGGTGGGTTCCTACCGGTTCAGCCGAACCAGTAGTGGTTTGGAGGCCTGTGCCGCTGGAATGGGCAGGAATGCCCCCGAACCAGTTCTCCTATGGCGGCGCCATCTTGTTTTGCAATTTTCATTGCACAAATTTAATTTTTTTCCCATTTTGTGCATGTGCAGGTCTATTAATGTGCAAGTGTGCACACACGCAGAGCATGCACAATTGTGCATGCACCGAACTGGCAGTAATGCCAGCAGCAACCCACCTCTGGATCCAACCATGACATCTCTCTGCAGACCTTAGCCAACCAGAAGGGGCATGGACTGAAAAGCATAGGGAGGCTCATTAGACACCTCAAGGTCCCGCTCTACTACAGCTGTACAAGCATGCTCAAATTGTTTGCAGATAATTGCCAGATTGTGTGTTTTAGTCAGCTGCTTAAGGCCTGCACAGTTACATTCCATTCACAGCAGATCTAATAATAATCATATAATAAGTGTATAATTCTGCCTAAATGAATGAGGATGATTACAAATCACTGTCCCCATTTTCAATGCTATTTGGGTAAACAAAGAAATGCCAAGTCTCTTATGTCCCACTTTTTCAAACAGCAAGCGCTTTAAATCAATTTACTACAAACTAGCTTTCCAAATCAGGCTTTGCTACTAATATATTGGTAGACCAGGGGTGTCAAACTCAAGGTCCAAGGGTCAGATCAGGCCAAGGGGGTGCTTAGATCTGACCCGTGGGGACATCCTGGAACCAGCAAAGGAGTGGTCTGCAGTGCCTCTGCCAGAGAAACCGGAGCTCCAGAGCGTTCCATGCGACATTCCCGAGCTCTGTTTTTGCTGGCAGTGGGTTGCAGGAGGCTGTCACAGCCGAAAATGGAGCTTGAAGGGCTGTGTGCGCTCTCCTGAGTGCCATTTTCACTGGTAGAGGGTTGCAGGAGGCCATCACAGCCGAAAACGGAGCTTGGGAGCCCTTTTCACTGGCAGAGCACTCGGGCCACCATAGGAGCCCCTGACATGAGTGGTGTTGAGTTGGCCACACAACTCTGGCTACCCCCCCCCCCCCGAGGTAAAACACAATCCTGATGCGGCCCTCAATGAAATTGAGTTTGACATCCCTGCGGTAGACCATCCTACAGGTGGTCCTCAATTTACAACCACAATTGCTACATGGCATTGATAAAAGTGAGTCATGGCCAATTTTGCAACCTTGTCACAGATGTTAAGGAAATCACTACAGCTGCTAAGCGGAGCCAATGTTGTTAAGTAATTCCAGCTTCCACCATTGACTTTGGTTATTGGAAGTCAGTTGGGAAGGTCCCAAATGGCAATCACATAATGTGGCAGCCGTCATAAATACATGTCAGTTGCCAAGCACCCAAATTTTGATGATATAACCTTGAGGATGCTGTGATGGCTATAAGTCTACAGATCGGTTGTAACTCACCTTTTTCAGTCTTGAAATAAACCTTGGAGTCTGGACAGTCATTAAGAAAATGGTTGCAGGTTGAGGACTGCCTGAGTAGGGAACTGGAGGCTAAAACATATGAAGAACGGTTGCAGGAACTGGGTATGTCTAGTTTAATGAAAAGAAGGACTAGGGGAGACATGATAGCAGTCTTCCAATATCTCAGGGGCTGCCACAAAGAAGAGGGAGTCAAGCTATTCTCCAAGTCACCTGAGGGTAGAACAAGAAGCAATGGGTGGAAGATGGGTGTTGGTTTGAGCTCCAAGCTTGGCAATTGGGTTGCAAACATTTCGTCACCATTCAAGGAGCATCGTTGGTATGTTTTGAAATGTGGATGGATACTAATCAAGGAGAGAAGCAACCTGGAACTAAGGATAAAATTACTGAATGAGGGAACAAATTAATCAGTGGAACAACCTGTCACCAGAAGTTGTGGGTGCTTCAACACTGGAGGTTTTTAAGAAGAGATTGGACAACCATTTATCTGAAATGGTATAGGGCAGTGATGGTGAACCTTTTCCTCCTTGAGTGCCAAAAGCACAAGTGCGCGCTATTGCACTCTCCCGCGCCGTGCCACCTGCACGTGCCCACGTGCCCTGTGCATGTGTGCACAGCTTCCTTGGAGCCTGGAGAGGGAGAAAATGGCCTCCCCCATCCCGCCGACAGACCCTCTAGAGCAGGGGTAGTCAACCTTTTTATATCGACCGCCCACTTTTGTATTTCTGGTAGTAGTAAAATTTTCTAACCGCCCACCGGTTCCACAGTAATGGTGATTTATAAAGTAGGGAAGTAACTTTACTTTATAAATTTCATAAAGCAGAGTTACAGCAAACCCCTACCGCCCACCATGAAAGCTGGAACGCCCACTAGTGGGCGGTAGGGACCAGGTTGACTACCACTGCTCTAGAAGCTGGAAACCGCCCATTTCCCGACTTCGGGTGCGCCCTGTAGGTCTGTTTTTCACCCTCCCCAGGCTCCAGAGGCTTTCTAGGAGCCTGAGGAGGGTGAAAAGGGCCTACCCCGCCCCCACCTCCATCCCAGAGGCTGAAATTGTCCTCTCAGGGCCTTTGCGCGAGCCCCATATTTTTCTGGCATCGTGTGGAGACTCCTGGGAAGGGAAGCGCAACATGGGTGGGCCAGGTGAAAATCAGCTGGCCAGTGTGCGCATGCACTCTGGAGCCAAGCTAGGGCAACAGCTCGTGTGCCCGCTGATATGGCTCAATGTGCCACCTATGGCATGCATGCCATAGGTTCACCATCACGCATATATAGGGTTTCCTGCCTGAGCAGAGGATTGGACTGGAAGACCTCCAAGGTCCTTCCAAACCTGTTATTCTATCAGTATTTGGGAAAGATGCTGTCAACAGGTTTGAAAATTTTTGGGGTGCACACATACACGGCCAAATGCATTCAG
Source organism: Thamnophis elegans (assembly GCF_009769535.1). Lineage (NCBI taxonomy): Eukaryota > Metazoa > Chordata > Lepidosauria > Squamata > Natricidae > Thamnophis > Thamnophis elegans. Next base: position 9,221,368 of record NC_045558.1, read on the forward strand.
TGTGCATTTAATTATTTGGAGTTCTCTATTATCACTAAGGCTGATAAATTTAAACAGGAAGCTCTTCCAAGAACTGCTTAGCAAAGTTTACTTTTTTTAAAAAAAATAATACTGTTATGTTTTACAATATGCGGATATCCTTCTCTCCCTCCAGGCTGCATAACCTGTTTAATGAAAAAAAGCAGAGCTGTGCGATCCAAGATAAAGAATGCCTGTCATTGAAAATATATGCTCCTTCTGGAAGCCTGCCATAGACCCACATGCTCGAAAACAATCATGCAGCCAAGTCCTTGACTTACAACACAATTTTCATTGTTAAGCAAGATAGTCGTTGAGTTGCACCTAATTTTACAATCTTTTTTGCCCTGATTGTTAAGCAAATCACTGCAGTTGTTAAGCGAATCGGATGGTTTGTTAAGTGTATATCCAGCTTCTCCCATTGACTTTGGTTGTCAGACGTTGGCTGGGGACGTTACAAATGGCGAACACATGACCCCGGGATGCTGCCCCTGTTGTAAATATATGCTGGTTGCTAAGTGCCCGAATTTTGATCACATGACCGTGGGAATGCTGTGATGGTCATAAGTGCGAGGACTGGTGGCTAAGTCACTTCTTTCAATATCCATGTAACTTTGAACGTTTGCTAAATGAATAATTTTAAGTTGAGGGCTACATGTAAAGACAGGCATTTGGGACCTGAATAACTATCAGAAGCAGCGGAATTCCAGCTATTAATTTTGCACAACATTTCTCAGCCCTGAAGCAACCCTGAAAAGAAAAATAAATCAAGGCTTATTCCAGAATAAGTGTTTCTACAACAGTTCTTCTGAATACTCCAGAGTGTTAGCATAGGCCACTTCAGTAGTTCATACGATCCTGCAGTAATATTCTTTTTCTTAGAAACAAGGCCAAAGGTCATGTTTTTGCACAAATAATCACAGCATGATCCCAACTTTACAAATCTGAAATTGGCAACACAAGATTAGGCCTCCCCCAAACTATTTCCCATGCGACATTGCTTTAGATACAAACACCCAGGCGTTGCAAGTGTACACATAGGAGTAAAGCAGTGAGCACAGACTTGGGTTTGCAAAGAGATGTATCACACGTTCATTAAGCAATCCCTATTTTCATTCGCAGCGGCATGCATCGCCAGAGTAATCCCCATGCAATACAGAATAAAAAGCGGAGCAGGGAAAGTTTTCATAACGGAGCAGGTTCAAAATAAATCAAGATGGCCAAGGCAGCCTTTTAATGAAGCTCTATCCATTTGAGTGTGTGTTGTGACATAGATCCACACTAGTAATGGTATCCTCTTATCTTCACTACCAGTTCAATAGCGGGAGCACAGCACCCGCACCCACGCGCTCACTTCGCTTATGCTCAGTATGTCTGGGCATGCCCAGACCGTGATGACATCTGGGTGGGTGGGCGGAGCCTCACGCCACCGCCACTAGTGGTTCGCCTGAAAAAGTGTCAACTGGCAGAATACCATCTCTGATCCACACTGTATATCAGACATTAATACTATTGAGCGGGTCCAGGGATATTTCACGAGAAGAGTACTCCACTCCTTTGCTCACAATTGGCCCTTAGGCCAATTTTGGTCTTGGGAAATCTGCAACTGCGCCATCTGTGGTCAGACCTAAGCACAGTACACAAAATTGTCTGTTACAACGTCCTACCTGTCAACGATTACTTCAGCTTCAACCACAATAATACGCGGGCAAACAATTGATACAAACTCAAGGTAAACCGCTCCAAACTCGATTGCAGAAAATACGACTTCAGCAACAGAGTGGTCAACACCTGGAATACTCTACCTGACTCCGTTGTTACGTCCTCTAACCCCCACAGCTTCAACCTCAAACTGTCTACCGTGGACCTCACCCCATTCCTAAGAGGTCCGTAAAAGGGAGCATGCATAAGCGCACCAACGTGCCTACCATCCCCGTCCTACTGTTCCCATTTACTTGTACTCAAATCATTTTCGTTCATGTCCATGTTTATATTTATACCCGCTATCTTGTACATTGGATATCCCATCCCTGTAGATAGGTACAGATAGTGGCTTGAAGAAGGTACATAGCAGCGCTTATGAAAACATCAGTCTAGCCTGGATAGACAGGAAGGGTGAGAAAGAAACTCTAGTCTGGCCTGTCTTAATTCTCTTTAGTATAAGAACTCATGGAAAGATTCTCAGGTAGGCTTTCAACTTTCTGTTTTAACCTTTTGCAACACAGGTAGTCCTCGACTTGCAATATTTTGTTTAGTGATTGTTCAGAGTTACGACGACACTGGAAAAAGGGGACTTACGACTATTTTTCACACTTACAACCGTTGCAGCATCCTCATGATCATGTAATCAAAATTCAGAGGCTTGGCAACTGACTCATATTTATGACAGTTGCAATGCCCCAAGGTCATGGGAGCCGAGATGGTGCAGTGGTTAAATGCAGCACTGCAGGCTACTGCTAGATCAGCAGTTCAGCGGTTCAAATCTCACCGGCTCAGGGTTGACTCAGCCTTCCATCCTTCCGAGGTGGGTAAAATGAGGACCCGGATTGTTGGGGGCAATATGCTGACTCTCTGTAAACCGCTTAGAGAGGGCTGAAAGCCCTATGAAGCGGTATATAAGTCTACTGCTATTGCTATTGCTATGAGATCTCCTTTTGCAAACATCTGACATAGTCAATGGGGAAGCCAGATTCACTCAACAACCATGTTACTAACTTAGTAACTGCAGTGATTCACTTAACAACTGCGGCAAGAAAGATTGTAAATTGGGGCAAAATTCACAATGTATTTTTCACTTAGCAACTGAAATCTTGGGCTCAATTGTAGTCCGAGGTTGAGGACTATCTGTATATCATTACCATTATGAAATTTCCAGTAGTTCTTATGGTGTCTATTTCCTGACCTGGCCAACCTTAAAGACTCAAAATGCCATTTTGTGATTGCATTGTATTAGTTTTTCCAGAATCATTTGATATTCAGCCAGTTCACACCAGTTTGGCCAAACCAATGGCAGAAATTTTGCCCAATTCAGAGAACAGGTAGCAATGGCCGGCTGGCCACGCCCCCTGAACCAGTTCCCCTGTTGCCAGTTGCTCACCCCGCCCATCTACTTGCCCCCATCTGGCTGGGGCCACGGCTGCCGAAAACTCCAGTCAGCTTGCCTTCTGGACTGGACCAGCCGCCACGTAAGGTAAGCAACCCAAGAGGCGGGAGTGGGGGGAGGAAGCGGGAGTGACTAGTGAAGGGAGAGCAGGGATAGGTAGGGAAAAATCCTAAAAAATTTCCTACCTTTTCCTGTGGGCATGGGCAGGTGGGGGGGATGTGACTGAGTGGGCATAGGTGTGAATGTTGTCATGTTGGCCACGCCCACTCGGTCACATGTTCCCCCCACCTAGCCACGCCCACTGAACTAGTAGCAAAAAATTTTGAATCCCACCATTGTTTGATGTGTATGTTTGTCTGTATGTTAGTTATATAGCAAATTTACTGCAGTTTTATTGAAGTTTATGCATTTTATGCTTCTTTGTTGTTTGTGCATCTTTGCTTCCAACAACACTGCAAAGTAACAAAAAACAATATTTGCTTCAAAAATTATGCCTTTTAATATCTTTTTAGACAGAAAAGGTGCTATCAAACACCTTTTTAAAACCATCTTATGCTGAAAATTAGTGTGTTTATTAGCAGAGTCACCATTGACATTACTACATTTTGCAAACCTAAGAAAAACTGAAGTGGTTTATCCAGGGAGACCACAATGGGAATGAAACAAAGATCGAGTTCTCACAAGGTGGCTATGCTATTGTTTGTCTAACTGTGGTTTACTCAGTAAACCTGAAGAGCAGGAGTTCACACAGCATCCAAAGCCTAAATCAAAGAAACAGTATCGGGGTTTTGAGCAATGTGTAAATCCAAAGGAAATACATAATGGGATTCATCTCTGCTCTTCAGATTTTAAGAAAATGCCCAGATTTTAGTTTTGGAAAATATCCCCCAGTAAAAGGAAATATGGTCTTTACAGGTAGCCCTCAGCTTACGACCACAATTTGAATAAAACCAAAATATCTGATGGGTGGTCTGTCTGTCTGTCTGTCTGTCTGTCTCTCTCTCTCTCTCACACACACACACACACACACATACACACACACACCATACACATCAGTGGTGGATTCCGAATCCCATTGCAACTGGTACGGTGCAACGAAGCCCAGCGTCCACAACATGAACGTGCGCGGACACGTGCACAGCATGCGCCTGCATCCTTACCTTCTGCAACGCTCTGTGCTGCCTCCATGACGCTCCAGCTGCTCAGCGGAGCATTGCACAGGCACCATATGCTCCGTGCACGTGTGTGGAAGCGCTAAAGAGCTCAAATACAGGTAAGAAGCGCGGGCGGGCAGGTGGACCCTCCGGAGCACCATACTGGAACAGTACCAGTTGTAACCCACCACTGATACACACGTTTGTCTTCCAGATCAGAGGCCCACATATAGTTCATGGTGCAACTTAAGAATTCATAGCATTGCAGGAGCAAAGCTATGTTAGTCCATGGAAGTCAAAAATATGGAAGCCGGCAACTTATTTTCTTGAGTGTTTAATTAAAAGGCAGTGGCTTTTATAGCTGTAGTTCCATTCATCAAAAGGGATGAAAAGCTGTTATTTTCGCAGGATGATGCCACGGGGAGTGGGACATCATCAGAATATTCTGCCGGTTCGGACCGGTTCGTCCGCACCAGTAGCGGAAATTGTAGGTGGCCCTGCCCATCGCCCCGGCTAAATGGCATCCCATTTAGGTCCTTTTTAAGTCAAAAGCACATGCGTGGAAGGCTGAGCGCATGCACATTTGCGAACTGGTAGGGAAGGCAAGTGAATAGCACTCCTGGACATCATCATGTCTTCTGCTGCGGTGGTCCCCAACCTTTCCAGCTTTGTGGATTGGCAGGGGGAGACGAAAAGCAGCTCCATTCACGCAAGTAGCAGGCGCACCGCTTGAGCAAATGGAGCTGCTCATGCACTCGTCTACCGCTTGCGTGGCCCAGATCTCAATAGTGATTGGGGACCCCTGTTCTACTGGATGCCACTGGTGGGAAGCAAAACCTTTGCTCCTCTTTTCACACCCCATCAATTGTGGCTTTCATGTCTGGTGTCAACTTTCCTGAGACTTTGTGAATTCCGCTTGGTTAAGACAGGTGGGTTGTATAATATCAGCAATAATCCTTTCAAGAAACAAAGTTGTCCTGGCCAAAAATGTGACTCTTGCAAGGCTCAGTGCTGGTTCTCAAAATAATTATTCGCGCTATAAATCACCCCCAGAGTTGAAAGTGTAAATTTACTCCTCCCTGAGCTTCTATTAAGGCAAAACATGTTTTTATACAACAGACCGTTTTGCAATCTGTCTTCTTTCTGGACTCAAGTTGTTAAACAAACTCCTTTGTTCCTATCAGCTTACGAACCAGAAATGACAAACTTTTATCACGTAACTCTCGGAAGACTTATTTGGCTTACCATGCTGGTCCTGACAGCACAAATATTTAGGATTAAGGTGGTGGGGAAAATATGAAAATTTAGGGCATAGGTCAGCCTCTTTAAGGGCGTCTATTACAGACTCTGTGGTCTGTGATTCTGAACCTTTGATCTGTTTCACAGAAAATGAAATGACACCATGAAACGTGGTTCTGAACGTTCAGTTGGGGTCTATCACGCATTAAGGGTGAACAACTTCAGAATCAGCTGCCATTATAACTAAAGTAGTTCATTTTCTCGACCTCCAGAATCTCCTATCAGCCTTGCAAGGTAGACAGGAAACCAGTCTAGAACTAAGGAGAAACATTTTGACAGTTAAAACAATTAATTGGTGAAAGCCTCTAGAGCAGTGTTTCTCAACCTTGGCAACTTGAAGATGTCTGGACTTCAACTCCCAGAATTCCAGCATTCACTGGCTGGGGAATTCTGGGAGTTGAAGTCCAGACATCTTCAAGTTGCCAAGGTTGAGAAACACTGCTCTAGAAGTTGTGGTTGCTGCAACCCTAGAAATTTTTAAGAAGAGACTGGACAATCATTTGCCTGAAAATGGTATGTAGGGTTTCCTGCTTGAGCAGGAGGTTGGACTAGAAGACCTCCAAGGCTAAGGTGACCAGATTTTCAGATTGGAAAAGAGGGACACCCTTGACCGGGGGGGGGGGGGGGGGCTTGATTTAAAAAAAAATTTTTTGTCAAAAGGTCACCCCAGGACACTGAAACCAGCATAAATACGAATCTGTTGCCAAACAAAATTTTGATCACGTGACCATGAGGATGCTGCAACGGTCGCTAAGTGTGAAAAATGGTCGCAACGGTCACTAAGTGTGAAAAATGGTCATCAGTCACTTTTTTCAATGCCATTGTAACTTTGGTCACTAAATGTTTTCCCCCTCCTCGAGACTCCTCACTTAGCGACCATCAGAAATACGAATCTGTTGCCAAACATCAACATTTTGATCGCGTAACCATGAGGATGCCACAACGGTCGCTAAGTGTGAAAATGGTCGCTAAGTGTGAAAAATGGTCATCAGTCACTTTTTTCAATGCCATTGTATCTTCCTGATTATTAAAAGTGCAAATTCACTCAGTGTCAATCATGACTCCTGAGTCCATTTCAAAGTATTGTACATAGAAATTTTTAAAATGGCTTGTTTCAATTTATTTTGGATAGAATCTTTTTTTAAATAGTCTAAGACAATTTAAAAAAAGAATCAACACAGAATACCACTATTTTAAAAAATCATATGCACAATAAATAAAATATTATTTTAAAATACATTGAGCCTATACTCCTTACAGTAAATGACTCATCTGGAAACAAGCCAATAGCAGTTTTGTGCTTTAAAATTTACAGATTTTCCAAAATCAGCTTAAAGTCCAAATATTTAAAGACCACCCCCCTCAAAGCTATCTTACCAGAGCTTTAAATGTCTTCTGGGGAGGCCCTGCTAGTAATCCCATTCATGACAAAGGTAGGGCTTTCTCAGGAGGAAGGTCTCAGCTGGTGCCCATCCTTTGGAAACCTCCTCCAGAGCAGGGAGCCCTAACCTGCTGTCCATTCAGGAAGGCTGTACAAATTATTCTGTCTTCTAGAATCTAGAGCCATTGGGATTTAATATGGTTTTATCACTGGATTTTCTTTTTATTGTTTTTGTGGAATTGTTACAATGATTTTATAATAATATAATTTTATTTGGCATTTTTGTTGCTGTAAACTGCTGAAAGCCCCTGATAGAATACAAATTATTTAATAATAAATTAGGAAATGTGTAGCTGTTTTCTACACATTGGTTTGTTTGAACAGCTGAAATCAAGCCTGTTCACCCAAGGCAATTCTAGAGTAACATGTGCTTCAGGACAACCTCCCTCTTAGACTGCTTTTTAAAAATGAATTATGCCTTGCTTTTCTATATTATCTTCACTGACACTGTTAGTTTTATTGTTTTCTTGAAGAGATATTTTATTATTCTTTTGTAAATCCTTTTGGATTTTTTCATGAAGAATTCCAGTATAAAAATAAAAAAACAACACCATAGAGTAAGCTATCTTTTTCAAATACACTTGCAGTGGCAACCTATTACATATTACCTGGCAAAAGAAATCAGTGTTTCTTAAAATTTCTCCTTGGAGTCCAGAGGGTCAGACCCAATCAAGGGTACTCAAAATTCAAATTTGCCAGCCTATGTTGAAATCCCATCAAACAATTGTGAGAATCCACAGTAGCAGTGAATACTTAGATTTCAATATTTAATGCAATACATATTGATAAATATAACCCATACAAACAAATACCATTTTGGGATCCTGAGAGAAAATTTTTAAAACAAAGACAGTAATATAGATTCAGACGGCTAACACATACAACTGTAATGTTTTGAACATATTTTTCTCTCTACACTATACAGCCTTCTGATGCATGAAATGAAACTCTTACTCTTAACTCTATAGGCACACAATCTTTCCAGTAGTTCACATACTAGTTGGTAACATCTTAATTTGAGGCTTGATTGGAACATTATACAGTTATTGAAAGACAGTAAAATGGACATCAACAATCTCACACCCTGCTCAAAGTTGTGACAGCAAGTTTAAATTTTTGACCTTAACTATCAAGAAAAAAAACAATTTTAAAACTGGCATGTCAGTGACTTCTTAAAAGTCAGGATGCCTGGTCAAGATTAAATTGCAGGTAGATTTCTTATCACTTTCTAAAAAGAGAAAAATTCAGAACATAACAAATAAAAGGTTGTGAATTTCACAGATGAGACAGAAAACCACAAATGGGCAAATATGACCTACAAAGGCATGACTCTCCCATATTATGGGAATCCCATAAACCCTGCAGATGTTCATAATGAAATTATATTTAACTATTTGGGACAGAAAGACAACACAGACTATTTTTTAAACAAATTCACCAATATCACACCATAAGATTCTTTATCTTTTCTTTGCAACAATTCCTAATGGCACAAGAAATCTCCATCAATATCTGTCCCCAAGAAGAAAACTCTTCTTTAACAGCAAAATAATGTAGAAAAATTACAAACAATAACTCTTTTCAGCTTTATGCACCACCCCAGTAAACACAAATGTTTGATCAGAAAAAATATGTCCAAATAGGAGCAATAAGCTATACACCATGATTTAGGAGTTTGATTTTTTTCAAAAATAAATGCTAAAATACTAAACTGTATATATGCACATTTAGGTAAATAGTGTTCTGTATACCCTCTCGGAGGCGGCGATGGATCCCAATCACGAACGGACGCCGCCAGCAGATAACTTCCACGCGATTCAGGGGCTTTTGCCAGGCGGCGGGACCCCCGAAAGCGAGAGGAAATTGTCTGCGGGCGGCTGGCAGCGCCCCAACCTCTCCTCCTGCCGCGCGGATCCATTTTGATTCACGAACGGATTCCGCGGCGGTTCAGGGGCTTCTGCCGGGCGGCGGGACCCCCGGAAGTGAGAGGAAGTTCCGGAAGCGAGAGGCTGCCCCGGCGATCGATCCCAATCACGAACGGACGCCGCCTGCAGATAACTTTCCATAACTTTCCGGGCGGCGGGACCCCCGGAAGCGAGAGGATGTTCTGTGCGGGCGGCAGCCACTGTGCCCATGCTCTCGGAGGCGGCGATCCCATTCACGAAGAGGCAGCTCCTCGTGGGCACAGCGGCTGCCGCCCGCACAGAGTGAATTCAATTGGGATCGCCTGCGGCCGCGAGGACCCCTGCACAAATGGAGTCCTCGCGGCCGCAGGCGATCCCAATTCACTCAGCCGGGGCAGGGCAATTTCTGCACGAATGGACTACTCCTCGCGGCCGCAGGAGGAGAGGGAGGAGGAGGGGGCAGCCGAGCCGCCCGCACAGAGTGAATTCAATTGGGATCGCCTGCGGCCGCAAGGACTCCTGCACAAACGGACTACTCCTCGCGGCCGCAGGAGAGGGAGGAGGAGGGGGCAGCCAAGCCGCCGGCACAGGGTGAATTCAATTGGGATCGCCTGCGGCCGCGAGGACTCCTGCACAAACGGACTACTCCTCGCGGCCGCAGGAGAGGGAGGAGGAGGGGGCAGCCGAGCCGCCCGCACAGAGTGAATTCAATTGGGATCGCCTGCGGCCGCGAGGACTCCTGCACAAACGGACTACTCCTCGCGGCCGCAGGAGAGGGAGGAGGAGGGGGCAGCTGAGCCGCCGGCACAGAGTGAATTCAATTGGGATTGCCTGCAGCCGCGAGGACTCCTGCACGAATGGATTACTCCTCGCGGCCGCAGGTGAGGGATGAGGAGGGAGCAGCCGAGCCGCCCGCACAGAGTGAATTCAATTGGGATCGCCTGCGGCCGCGAGGACTCCTGCACAAACGGACTACTCCTCGCGGCCGCAGGTGAGGGAGGAGGAGGGAGCAGCCGAGCCGCCCGCACAGAGTGAATTCAATTGGGATCGCCTGCGGCCGCGAGGACTCCTGCACGAACGGATTACTCCTCGCGGCCGCAGGAGAGGGAGGAGGAGGGAGCAGCCGAGCCGCCCGCACAGAGTGAATTCAATTGGGATCGCCTGCGGCCGCGAGGACTCCTGCACTAACAGATTACTCCTCGCGGCCGCAGGACAGGGAGGAGGAGGGGGCAGCCGAGCCGCCCGTATAGAGTGAATTCAATTGGGATCGCCTGCGGCCGCGAGGACTCCTACACAAACAGAGTATTCCTCGCGGCCGCAGGCGATCCCAATTCACTCAGCCAGGGCGGGCAATTTCTGCACAAATTGCCCGCCCCGGCTGAGTGAATTGGGATCGCCTGCGGCCGCGAGGAATAATCCGTTCGTGCAGAAATTGCCCGCCCCGGCTGAGTGAATTCAATTGGGATCGCCTGCGGCCGCGAGGACTCCTCACAGCCGCAGGCGATCCCAATTCACTCAGCCGGGGCGGGCAATTTCTGCACGAACGGACTACTCCTCGCGGCCGCAGGAGGACAGGGAGGAGGAGGGGGCAGCTGCCCGCACACGGTTCAGGGGCTTCTGCCGGGCGGCGGGAGCCCCTGAACCGCGTGGAACTTCTCTGCCGCGGGCGGCTGCAGCTGCCCCCACCCTCTCCTCCTGCCGCGGCGAGCGGAAAATTCGATTAGAATTAGATTACTCACCAGTCAGCGCAGCTGCAACCTCTTTCGTCTTTTGTCGAAAGGAAATGGAGACTCGCGCAAGCGTGCTGAAAATTTCCCATCCCAGCCAGCTCACTGATTGGCTGGAGTCCAGGCCAATCCAATCAGTGAGCGGCAGGCTGGGCTGGCTTAAATTTGTAGGTAGTAGGTAAAAGGCTAAAAGCACGCTTTTTTTGGCGCTCGCAGCTCCCGCCCATCAGCTGCTAGCTTGCT